>NC_090367.1:4972497-5279997 GCF_035084215.1 Heptranchias perlo | reverse complement strand
AGTTAGAGGGCAGGGCAGAACTGAACCCACGCTGTACCTACACTGGGAGTGTTTGATGGGACAGTGTAGAGGGAGCTTTACTCTGTACCTAACCCGTGCTGTACTTGCCCTGGGAGTGTTTGATGGGACAGTGTAGAGGGAGCTTTACTCTGTACCTAACCCGTGCTGTACCTGCCCTGGGAGTGTTTGATGGGACAGTGTAGAGGGAGCATTACTCTGTACCTAACCCGTGCTGTACTTGCCCTGGGAGTGTTTGATGGGACAGTCTAGAGGGAGCTTTACTGTGTCGAACACGGGTGTGCTTGTTGTTGACACTGGACTCCCAATGGAAAATATCCCCACACTTACATCCCTCCCCTTGATTCACACAAAAAGAATGGCCTCCTTATGTGGTGTCAGATTCTTTCATCAGCCGAGGTTCAGAAGCAGGTCACTTGGGTGGGTTTATGGCCAGCAAAACGAGGGAGGGGAACTCAGAGAGAAAACGTATTTAAAGTTAAAAACCAGACCCACATGGTGCCTGTAAACTCACCTGCTCAAATAGGAAGAACTCCTCCACAGAAATAAATTTCTCCACTCCAATCATCACTTGTTTACCAAAATAAACTCTCTTTTGAACAGCGTCGTAGGAGAATCGTCCAAACTCCAGAAAGGGTTTGCTCGGATCAAGCTTTAAAAGAAGAACAGAACAAGGAGGGGAATCCTGACAGGGCAATCAATTCATTCTTAATGAAAATGCAACTCTTTTTCCCCCCCCCCCCAGTGAGTTAATTGAACTCCCACGAGGTGGGATTTCCGAATTGGAGCTCAGAGTTTCAGAGTATTAGTTGACCTACTCCGGAGGTTATTTCTGTTGCTGTACCCCATTATATGTATTTTTTAAAAAATAATTCTGCAGTGAGAGCACTGAATTCTTATGGGTGCCTTTCGCTGAGATTCAGAAATTAGGACAGACCATCCCCTGAGAGCACGTCAGTATTAGCAGAGTCCCCCGGGGAGGGCGTCAGTTTTAGCAGAGTCCCCCGGGAGGGCGTCAGTTTTAGCAGAGTCCCTGGGAGGGCGTCAGTATTAGCAGAGTCCCCCGGGAGTGCGTCCGTATTAGCAGAGTCCCTGGGAGGGCTTTAGTATTAGCAGAGTCCCCCGGGAGGGCGTCAGTATTAGCAGAGTCCCCCGGGGAGGGCGTCAGTATTAGCAGAGTCCATGGGAGGGTGTCAGTATTAGCAGAGTCCCCCGGGAGGGCGTCAGTATTAGCAGAGTCCCCCGGGAGGGCGTCAGTATTAGCAGAGTCCCCCGTGAGGGCGTCAGTATTAGCAGAGTCCCCCGGGAGGGCGTCAGTATTAGCAGAGTCCCCCGGGAGGGCGTCAGTATTAGCAGAGTCCCCCGGGAGGGCGTCAGTATTAGCAGAGTCCCCCGGGGAGGGCGTCAGTATTAGCAGAGTCCCCCGGGAGTGCGTCCGTATTAGCAGAGTGCCTGGGAGGGCTTTAGTATTAGCAGAGTCCCCCGGGAGGGCGTCAGTATTAGCAGAGTCCCCCGGGAGGGCGTCAGTATTAGAAGAGTCCATGGGAGGGCGTCAGTATTAGCAGAGTCCCCCGGGAGGGCATCAGTATTAGCAGAGTCCCCCGGGAGGGCGTCAGTATTAGAAGAGTCCATGGGAGGGTGTCAGTATTAGCAGAGTCCCCCGGGAGGGCATCAGTATTAGCAGAGTCCCCCGGGAGGGCGTCAGTATTAGCAGAGTCCCTGGGAGGGCGTCAGTATTAGCAGAGTCCCCCGGGAGGGCTTTAGTATTAGCAGAGTCCCCCGGGAGGGCGTCAGTATTAGCAGAGTCCCCCGGGAGCGCGTCAGTATTAGCAGAGTCCCCGGGAGGGCGTCAGTATTAGCAGAGTCCCCCGGGAGGGCGTCAGTATTAGCAGAGTCCCCCGGGAGGGCGTCAGTATTAGCAGAGTCCCCCGGGAGGGCGTCAGTATTAGCAGAGTCCCCCGGGAGGGCGTCAGTATTAGCAGAGTCCCCCGGGAGGGCGTCAGTATTAGCAGAGTCCCCCGGGAGGGCGTCAGTATTAGCAGAGTCCCCCGGGAGGGCGTCAGTATTAGCAGAGTCCCCCGGGAGGGCGTCAGTATTAGCAGAGTCCCCCGGGAGGGCGTCAGTATTAGCAGAGTCCCCCGGGAGGGCGTCAGTATTAGCAGAGTCCCCCGGGAGCGCGTCAGTATTAGCAGAGTCCCTGGGAGGGCGTCAGTATTAGCAGAGTCCCTGGGAGGGCGTCAGTATTAGCAGAGTCCCCCGGGGAGGGCGTCCGTATTAGCAGAGTCCCCCGGGGAGGGAGTCAGTATTAGCAGAGTCCCCCGGGAGTGTGTCAGTATTAGCAGAGTCCCCCGGGAGGGCGTCAGTATTAGCAGAGTCCCTGGGAGTGTGTCAGTATTAGCAGAGTCCCCCGGGAGTGCGTCCGTATTAGCAGAGTCCCTGGGAGCGTGTCAGTATTAGCAGAGTCCCTGGGAGCGTGTCAGTATTAGGACAGTCCCTGGGATTATCTCAGTATTGGGACAGTCCCTGGGATTATCTCAGTATTAGCAGAGTCCCTGGGAGTGTGTCAGGATTAGCAGAGTCCCTGGGAGTGTGTACACTAAGAGCAAGAGGATAACTAAGGAAAGAGTATGGCCTATTAGAGACCAAAAATGTAAACCATGTGTGGAGGCGGAAGGTGTGGGCATGGTTCTTAATGAATACTTTGCCTCCGTCTTCACAAAGGAGAGGGATGATACAGGGATTGAAGTTCAGGAGGAGGAGTGTGAAATATTGGATGGGATAAACATAATGCCAGAGAAAGTATTAAGAGGATTAACATCTTTGAAATTGAATAAATCACCAGGGCCAGATGAAATGTATCCCAGGCTGGTAAAGGATGCCAGGGAGGAATTAGCGGAGGCTTTAACAATCATTTTCTAAACTTCACTGGATACAGGTGTAGTGCCAGAGGATTGGAGGACTGCTAACGTTGTACCATGGTTTAAAAAGGGAGCGAAGGATAGACCGAGTAATTACGGGCCAGTCAGCCTAACCTCGGTGGTGGGCAAATTATTGGAATCAATTCTGAGGGACAGGATAAACTGTCACTTAGAAAGGCGCGGATTAATCAAGGACAGTCAGCACGGATTTGTTAAGGGGAGGTCGTGTCTGACTAACTTGATTGGATTTTTCGAGGAGGTGACAAGAAGGATCGATGAGGGTGGCGCAATTGATGTAGTCTACGTGGATTTTAGCAAGGCTTTTGACAAGGTCCCACATGGCAGATTGATCAAAATAGTAAAGTCCCATGGGACCCAAGGGAATGTGGCAAATTGGCTCAGTGGCAGGAAGCAAAGGGTAATGGTCGACGGGTGTTTTTGCGACTGGAAGGCTGTTTCCAGTGGGGTGCCGCAGGGCTCGGTACTCGGTCCTTTGTTTTTTGTGTTATACATTAACGATTTGTACTTAAACGTAGGGGGCATGATTAAGAAATTTGCGGATGACACAAAGATAGGCCGTGTGGTTGATAGTGAGGAGGAAAGCTGTAGACTGCAGGAAGACATCAATGGGCTGGTCAGATGGGCAGAAAAGTGGCAAATGGAGTTCAATCCGGAGAAGTGTGAGGTAATGCATTTGGGGAGAGCAAACAAGACAAGGGAATACACAATAAATGGGGGGATACTGAAAGGTGTTGAGGAAGTGAGGGACCTTGGAGTCCATGTCCACAGATCCCTGAAGGTAGCAGGACATGGAGATAAGGTGGTTAAGGCGGCATATGGGATGCTTTCCTTTATTAGCCGAGGCATAGAATATAAAAGCAGGGATGTTATGCTGGAACTGTATAAAACACTAGTTAGGCCACGGCTTGAGTACTGCGCACAGTTCTGGTCACCACATTACAGGAAGGATGTAATTGCACTAGAGAGGGTGCAGAGGAGATTTATGAGGATGATGCCAGGACTGGAGAATTTTAGCTATGATGACAGATTGGATAGGCTGGGGTTGTTTTCCTTGGAACAGAGGAGGCTGAGGGGTGATTTGATTGAGGTGTATACAATTATGAGGGGCCTAGATAGAGTGGACAGGAAGGACCTATTTCCCTTGGTGGAGGAGTCAATAAGCAGGGGGCAAAGATTTAAAGTGATTGGTAGAAGGATTAGAGCAGAAATGAGGAAAAACTTTTTGACCCAGAGGATGGTGGGGGTCTGGAACTCACTGCCTGAGAGGGTGATAGAGGCAGAAACCCTCAACTCATTTAAAAAATACCTGGATATGCACCTGAAGATCAGTGAACTGCAAGGCTACGGACCAAACGTGTGAAAGTGGGATTAGGCTGGGTGGCTCATTTCTCAGCTGGTGTGGACACGATTGGCCAAATGGCCTCCTTCTGTGGGTGAATTTTCTATGAGTGTGTCAGTATTAGTAGAGTCCCTGGGAGTGAGTCAGTATTAGTAGAGTCCCTGGGAGTGTGTCAGTATTAGCAGAGTCCCTGGGAGTGTGTCAGTATTAGCAGAGTCCCTGGGAGTGTGTCCGTATTAGTAGAGTCCCTGGGAGTGTGTCCGTATTAGTAGAGTCCATGGGAGTGTGTCAGTATCAGCAGAATCCCTGGGAGTGTGTCCGTATCAGCAGAGTCCCTGGGAGTGTGTCCGTATTAGTAGAGTCCCTGGGAGTGTGTCCGTATCAGCATATAGTATATAGGCCTCCTAATAGTTGCAACTCTGCTGGAAGAAGTATTAATCAGGAAATAGTCGGGGCATGTAATAAGGGAACAGCTATAATTAATGGGGATTTTAACTATCATATTAACTGGACAAATCAAATTGGGCTGGGCAGCCTTGAGGAAGAGTTTATTGAGTGTATTAGGGATGGATTTCTTGAGCAGTATGTAACTGATCCTACAAGGGGGCAAGCAACCTTGGACCTGGTCCTGTGTAATGAGCCAGGATTAATTAATAATGTCCTAGTTAAGGATCCCCTGGGAATGAGTGACCATAACATAGTTACATTCCATATCCAATTAGAGGGTGAGAAGGTTGGGTCTCAAACAAGCATACTGAGCTTGAATAAAGGAGACTATGATGGTATGAGAGCGGAATTGATTAAAGTGGACTGGGAAAATAGATTAAAGGGTAAGACGGTACATGAGCAGTGGTGTTCATTTAAAGAGTTATTTTACAACTTTCAAAAAATATATATTCCACTGAGGAAAAAAGGGTGTAAAAGAAATGACAGCCATCCGTGGCTAAGTAAAGATAGGATAGGATAGTATCCGACTAAAAACAAGGACATATAAGGTAGCCAAACTTAGTGGGAGGATAGAAGATTGGGAAGTCTTCAAAAGACAGCAAAAAGTAACTAAAGGATTGATTAAGAAAGGGAAGATAGATTATGAAAATAAATTAGCAAAAAATATAAAAACAGATAGCAAGAGTTTCTACAGTTATATAAAAAGATAAAGGGTGGCTAAGGCAAACGTAGGTCCCTTAGAGGATGAGACCGGGAAATTAATGGTGGGAAACATGGAGATGGCAAAAATGCTGAACAAATATTTTGTTTCAGTCTTTACGGTAGAGGACACTAAGAATATCCCAACACTGGACAAACAGGGGGCTCTGGGGGGGGGGGTGGGGTGGAGGAGCTAAATACGATTAAAATCACTAAGGAATTGGTACTCAGTAAATTAATGGGACTCAAGGCAGATAAATCCCCTGGACCTGATGGCTTACATCCTAGGGTCTTGAGGGAAGTGGCAGTAGGGATTGTGGATGCTTTGGTAATAATTTTCCAAAATTCTCTGGACTCGGCAAAGGTCCCGGCAGATTGGAAAACTGGTAATGTAACACCCTTATTTAAAAAGGGTAGTAGGCAGAAGGCTGGAAATTATAGACCAGTTAGCCTAACATCTATGGTGGGTAAAATTTTGGAGTCTATTATTAAGGAGACAGTAGCGGAACATTTGGATAAACATAATTTAATAGGACAAAGTCAGCATGGCTTTACGAAGGGGAAGTCATGTCTGACAAATTTGCTTGAGTTCTTTGAGGACATAACGTACAGGGTGGATAAAGGGGAACCAGTGGACGTAGTGTATTTAGACTTCCAGAAGGCATTTGACAAGGTGCCACATAAAAGATTATTGCTCAAGATAAAGAATCACTGGATTGGGGGTAATATTCTGGCATGGGTGGAGGATTGGTTATCTAACAGGAAGCAGAGAGTTGGGATAAATGGTTCATTCTCGGACTGGCAACCAGTAGCCAGTGGTGTTCCGCAGGGGTCGGTGCTGGGTCCCCAACTCTTTACAATCTATATTAATGATTTGAAGGAGGGGACCGAGTGTAACATATCAAAGTTTGCAGATGATACAAAGATGGGAGGGAAAGTAGAGAGTGAGGACATAAAAAACCTACAAGGGGATATAGACAGGCTGGGTGAGTGGGCGGAGATTTGGCAGATGCAATACAATATTGGAAAATGTGAGGTTATGCACTTTGGCAGGAAAAATCAGAGAGCAAGTTATTATCTTAATGGCGAGAAACTGGAAAGTACTGCAGTACAAAGGGATCTGGGGGTCCTAGTGCAAGAAAATCAAAAAGTTAGCATGCAGGTGCAGCAGATAATCAAGGAGGCCAACGGAATGTTGGCTTTTATTGCTAGGGGGATAGAATATAAAAACAGGGAGGTATTGCTGCAGTTATATAAGGTATTGGTGAGACTGCACCTGGAATACTGCATACAGTTTTGGTGTCCATACTTAAGAAAAGACATACTTGCTCTCGAGGCAGTACAAAGAAGGTTCACTCGGTTAATCCCGGGGATGAGGAGGTGGACATATGAGGAGAGGTTGAGTAGATTGGGACTCTACTCATTGGAGTTCAGAAGAATGAGGGGCGATCTTATTGAAACAGAAAGATTGTGAAGGGGCTTGATCGGGTGGATGCGGTAAGGATGTTCCCAAGGATGGGTGAAACTAGAACTAGGGGGCATAATCTTAGAATAAGGGGCTGCTCTTTCAAAACTGAGATGAGGAGAAACTTCTTCACTCAGAGGATAGTAGGTCTGTGGAATTTGCTGCCCCAGGAAGCTGTGGAAGCTACATCATTAAATAAATTTAAAACAGAAATAGACAGTTTCCGAGAAGTAAAGGGAATTAGGGGTTACGGGGAGCGGGCAGGAAATTGGACATGAATTTAGATTTGAGGTTAGGATCAGATCAGCCATGATCTTATTGAATGGCGGAGCAGGCTCGAGGGGCCGATTGGCCTACTCCTGCTCCATTTCTTATGTTCTTATGCAGCAGAGTCCCTGGGAGAGTGTCCGTATCAGCAGACTCCCTGGGAGCGCGTCCCTATTAGCCAAGTCCCTGCGAGTGTGTCAGTATTAGCAGAGTCCCTGCGAGTTTGTCCGATTCAGAAGAGTCCCTGGGAGTGTGTCCGTATCAGCAGAGTCCATGGGAGCGTGTCCGTATCAGCAGAGTCCCTGGGAGCGTGTCCGTATCAGCAGAGTCCCTGGGAGTGTGTCCGTATTAGCAGAGTCCCTGGGAGTGTGTCCGTATTAGCAGAGTCCCTGGGAGTGTGTCCGTATTAGCCGAGTCCCTGGGAGTGTGTCCGTATTAGCAGAGTCCCTGGGAGTGTGTCCGTATTAGCAGAGTCCCTGGGAGTGTGTCCGTATTAGCAGAGTCCCTGGGAGTGTGTCCGTATTAGCAGAGTCCCTGGGAGTGTGTCCGTATTAGCAGAGTCCCTGGGAGTGTGTCCGTATTAGCAGAGTCCCTGGGAGTGTGTCCGTATTAGCAGAGTCCCTGGGAGTGTGTCCGTATTAGCAGAGTCCCTGGGAGTGTGTCCGTATTAGCAGAGTCCCTGGGAGTGTGTCCGTATTAGCAGAGTCCCTGGGAGTGTGTCCGTATTAGCAGAGTCCCTGGGAGTGTTTCCGTATTAGCAGAGTCCCTGGGAGTGTGTCCGTATTAGCAGAGTCCCTGGGAGTGTGTCCGTATTAGCAGAGTCCCTGGGAGTGTGTCCGTATTAGCAGAGTCCCTGGGAGTGTGTCCATATTAGCAGATGACTCTGGCAGTAGATCAGAATTTGCAAGGGGATCATGTGGATTGGTCAGTATTTGCGTGGGAGTCTTTGGTGTCAAATATTGTCTGATTGCGCTCCTGTGAAGCGCCTTGGGATGTTTTACCACATTAAAGGCACTGTATAAATGCAAGTTCTTCTCACTTAATGTGCTTTGATTTGTTCTGGCCTTGGGAGAGCGATATTTCTGCTCTGTCCTCTCCTGTTTAGATCCATTGGCTGCCAGTCTCTGTAATGCTGCGCAATAGGGAGACCCAACCATACAGGGGTGCAGGCTCAGGGGACCAGCTCCCCCGCGTTTAGTTTGAGTAACGGGACGCACACAGGACGTGCACTGTCGATACTCACAATAACCTTATTACCTTCCAGGAGCTTTGGCGGAGCTGTGGGATAAAAAGGGAAAGAGAATGATCAGTGAGAGCCAGTGAGAGTTCATTGGAGAGGTAATTCTCCAAGTTTACAGTCCCTGGGTATTGAGGCACACAGACCATTCGGCACAACTGGTCTATGTTGGTGTTTATACTCCACCCGAACCTTCTCCCGCTGTAATTACCTCTTCCTACCCTGCCACCCCCCCCCGTATCCCTCTATTCCCACCCTGGCCCCCCCCACGTATCCCTCTATTCCCACCCTGCCCCCCCCGTATCCCTCTATTCCCACCCTGCCCCCACCCCCGTATCCCTCTATTCCCACCCTGCCCCCCCCCCGTATTCCTCTATTCCCACCTTGCCCCCGCCCCCGTATCCCTCTATTCCCACCCTGCCGCCGCCCCCGTATCCCTCTATTCCCACCCTGCCCCCGCCCCCGTATCCCTCTATTCCCACCCTGCCCCCACCCCCGTATCCTTCTATTCCCACCCTGCCCCCACCCCCGTATCCCTCTATTCCCACCCTGCCCCCACCCACGTATCCCTCTATTCCCACCCTGCCCCCACCCCCGTATCCCTCTATTCCCACCCTGCCCCTCTGTTCCCTTCTCCCTCATGTTTCCATCAAGCCTCCTCTTAAATGCATCAATATTAGCTGCTTCAACCGCCCCATGTGGCAGCGAGTTCCACATTCCCACTACTCTGTGTAAAGATATTCCTCCCAAATTCTTCACTTGATCTATTAGTGACTATCTTATATTTATGCCCCCTTGTTGTCGGCTGTCCCACAAGTGGAAACAGTTTCTCCTCATCCACCCTATTTGAACCACTTCATAATTTTAAAGACCTCCTTCAGGTCTCCTCCTTTCCAGAGAGAAGAGCCCCACCCTGCTCAAATTCTTGTTAGTTCCATCCTCTCAATTCTGGCAACATCCTTGTGAATCTTTTCTGCACTTTCCCCATTCCTTCAATAACCATTTTTTTGTAGTATGGAGACCAGAACTGCACACAGTACTCCAAGTGTGGTCTGAACAAGGTCCTATATAAATTTAACATTACCTCTCTGACTTTATATTCTATTCCTCTAGAAATGAGCCCTTGTAGTTTTATGGCCTCATCAACTTGTATTGCTATTTTGTGATCCCAGCCCCCTTGAGATAAATTCCATTAGCCTTTTTGATTACTTTTTGTACCAGTGCGCCAGCTTTTAGTGATGTGTGTATCTGGGACACCCAATTCCCTTTGCTCCTCCACAGCTCCTCGTCTCACCATTTAGAAAACATTCCAATTTGTCTTCCTTGGATCCAAAGTGGATGACCTCACATTTCCTCACACTGAACTCCATCAGCTACAGTTTTGCCCACTCACTTAGTCTGTCTAACTTCCTGCTCCCATCTACACAACTTACACTGTCTCCTAACTTAGACCACCATGTGTGCAGGGCAGGCTTGATAGACCAGCTGGTCTTTAACTGCCCATCATTTCTGAAGCACCGGTGTGGAAGGCGGCATCGTCAGAACAGATACGATGGAGACGGAGAAACTGGGAGAATGGAATAGAGTCCTTATAGGAGGCAGGGTGGGAGAAAGTCTAATCGAGTTAGCTGTGGGAGTCGGTGGGCTTGCAGTGGGTAAAGTGGCTTTGGGAGAGTCGCAGATGTTGATCGGAAGAGACTGGACAAGAGGAGAAAAAACTGAGTCGAGATAAGAAGAATTTAGTTCTGTGAGGCAAGAACAGGCTGAAACGATAGAATTACCAGGGCAGTCCCATTTGTGAATCTTGGGAAGGAGGAATGGTTTGTATTCCCTCAATCTAATTGAGGTATTTAAAATGATAAAGGGATTCGATAGGGTAGAAACAGTGAAACTATTTCCTCTGGTGGGGGAATCCAGAACAAGGGGGCACAATCTTAAAGAAACGTATATCGGGGATGTGGGGCATGGAAAGCAGCTCCCCATGATTTTCAATCCAATCGTTGGGTTGGGGACACTCATCACAGTGCCCAAATTCCTGATAGCCATTGTGCAAAACTATTTGCAGGGAGTGCTAATGTGAAATCCGCCCCCTTAATGGACGGTCGCTCCCGAAACGTTGACCTACCTCTTCTCTCTGAGGCTGGGCCTTTCCAGCCATTTCCGTTCTATTTCCCTGGTACCTGGTGTAACACGATATAAAGTGCACTTACAGCAAGGTTCAGGTTTGCCTCCTTCAGTCACCAGGAAGGATAAGGAGCAGATGGCGAGAGCAGCCAGCAGCTTCATGGTGTTACGTTGGGTATCTGATTTTCAAATCATATGGATACACAAATAAAAACAGCATTAGGATCCCTTTTCTTGTGATTAACTCCATTCTCTTCCGTTAAACACCTTGTTCAATGTCGTCTCAATGGCTCTGGAGGAACGGATCTATCACTGAGCCATAGAAACCAGGGCCATGGTTTTGATGCCCAGTCTCCACTCATCTCAGCCGGAGAGGCAATAAAAGTGCTACAATTGGCCTCAGTGCCGCTGGGTTTGACAGGGGAAGAATGAGCCCGAATTCATCCATCCCCATACTGGGAAAAGGAAGAGTCCGAGCAGGATCGGGCTCAGCTGTGATGCCCTACACGGTACAATGACCCGTTGACTCCCTGTTGTTTTGGCACCGCTGGCGGCCGTGCCTTCAGCTGTCTCGGCCCTAAGCTCTGGAATTCCCTCCCTAAACCTCTTCTCCTCTCTCTTCTCCTTTAAGGCGCTGCTTAAAACCTACTTCTTTGACCAATATCTCCTAATAGCTCCTTCATTGGCTCAGTGTCAATTTTTGTCTGATAACACTCCTGTGAAGCACCTTGGGGCATTTTACTACGTTAAAGGCGCTTTGTAAATGCAAGTTGTTGTTGACTGTGGAGCCATACCCCAGCAACGGTCAGCACATGCAGGGCGAAGGGAAGACGGTAAAACAAAGCTCCATTTAAACAATGCTAGCAACAAATTCTGAAAATGGGAAGGAAGAGGTTAATACAGTCTGAGTAGCAGAATGCTGTACGAGGTTTTGAAGCTTAATAAACTGATTTACGCTCCACACTCACCTAAGATTCAAACGACTACGATGCTGTCACACCACTGAAGGTCAGGTTCAAACTGTTCCGAGACTTTGTACCTTCTGGTAATGGGGTAAACATCAGGTGACAGATCACTTGTGTAACTGGATACAAAGGAGACGTTGTTTACAACACAAGAACAGAACTGATTTGTGATAAGAGTTTCGTGTGTAACGTCAAGGATAGTCACTGGGATCTGACAAAGTCCCTGGCACAAATGCTTCTGGCGATTATGGGGGGGGTTTTGGACAGGGGGAGGGGAAAGGTGATGGGATTCACATTGGGGCAGTGGTTTCCAATCTTTTCTATATGGGGCCTGCAATTATATATATCAACATATGCCCCGGGACACCCCGCGAACAGCGGCACGCTCCCCGGGACACCCCGCGAACAGCGGCACGCTCCCCGGGACACCCCGCGAACAGCGGCACGCTCCCCGGGACACCCCGCGAACAGCGGCACGCTCCCCGGGACACCCCGCGAACAGCGGCACGCTCCCCGGGACACCCCGCGAACAGCGGCACGCTCCCCGGGACACCCCGCGAACAGCGGCACGCTCCCCGGGACACCCCGCGAACAGCGGCACGCTCCCCGGGACACCCCGCGAACAGCGGCACGCTCCCCGGGACCCCCTGTAAATACTGACACACACCCAAAGATCCCCTGTAAATATGGACACAATCCCGGAGATCGCCTGTCAATACTGACACACTCCCCGGGACCCCCTCTAAGTACTGACACACTCTCAGGGAACACTGTCAATACTGACACACTCCCCGGGACCCCCTGTACATATCGACACACACCCAAAGATCCCCTGTAAATATCGACACACTCCCGGAGATCGCCTGTCAATACTGACACACTCCCCAGGACCCCCTCTAAATACTGACACACTCTCAGGGAACACTGTCAATACTGACACACTCCCACCCCCTGTAAACACTGACATAGTCCCGCGGACCCCCTGTAAATATCGACACACTCCTGCGGACCCCCTGCGATTATCGGCACGATCCCGAGAACCCCCTATAAATAATGATACACTGCCAGGGTCCTCCCTGGGACATCTGAAATAGTCCATTGCCTGCTCCCTGCTCCTCTCCGGAATATCTGGCATTGCCTGCTCCCTGCCCCTCTCCGGAATATCTGGCATTGCCTGCTCCCTGCCCCTCTCCGGAATATCTGGCATTGCCTGCTCCCTGCTCCTCTCCGGAATATCTGGCATTGCCTGCTCCCTGCCCCTCTCCGGAATATCTGGCATTGCCTGCTCCCTGCCCCTCTCCGGAATATCTGGCATTGCCTGCTCCCTGCCCCTCTCCGGAATATCTGGCATTGCCTGCTCCCTGCTCCCTGCTCCTCTCCGGAATATCTGGCATTGCCTGCTCCCTGCCCCTCTCCGGAATATCTGGCATTGCCTGCTCCCTGCCCCTCTCCGGAATGATTCCCAAATTCCGCAACCTGTTGTAAATCTGGACTAGCCCCTCCTTTCTTCCGGTTCTCTCTCTCTCCAGGGGTGGGGAGTGTTTGTTTTTGCCCGTCTATTGGTCTGAGGCACGTTCCCTCCTCCAGCCTCCGCCGGACGGTTCCCTCGGCGAACATTTTAAAGTTTGAGATTTTATTTTTTGTCTTTTTTTCCTCGGTGAAAGTTACATTGTGTCAGTTTCACTCACTGATTCCCCGGATCCTCGCTGCCCCGGTGCTTGCAGTCCGCCTCTCTCCGCCACTCCCACTCAGCGCGGGTAGGCGCACTGCGCAATGCACCGTCCGCCTTCCTCAATCAATCCGCTCACTGATCACACCCGCAGCCCATTGAGAGCTCCCTGCTCCGACACCAGCTTCCAACACACCCCATACCCTCCCTCACTGAGCAAACACAGCTCAACACACCAATAATCATCCCTCAATGAACCGATACAGCCCCTTACCTCATATCACCCCATGTTAGTAGCTCAGTAATACCATTCCCTCAGACCACTGAATAACCCCAGCATCAACCCTCCAATAGCATTCCTTAAACCACAACCACAACCCTCTTGGACCATTCCCTCAAAGTCAACCTGTAACACCACCAATCTCCACCCCTACATTAATCCACCAATCCCCACCCCAACATTAATCCACCAATCCCCACCCCAACATTAATCCACCAATCTCCACCCCAACATTAATCCACCAATCTCCACCCCAACATTAATCCACCAATCTCCACCCCTACATTAATCCACCAATCCCCACCCTTACATTAATCCACCAATCCCCACCTACATTAATCCACCAATCTCCACCCCGACACCTCCAGCCATTTCTATTTTTTCTCTCACTCTTCCTTTCCTGAGGCTGTTGATCCCTTCTTGGTTTATGTTTTTAAGGGCCCACTCGCCTACCAGTATCCTGTTGGAATGGCTATTCTTAATGTGGGAGCCTTGACGAAGAATGCTGGTGAGCCTATCCAGCTGCAGGCACTGGAGTATATCTTACCTCACATTCAGCAGATTGATGTTTATATTTGCAAGTCTGCAACAGACTTATCTTGGCTCTGGGTTGTTTTTAAAACAAAAGGCATTTTTCCTGAACAGGTCGTTATCGTGACTCCGAATCTCCTACCAGGAGGACCAGAGCACTGCCGTTCGTCTGCCTCCTAATGTCTCCTTCTTTGGCTCTATATAAATGCAAGTTGTTGTTGTTATGGAAGTTCCCTCTACACTGTCCCATCAAACACTCCCAGTGCAGCTTTAGCACGGGTTAGATAGAGAGTAAAGCTCCCTCTACATTGTCTCATCAAACACACCCAGGGCAGGTACATCATGGGTTAATTACAGAGTAAAGCTCCCTCTGCACTGCTCCAAAATGTGCCTCAGCCCCAACCTGAGAAAAGATCCCCTGATTCACAGAGTGACATCTTCAGTTTCCCACACACCAAACGACCTGCGAGCTCTGTGGATGGGATTAACAAATGGGGCCGTTCTGTTCTCTCATCCTTGCAGGAGGCACAGAGGGGAACTTTCACCCGATCAGCCTGAGCTGAATTGCCGCTCGTCACCCAGAAGTGAAAAAGACCAGCGTCTAACACACTGCACCGGCCAGTTCCTTCAAAAAATATCTCATATCAATACCCAGCTTTGGTTTAACTTATATCTCAGCCACCCAGGGTACTTCCTGCCCCTGCAGGCCACTCGAAGCAGCGAGACTGCCTGTCTGAGAACCAGAACAGTCGGAGGGTGAGACTGCCTCACCCCACCCCGACAGGCTTCAACATGGTCACATGGTGCAGAACCCAACTCGCAATGATACAAGACTCACCAGTTATTACAGAACTAAAAGGGGAAGGAAACACATATTCTTAGTTTTGGTGCCTTCAATTAAATTTGCCTTGTATGAAAGTTAATTTTGTAATGTGACAGCCAAGCCTCTAAGTGTCATTGAGTGACAGTGGTGACAATGTGTGTTTCTGGGAGAGGTGAGTGTGAAATGCTAAGCTGCACTTTCCTTCCTCCTCAACCAGCAGCCCCTGAGCAAGACAGCAAGCGACACCAGGGCTTGTACTTTCTAGTCAGTCTGAGTTGGTCACTCTCTCACCTCGGAGTCAAGAGGTCATGGGTTCAAGTCCCAATCCAGGCCAACAATTTCCAGTGCAGTGCTGAGGGAGTGCTGCATTGTCGAAGGTGCCGTCTTTCGGTGGAGACGTTAAACCAAGGCCCCGTCTGTCCTCTCAGGTGGACGTAAAAGACCCACAGCCACTATTGGAAGAAGAGCATGGGAGTTCTCCCGGGTGTCTTGGGTCAATATTTATCCCTCAACCAACATCATTAAAACAAATTGTCTAGTCATTATCTTGCTGTTTGTGGGAACTTGCTGTGCGCAAATTGGCTGCCGTGTCTCCTACGTTACAACAGTAACTACACTTTAAAAGTAATTCATTGGCTGTATAGTGATTTGGGACATCCTGAGGTTGAGAAAGGCGCTATATAAATTCAAGTACAGGTTAGTTTAATCAAAAGACACCAATTTGTCACTATACAGGTTGCTGGTCAGCCCACATCTGGAGTACTGTGTCCAGTTTTGGTCCCCACCCCGACACGGTGGGTGATATCGTGGCCTTGGAAAAGGTCCAGAGGAGAGCTACAGGAGTGATTCCTCGCTTAATGAACCTCAGCCACTCAGATAGGCTCAAAGACCTTGGTCTATTTACTTTAGAGAAGCTTAGACTTCGAGGTGACCTGAGAGAGGTCTGTAAAAGAATTAAAGGGCTGGATGGTGTCCCTATTGATGGAATATTCGAGTTTAACAGGTGGCCGAGGACCAGGGGACACAAGTTTAAACTATGGAAGAGTAGGAATAGACTGGATGTTAGGCAGTTCTTCCTTTTCCAGAGAATAGTGAACCTCTGGAATACGTTACCGGCTGGTGTGGTGGGTGCTGACTCTCTGTTTCCAAGAGGGAGCTGGACCGGTTCCTGACTGGGGCAGTGATCGCATCATCTAGAAGGTAAGCGTCTTTATAGATAACACTTGGTCCATGTGATCTCCTGAACTGGTTTTGATCGCCTGAGGGAGACAGAGAGGAATTTCCCAGATGTTTTCTCGCTGAATGGGCCCTGGGTTTTTTTCCCCCTCTCCCTGGTGATGGAACACGGAGGGTCTCGGTGCTTAATTACTTGACCGTATAGGGCAGGCTCGATGGACCAGCTGGTCATTTCCTGTCCGTCATTTCTCTGTGTATCTTGACGAGAAAGCAGCCAATCTTATAATACATCAAAGACAAAAACTGTCACAATGCCAAGCTTGGGTTTTGAAAGTCTGTAGGTTTTAGGAATAAGGGACGTCTGAGGGAGGTAAGGAATGTGGTAAGTAGGGAGCTATGTCATGTTTTAAACCACAGATTTGTAATTAGAGATGGCTGGTCCCTTTAAATCTGATTTACTGCAGACTCTTTGTATAAACCACATCCAGTATGTGTGATTAGAAATCCTGTGACCTGGAAGTAGTTGAAAGACTTGAACACAGGTGAGAAGGTCTCACATGGTGTCTCTGAGGCAGAGGGGGGTTGATTGATTGCTCCATTCCCAGACAGAGAGATGTCTTGGGCCTTCCCTTTTAGCTTGCCAGTTCTTCTTGTAACTTGATTGGAGCTGGTCTTAAGGACCTCTGTGGGGTCATTCCAAATCCCCACGGACAAGAGTTACAGTACGGACACTAGTCCGGGTTTAGTAAAAGAAAGAAAGAATTTGCATTTATACACCACCTTTCACGTCCTCAGGACCTCCCAAAGCGTTACCACAAATAAGTACTTTTGAAGTGTAGTCACTTGTAACGTAGGAAATGCAGTAACCAATTTGCACATAGCAAGGTCCCATAAACAGCAATATGATACTGACCAGCTCATCTGTTTTATTTTTAGTGATGTTATTTGAGGGATAAATGTTGGCCAGGACACCAGGGAGAACTCCTTGTCTTCTTCGAAATAATGCCATGGGAACTTTTACATCCACGTGAGGGGACAGACATGGCCTCAGTTTAACGTCTTATCCAAAAGATGGCACCTCCAACAGTGCAGCACTCCCTCAGTACTGCACTGAAGTGTCAGCCTAGATTATGTCACAGTAAACGAAGAGGTAGTTAAGAAACTAGATGGGCTAAAAATTGATAAAGAGGAGGTACTAGAAAGGTTAACTATACTTAAAGTAGATAAGTCACTAGGTCCGGATGGGCTGCATGGTTGCTGATGGAAGTAAGGGTGGAAATTGCGGAGGTACTGGCCGTAATCTTCCAATCATTCTTCGATAGGGGGGTGGTACTAGAGGACTGGAGAATTGAAAATGTTACACCCTTCTTCAAAAAAGGGTGTAAGGCTCAACCTAGCAACTACAGGCCACTCAGTTTAACCTCGGTAGTAGGGAAACTTTTAGAAACAATAATCCGGGACAAAATTAACAGTCACTTGGACAAGTGTGGGTTAATTAAGGAAAGCCAGCACGATTTGTTAAAGGCAAATCATGTTTAACCAATTTGATTGAGTTTTTTGATGAGGGCAATGCGGTGTATATGGACTTCCAAAAGGCATTTGAAAAAGTGCCGCATAATAGGCTTGTCATCAAAGCTGAAGCCCATGGAATAAAAGGGGCAGTGGCAGCATGGATCCAAAATTGACGAAGTAACAGGAAACAGAGAATAGTGGTGAACGGTTGTTTTTCAGAGTGGAGGGAGGTATACAGTGGTGTTCCCCAGGGGTCGGTACTAGGACCATTGTTTTTTTTGATATATTTGCAGATGACACAAAACTTGGAAGTGTAATGAACAGTGAGAAGGATAGTGATAGACTTCAGGCTGGTGGAATGGGCGGACACGTGGCAGATAAAATTTAACGCAGAAAATTATTTTTTAGAAGTTAGAAGTTACAACATGGAAACAGGCCCTTCGGCCCAACATGTCCATGTCGCCCAGTTTATACCACTAAGCTAGTCCCAATTGCCTGCACTTGGCCCATATCCCTCGATACCCATCTTCCCCATGTAACTGTCCAAATGCTTTTTAAAAGACAAAATTGTACCCGCCTCTACTACTGCCTCTGGCAGCTCGTTCCAGACACTCACCACCCTTTGAGTGAAAAAATTGCCCCTCTGGATCCTTTTGTATCTCTCCCCTCTCACCTTAAATCTGTGCCCCCTCGTTATAGACTCCCCTACCTTTGGGAAAAGATTTTGACTATCGACCTTATCTATGCCCCTCATTATTTTATAGACTTCTATAAGATCACCCCTTAACCTCCTACTCTCCAGGGAAAAAAGTCCCAGTCTGTCTAACCTCTCCCTGTAAGTCAAACCATCAAGTCCCGGTAGCATCCTAGTAAATCTTTTCTGCACTCTTTCTAGTTTAATAATATCCTTTCTATAATAGGGTGACCAGAACTGTACACAGTACTCCAAGTGTGGCCTCACCAATGCCCTGTACAACTTCAACAAGACATCCCAACTCCTGCATTCAATGTTCTGACCAATGAAACCAAGCATGCCGAATGCCTTCTTCACCACCCTATCCACCTGTGACTCCACTTTCAAGGAGCTATGAATCTGTACTCCTAGATCTCTTTGTTCTATAACTCTCCCCAACGCCCTACCATTAACGGAGTAGGTCCTGGCCCGATTCGATCTACCAAAATGCATCACCTCACATTTATCTCAATTAAACTCCATCTGCCATTCATCGGCCCACTGGCCCAATTGATCAAGATCCCGTTGCAATCCCAGATAACCTTCTTCACTGTCCACAATGCCACCAATCTTGGTGTCATCTGCAAACTTACTAACCATGCCTCCTAAATTCTCATCCAAATCATTAATATAAATAACAAACAACAGCGGACCCAGCACCGATCCCTGAGGCACACCGCTGGACACAGGCATCCAGTTTGAAAAACAACCCTCGACAACCACCCTCTGTCTTCTGTCGTCAAGCCAATTTTGTATCCAATTGGCTACCTCACCTTGGATCCCATGAGATTTAACCTTATGTAACAACCTACCATGCGGTACCTTGTCAAAGGCTTTGCTGAAGTCCATGTAGACCACGTCTACTGCACAGCCCTCATCTATCTTCTTGGTTACCCCTTCAAAAAACTCAATCAAATTCGTGAGACATGATTTTCCTCTCACAAAACCATGCTGACTGTTCCTAATTAGTCCCTGCCTCTCCAAATGCCTGTAGATCCTGTCCCTCAGAATACCCTCTAACAACTTACCCACTACAGATGTCAGGCTCACTGGTCTGTAGTTCCCAGGCTTTTCCCTGCCGCCCTTCTTAAACAAAGGCACAACATTTGCTACCCTCCAATCTTCAGGCACCTCACCTGTAGCGGTGGATGATTCAAATATCTCTGCTAGGGGACCCGCAATTTCCTCCCTAACCTCCCATAACGTCCTGGGATACATTTCATCAGGTCCCGGAGATTTATCTACCTTGATGCGCGTTAAGACTTCCAGCACCTCCCTCTCTGTAATATGTACACTCCTCAAGACATCACTATTTATTTCCCCAAGTTCCCTAACATCCATGCCATTATGAAGTGATACATTTTGTTAGAAGAACGAGGAGAGGCAATATAAACTAAAGGGTACATTTCTAAAAGGGGTGCAGGAACAGAGATCTGGGGTATATGTGAACAAATCGTTGAGGGTGAGAAAGCAGTTAAAAAAAAGCAGACGGGATCCTGGGCTTTATAAAAATAGAGGCATAGAGTACAAAGGCAAGGTGGTTACGATGAACCTTTATATAAAAAAAAACTGGTTCAGCTACAACTGGAGTATTGTGTCCAATTCTGGGCACTGCACTTTCGGAAGGATGTGAAGGCTTTGGCGAGGATGCAGAAAAGATTTACTAGAATGATTTCAGGGATGAGGGACTTCAGTTACGTGGATAGACTGGAGACGCTGGGGTTGTTCTCCTTAGAACAGAGATTAAGTTGAGATTTGACAGAAGAGTTCAAAATCATGGTTTAGATAAAGTAAATAAAGAGAAACTGTTCCCATTGTTGGAAGGGTCGAGAACCAGGAGGACACAGATTTAAGGTGATTGGCGAAAGAAATACTTTTTTACGCAGCGAGTAATTATGATCTAGAATGTACTGCCTGAAAGGGTGGTGGAAGCAGATTCAACTGTGGCTTTCAAAAAGGAATTAGATAAATATTTGAAGGGAAAACATTTGCAGGGCTACGGGGAAAAAGTGGGGGAATGGGACTAAGTGGATTACTCTTACGAAGAGCTAGCACCAGCTCAACAGGCCAAATGGTCTCCTTCTGTGCTGTAACCATTCTGGTCCAGGAGGCTGAACATAAGAGGAATAACTGGGTAAAGGCTAGAAGCATGACATTTTTGAAGTCTTGGGAAAGAATGAGAGAAGGAAATGGTACGGTGTATCCTGGACAGAATGGGGATGCAGGGAGGAGCAGGGCTGTGTAGGGTGATGTTTGAAGCTTAAGAGAGGAATGAGAGCGGAAAGTTCAGAGGAGCAATGTTATCAATAGATTAACAATCTTGTGTATGTGAGCACTTCCCATCCAACTTCCTGTTACAATTTTTGGTCACACTTCACATCAACATGTAACATTGAAACTGCCTGTGTAAACATTTAGAATGGAAATGCTGTATGTAAACAGTTGCCTGTAACAATGTAGTTGCAGCCTCTGACCAGTAGATTGTGCTGTGGAGTGAGATTCTGAAGTCTTAGTCACAACTTTGTGGCCATGTTGTATATTAAAAAAAACTTTTATTCAAATCACTGGTTTGGCCTCAGCTGGAGTATTGTATCCAATTCTGGGCACCACGCTTTAGAAAAGACGTCAAAGCCTTGGAGAAGGTGCAGAGGAGATTTACTACAATACCACCAGGGATGAGGGGTTTAAGTTATGTGGACAGACTAGAGAAGATTGGATTATTCTCCCTGGAGCAGAGAAGGTTAAGGGGAGATGTAATAGAGGCGTTTAAATTGTGAGGGGTTCAGAGAGTAGAAGGGGAGAAACTGTTTCCAGTGGCAGGAGGGTCTGTAATCAGAGGAAAGTGATTTAAAATAATTGGCAAAAAAGCCAGAGAGATGATGACAAGAACATTTTTTTTTAAAACACAGCGAGTTGTTATGATCTGGAACGCACTGCCTGAGAGGGCGGTGGAAGCAGATTCAATAATAATTTTCAAAAGGGAATTGGATCTCAAGTTAAAAAGGAAGAATTTGCAGGGCTGTGGGGAAAGAGCAAGGAGTGGGACTAATTGGATTAGCTCTTTCAAAGAGCAGACACAGGCACGATGGGCCGAATGGCCTCCTTCTGTGCTGTATGATTTTATTATGAACTGATCCTGGGCACCACACAGGTAGTTTACTGGTGTCATATAATTTCTCTGGAAATGAGACTGGGAAAGTTTATAACCCCAATAAGCAGGCAGGCAGGCGATGTAATTATTCTTTATTACAACAAATCAGATGGATTCTTGTATTGTACCTGTTCCACGAGAGAATATTCTCTCAGATTCAGTTCAGATTAGTGCACTCTGAAGGAGGGAAGAACACAGAAGGATCGCTGATCCCTATCGACAAGTCATAGAACCTAGAAATTAAAATAAAGTACAGACTTGCATTATACAGTGCATTATCACATCTCTCAAACAGCCCAAAGTTCTTCACATACAATGAAGTGTTTGTTATGTGGGCAATCACAGCAGCCATTCTGAGCCATTAAGATCCCACAAACAGCAAATGAGATGATTGACCAGTTAATCCGTTTTTGGTGATGTTGATTGAAGGAGAAATGTTGGGCCCAGGGACTGGGGAGAACTCCCCTGCTCTTCTTCCAACAGTGCAATGAGATCTTTAACATCCACCTGAACAGGGAGACGGGCCCTCGATTCAGTGTCTCATTGAAGAAAAATGTGGCAACAACAATAACTTGTGTTTATACAGCGCCTTTAATGTGGTAAAAACATCCCAAGGCGCTTCACAACAGCGTTATCAGACAGAAATTTGACTGAGCCACACGGAGATTTTAGGACACGTGACCAAAGCTTGGTGAAAGAGGTAGGTTTAAGGAGCATCTTAAGAGGAGTAGAGAGAGGTGGGGAGATGGAGAGATCTTGGCAGGGAATTCCAGAGCTTAGGGTCCAGGCAGCTGAAGGCACGGCTGCCAATGATGGAGCAATGAAAATCAGGGACGCACAAGAGGCCAGAATTGGAGGATCGTAGAGATTGCGGAGGTTACAGAGGTAGGGAGGGGGTGCGGACATGGAGGGATTTGAAAACAAGGATGAGAATTTTAAAAATTGAGGCGTTGATGGACTGGGATCCAATGTAGGTCAGTGATTACAGGGGGTGATGGGTGAACGGGACTTGGTGCAAGTTGGGATACGGGCAGCAGAGTTTTGGATGAGCTCAAGTTTACAGAGGGTGCAAGTTGGGAGACCGGCCAGGACAGCCCATTGTAGGGACACACTCCAGTGTAGTACCTAAAGTATGGGCTCAAGTGCTGGAGTGGAGTTTGAACCCATATCCTTTACGTCTGTAACGCATTCCCCTCCTCCCCCGAGGATCTTCTCCTATGCTTCTCCTCCCCACCATCTGTGCTTTACTCCCAAGCACGAAGGAGGAAAATTTGCCCCTAAATATTCTAATAGCCCTTATCTGAGTTGGGTACAGTGCTCAATTTACAAAGACTTATTTTTGCCCAGGATCTGTGTGGTGTAAATTAAGCTTGCTGACCTTTTTGATAATCCATACTCCACACATCACACCAGTCCCGGGAGCTGGGCTCAGAAGCACATGCCTTACATTGACACGGTCTCATTGTTCTGAACAGTGAATTTCAGGGGATCGGTTTCATAGAAAAATGAAACACGAGCTCCCTCTGGTTGCTCAGCTGGCTCAGTTTGGAGTCAGCCGTTGCTCAGTGAGTAGCACTCTTGCCTCAGAGTCAGAAGGTTGTAGGTTCAACTCCCACTCCAGAGACTTGAGCACATAATCCAGGCCGACACCCCCAGTGCAGTACTGAGGTGCCATCTTTCGGATGAGACGTTAAACAGAGGACCCGTCTGCCCTCTCAGGTGGAAGTAAAGATCCCAAGGCACTATTTCGAAGAGGAGCTGGGGAGTTCTCCAATAGTGCCATGGGACCTTTTACACTCACCCGAGAAATGGGTTCAGCTATATTACTGCCGTCAAGCATTTTGCCAACACTCACTATCTGGGTGTTGCTGCCTTATCCCCATGAGAATCGGCCCCTTCAGAAGTAGAGAAAGAGAGCATGAGGCCGGGGGGGGGGGGGGGGGTGTAAAACAAACACAGGAAAAAGTGTAATTAAACTCACGATTCAAAGGCATATCCGGACTCGTTGTTGTAGATGATCGCAGATACAGGGAGA
Organism: Heptranchias perlo; assembly: GCF_035084215.1. Lineage (NCBI taxonomy): Eukaryota > Metazoa > Chordata > Chondrichthyes > Hexanchiformes > Hexanchidae > Heptranchias > Heptranchias perlo. The sequence goes on along the minus strand of NC_090367.1, from coordinate 5,256,587 downwards.
CAACCGGACTCCGTGACGGTCAAAGTGTAGGCACCTGAAAAACAAACCAATGGGGTCAGATCAACAGTGATGGACAGATCTTCTTCCAACCGTCTGCAGTAATGGACTAAACGTCTATCAGGTCAAGTCAGTCACCAGCAGTCCTGAACCCCGAGTGGGTAATTGCTCCATATGGTGCGGTACAGATCGAAGCTGCACTCTTCTGATCACAAAACAGATACAGATGAGGACGGTCATTCTGCCTCCTTATTTCGTCTAATAAGATGAACTCCAGTCACCCCCATCTCAGCATCAACTGTTTCTTCAATGATTCTAGGTTTTTAGCCCCAGTTAAACTCCAGCAATATGCTGCGCACACTTGGTAATCCCGATGCCTTAGCTCTTGCCAAGATGTGACTGCTACTTCCTCTGGGCTTTGGTAAGTGTGAAGTGTCCCTACAGGGAGAGTGTGTGCACTCCCTATCAGGGCAAACAGAAACTCTACCGATGTGGAATTCTCAGTGGTTTGGTTTGGTTTGAAGGCCATGTAGCCTGGTGATACGTTTCAAATGTGCAAGTTGATCAAAGAGGTTGAGCACCAAGTCATACAAATCAGAGAGGTCCCAAACTCAATCTATGCTCTGTGCTGAATTAGATGGAGTTACAAAGGGGAAAACCAACCAGGGTTCCTGTTACTGACTTTTAATTCAAGGATCTCATCTGCTAGGGGACAATGGTTAGACATTGGGTGAGGCCAGGATTAGCCTGAGTAGGTGGTACCCTCCAAAGTGGCATATTCTGTCTAGCCTCGTATTGGAGAATGGTCAGTTGGATGAGATACCCGAAGGGTGGCCAGTGCCCATGGAACTTTACCCCAGTCTGAGTGAGAGCGCGGAGGGGACAGAGAGAGAGTCAGGGGCCACCCTTAAACTTACTATCGCCAATAACAGCAAGCCAGATATTGGCGAACATCCCCTCCCATGAAGCAGAGGATCCTCCGATGAAGATCTGGGCATAGAACGTTGATTCCTGGGGGACTGCAATCTCATGGAAGGGAGTGTGGAGAGGAGACTTCTCACAGGTCCTGTTCTGGGGGTGGAATCGATACATGATGGCCTGCAAGCAGGGAAAAAGAGAGAGAGAGAAAACGCAAATTAAACAAGGATATTTAGGTACAACAACTTGTACAGACCAGAACCCCCAGGGTACAGAAACTCCACACAGACCAGAACCCTGAGGTAGTGCTGTAGTGGTTATGTTACTGGACTAATAATCCTAAGATAGAGAGTTCAAATCCCACAGTGTCCGTTTTTAAAAATCTGGAAATAAAAAGTTGGTATCAGTAAAAGCAACCATGAAGTTGTCAGGTTGTTGTAAAAACCCAACTGGTTCACTAATGTCCTTTTAGGGAATGAAACCTGCTGTCCTTTCCTGGTCTGGTCCACATGTGACTCCTGTCCCACACTGATGTGGTTGACTCTTAAGTACGCCCTGAAGTGGCCGAGTAAACCAATCAGTTGTAACAAACCACTACACCACCACCTTCTCAGGGCAATTAGGGATGGGCAATAATTGCTGGCCTTGCCAGTGACACCCACACGCTGAGAACGAATAATAAAAAAGTACAGAAACCCCTTACAGACCAGAACCCCTCGGGTTCAATCCCTGGATTAGGCAGAGTTAACTGATTTTAGCCAACGGGGCTAAACAGGGCGGAAACAAGATGCTTATCCAGTGACATCTGCTGAAAAGTATGTATGCAAATATGTTGCACTGTGATGTCCTCCACAGTCAAATAGCCTGCTGAAACTTAACTCATGAACATTTGTGCCATGGGCTGCAGATGGAACTATGCCTCAGCATGTGTCAGCACCTTTACTTACAGGAGATATAAGAGGCAAGGGTGGGGGGGAAATACAGTTAGAGGTCAAGAGTTGACAAGGTCCATTTTAGCACACCTAGCACAGAGCTTCACGCGGTGCGAGTAGGATATCAGGAATTCAGGCGCGAGGATCAGTATGCTTCATTCACAGCCTAAGTAAAACTCCATCCATTGACTTCGTCTGCACTCAAAATCTCAAGACCTGTTTTTGGTGCAGGACATTCTGCGCTGGGAGTGCTAATTTATTAAATCTGCCCCAAACCCATTAATTGATTATTCTGATCAGTTGCTCTGCCATGCATTTCCACCACTTTCTGTTTTCACTAATAGATCTCCCATAGTGTGACGGAGGATGCAGTGGGGCTACAAGGACACCTAGTGGCTGCATCCTGCAACCATGTCACAGGGACCTGTTTACATAGGGAACTCATTATACTGATTACAAAGGTATTTTCGATGTTAAATATTGAGATAAATAACGTGCCCAAAAAATCCTGACAATGGGAAGTAAAATTTGTGGACAGAAAATGCATGTACACTCAACATTTTTAATATATTAGTCAATTGCTCACATAGAATCAAAAAAAAGGGTAGTCTCCAGGTGAAGCAGGGTTAGAGGGCAGGGCAGAATTGAACCCGCGCTGTACCTACACTGGGAGTGTTTGATGGGACAGTGTAAAGTGCGTTTTACTCCGTACTGTACCTGCCCAGCGCATGTTTGATGGGACAGTCTAGAGGGAGACTTACTGTGTCGAACACGGGTGTGCTTGTTGTTGACACTGGACTCCCAATGGAAAATATCCCCACACTTACATCCCTCCCCTTGATTCTCACAAAAAGAATGGCCTCCTTATGTGGTGTCAGATTCTTTCATCAGCCGAGGTTCAGAAGCAGGTCACTTGGGTGGGTTTTTGGCCAGCAAAACGAGGGAGGGGAACTCAGAGAGAAAACGTATTTAAAGTTAAAAACCAGACCCACATGGTCCCTGTAAACTCACCTCCTCGAATAGGAAGAACTCCTCCACTGTGCCCATTCCATTCCCTTCTTTATTGAGATAGACCTTCTTTTGAACAGCGTTATAGGAGAATTTAACCATATCCAGAACTTTCTTGCTCACATTGATCTTTAAAAGAACAAAACAGAGGGGAATCTTGAGGGCAACCAATTCATTCTTAATGAAACAGCAACTCGTTTTTCTTCCTCCTCTCTCTCTTTCCCCCCCCCCCCCCACCCCGCCCAGTGAATTAAATGAACTCACAGGGAGGTGAGATTTCCGAATTGGAGCTCAGTATTAGATGACTTACTCCAGAGGTTATTTCTGTTGCTGTACCCAGATATATGTATTTTTTAAAAAAAATTCTGCAGTGAGAGCACTTTTCTTATGGGTGCCTTACACTGAGATTCAGAAGTTAGGACAGAGTATTAGCAGAATCCCTGGGACTATTGTCAGGTGGAGAGAGAACCAGAGGAAAAAACCTACTTGACCTCGTCCTCACCAATCTAACTGTCACACATGCATCTGTCCATGACAGTATTGGTAGGCATGACCACTGCACAGTCTTTGTGGAGACGAAGTCCCGTCTTCACACCAAGGACACCATCCAACGTGTTGTGTGGCACTACCACAATGCTAAATGGGATAGATTCAGAACAAATCTAACAGCTCAAAACTCGGCATCCATGAGGAGCTGTATGCCATCAGCAGCAGCAGAATTGTATTCCACCACAATCTAACCTCATGGCCCGGCATATTCCTCACTATTATTGTCAACAAGCCAGGGGATCAACCCTTGTTCAATGAGGGGGGGGGGGGGGATAAAAAGAGTGTCGAAGAGCATGCCAGGAGCAGTACCAGGCGTACCTAAAAATGAGTTGCCAACCTGGTGAAGCTACAACTCAGGACTACATGCATACTAAACAGCGGAAGCAGCATACTATAGACAAAGCTAAGCAATCCCACAACCAACGGATCAGATCAAAGCTCTGGAGTCCTACCACATCCAGTCGTGAATGGTGGTGGACAATTAAACAACTAACGGGAGGAGGAGGCTCTGTGAACATCCCATCCTCAATGATGGCCGAGCCCAGCACGTGATTGCAAAAGACAAGGCTGAAGCGTTTGCAACCATCTTTAACCAGAAGTGCCGAGTGGATGATCCATCTCGGCCTCCTCCCGATATCCCCACCATCACAGAAGCCAGTCTTCAGCCAATTCGATTCACTCGACGTGATAAAGAAACGGCTGAGTGCACTGGATACAGCAAAAGCCATGGGTCCCGGCAACATCCCGGCTGTAGTGCTGAAGATTTGTGCTCCAGAGCTAGCTGCGCCTCTAGCCAAGCTGTTCCAGTTCAACCACAACACTGGCATCTACCCGACAAAGTGGAAAATTGCCCAGGTATGTCCTGTCCACAAAAAGCAGGACAAATCCAATCCGGCCAATTGCCGCCCCATCAGTCTACTCTCAATCAGCAAAGTTATGGAAGGTGTCGTCAGCAGGACTTACTCACCAATAACCTGCTCACCGGTGCTCAGTTTAGGTTCAGACAGGACCACTCAACTCCAGACCTCATTACAGCCTTGGTCCAAACATGGACAAAAGAGCTGAATTCCAGAGGTGAGGTGAGAGTAATTGCCTTTGACATCAAGGCAGCATTTGACTGAGTATGGCAGCAAGGAGCCCGAGTAAAATTGAAGTCAACGGGAATCAGGGTGAAAACTCTCCAGTGGCTGGAGTCATACCTAGCACAAAGGAAGATGGTATTAGTTGTTGAAGGCCAATCATCTCAGCCCCAGAACCATCGCTGCAGATGTTCCTCAGGGCAGTGTCCTAGGCTCAGCCATCTTCAGCTGCTTCATCAATGACCTTCCCTCCATCATAAGGTCAGAAGTGGGGGTGTTCGCTGATGATTGCACAGTGTTCAGTTCCATTCGCAACCCCTCAGATAATGACGCAGTCCATGCCCGCATGCAGCAAACCTGGACAACATCCAGGCTTGGGCTCATAAGTGGCAAGTAACATTCGCGCCAGACAAGTGCCAGGCAATGACCATCTCCAACAAGTGATAGCCGAACTACCTCCCCATGACATTCAATGGCATTACCATCGCCGAATCCCCCATCAACATCCCGGGGGTCAACATTGACCAGAAACTTAACTGGACCAGCCATATAAATACTATGGCTGCAAGAGCAGGTCAGAGGCTGGGTATTCTGCGGTGAGTAACTCACCTCCTGACTCCCCAAAGCCTTTCCACCATCTACAAGGCACAATTCAGGAGTGTGATGGAATACTCTCCACTTGCCTGGATGAGTGCAGCTCCAACAACACTCAAGAAGCTCGACACCATCCAGGACAAAGCAGCCCACTTGATTGGCACCCCCATCCACCACCCTAAACATTCACTCCCTCTACCACTGGCGCACCGTGTACCATCTACAAGATGCACTACAGCAACGCACAAAGGCTTTTTCGATAGCACCTCCCAAACCCACGACCTCTACCACCTAGAAGGACAAGGGCAGTAGATGCATGGGAACACCACCACCTGCACCACGTTCCCCTCCAAGTCACACACCATCCCGACTTGGAAATATATCGCCGTTCCTTCATAGTCACTGGGTCAAAATCCTGGAACTTCCTACCCAACAGCACTGTGGGAGAACCTTCACCACATGGACTGCAGCAGTTCAAGGCAGCAGCTCACCACCATCTCGAGGGCAATTAGGGATGAGCAATAAATGCTGGCCTTGCCAGCGACACCCACATCCCATGAACGAATAAAAAAGTATTAGCAGAGTCCCTGAGTGTGTGTCAGTATATCATGGAATTGAGGGTAATATATTAGAATGGATTGAGGATTGGTTAACAAACAGAAAACAGTAGGAATAAACAAGTCATTTTTGGACTGGCAGGTTGTAACTTGTGGGGTGGTGCAAGGATCAGTGTTTGGGCCTCAGCTGATGATGATATATAACTGAATTAGATGAGTGGACAGAGTGTAATGTATTCAAGTTTGCTGCTGATATAAAGCTAGATGGAAAGTAAGCTGTGAGGAGGATGCAAAGAGGCTGCAAAGGGATATAGACAGGTTAAGTAAGTGGTGGCAGATGGAGGATAATGTGGGGAAATGTGAAATTATCCACTTTGGTAGGAATAGAAAAGCAGAATTTTTAAGGTGAGAGACTAAGAAATGTTTGTTCAGAGGGATGTGTGTGTCCTTGTACACGAATGACAAAGTTAGCATGCAGGTACAGCAAGCAATTAGGAAGGCAAACTAAGGGAATCAAGGGATATGGGGATAGGGTGGAAAAAGTGGAGTTGGGCTAGATGATCAGCCATTATCTTATTGAATGGCAGTGCAGGCTGAAAGGCCTACTCCTATTTCTTATGTTCTGTAGGAGTGTCGCCAGCATCTCCAGATCCTTCGCACTGACAGGTGCTAGGGACGGTCTGCTCACTGGTGCATTATTTTTCCCAATTGAAAAGCATAAGATCATTCAAAGCTTCAGCTGTTCAAGTTTAATCACTCCCTCCCTCTCCAGGTTATGTACTGCACTCACTGATCCACACTGCTACAGTGAAACGGCTGAGTCACTATCAGTAAAGGGACTTCAGCCACTTTTACACTGCACCTGTGTCACCAGCCTTAGCTAGTCTGGCGGGTTTCACTGTGCCTGCACACGTCAGGGTCCGGGGCATTGGCACAGTAACCACGCAGCTTTCGAAAGGAGAGCAGCTGGTCACCGAGCGTCTGAATTCTCCCCTGCCCCCTTCACCAAACCAGTTCTTCCACTTTCCAATGCAGACGGACTGGTTGAATATTTACAGCGGTTTCTGTTTCTCATTTCCGCCATTCCATTCTGCACGGAGAGTGCGCCTGTAAGGGCTCCTCCTGCACATTCTTCCTCTCCTCCCGAATCACCTATACAACCGATAGACCTGATTTACCATGTATGGAATCTTAATACATTCCGACAAAATTTCTAATTGTGCTATTTTAACACAGGGATTAACTCAGGTTAACAATGTTGTCTTAATACAGGAATTGCCCTGGGTATGTGATATTTGAACAGAGGGATTAATCTGGGCTAATATCTGCATTAAAATAGCAGGGATTAACCTGGGCTAATATCTGCTGTTTTAACAAAGATTAACATCTGCAATTTTAATGCTGGGATTAACCCAGGTTAATATTTGCAAATTTAATGCAGAGTTGATCCCAAGTTTACCAATCCTATTTTAACATAGGGATTAACTCAGGTTAACAATGCTGTTTTAATGCAGGGATTGCCCCAGGTTTCTGATATTTGAACAGAGGGATTAATCGGAGATTAAAATCTGCTTTCAAGCCGTGCTACATTTTAAGCGATTGTACCAAGACACGGCTGATTGTAATTTCTACCTAATAATCTCTCCCCGCCTCAGGGTTTGGATTGGGAGTCTCAAACTCAGCCCGGAGGTGAAAGGGTTCAGTTCGATTCAATCTATTCTGAAAGGAAATGGGGTCTGGAATTGACGAGCTCTGGAATTCCCTCTCTAAAACTCTCCGCCTCCCTCTCCTCCTTTAAGACACTCCATAAAAGCCACCACTTTTGACCCAACTGTCCTAATATCTCATGTGGCTCGGTGTCAATTTTTGGTCCAATTATGCTCCTGTGAAGCGCCTTGGGATGTTTTACCACGTTAAAGGCACTGTATAAATGCAAGTTCTTGTCACTTAATGTGCTTTGATTTGTTCTGGCCTTGGGAGAGCGATATTTATGCTCTGTTCTCTCCTGTTTAGGTCCAATGGCTGCCAGTCTCTATAATGCTGCGCAATAGGGAGACCCAACCATACAGGGGTGCAGGCTCAGGGGACCAGCTCCCCCGCATTTAGTTTGAGCAACGGGACGCACACAACCCGACTAGATCCATGGAGCCACATTTCCGTAGCAAAAAGTTGCTGCCAGTTCCGTGCGGAGCGGGCAAACTGTGGGCTTGACCTAACCTCCACCTTGCTCAAGTGAATTAACATAACAGATTTGATGCCCTCCCCTCAAACTATGCACTCTGGGAGATCAGAGTCATCAGGACGTGCACTGTTGATACTCACAATAATCTTTCTACCTTCCAGGAGCTTTGGTGCAGCTGTAGGTTAAAAAGGGAAAGAGAGAGAAAAGGTCAATTATAGCCATTGCAAGTTTATTGGAGAGGTAATTCTACAAGTTTACAGTCCCTGGGTATTCAGGCACACAGACCATTTGGCCCAACTGGTCTATGCTGGTGTTCATATTCTACCCATGACTCCTCCCACTGTAATTACCTCTTCCCACCCTGCCCCCCCAATATCCCTCTATTCCCACCCTGCCTCCTGTATCCCTCTATTCCCTTCTCCCTCATGTATGCATCAATGCTATCTACTTCAACCACTCCATGTAGCAGCGAGTTCCACATTCTCACCACTGTGCAAAGAAATTCCTCCTAAATTCTTTATTTCACCTGTTAGTGACTATCTTATATTTATGCCCCCTTGTTCTGGACTCCCCCACAAGTGGAAACAGTTTCTCCTCATCCACCCTATAGAACCACTTCATAATTTTAAAGACCTCCTTCAGGTCTCCTCTTTTCCAGAGAGAAGAGCCCCACCCTGCTCAATCTTTCTTGATAGTTCCATCCTCTCAATTCTGGCAACATCTTTGTAAATCTTTTCTGCACCTTTTCCAGTCCTTCAATAACCATTTTTTTGTAGTACAGAGACCAGAACTGCACACAGTACTCAAAGTGTGGTCTAAAGAAAGATTCTATATAAATTTAACATTACCTCCCCACCTTTATATTCTATTCCTTTGTTTGCACTCTTATGGCCTTATCAACTTGTGTTGCTATTTTGAGTGATTTATGCAACCGGTCCTCATAATTTAACCTTTAAGTCCTGGTATCCTTCTGGTGAATCTATGCTGCACCCCCAAGGCCAATATAACCTTCCTGAGGTGCAGTGCCCAAAATTATACACAGTACACCAGATGGGTTCTGAGCAAGGCTCTGTACAACTGAAGCATAACCTGGTCATGGTCTCCCAGCCCTCGAGATAAATTCCATTAGCCTTTTTGATTACTTTTAGTACCAGTGCACCAGCTTTTAGTGATTTGTGTATCTGGGATACCCAATTCCCTTTGCTCCTCGTCTCACCATTCAGAAAACATTCCAATTTGTCTTCCTTGGATTCAAAGTGGATGACCTCACATTGAACTCCATCGGCCACAGTTTTGCCCACTTAGTCTAACTTCCTGCTCCCATCTACACAACTTACGGTGTCTCCTAATTTAGCGTCATCTGCAAATGTGGATATACAAATCTCTATTCTTTCATCCAAGTCATTGATAAATATGGTGAAAAGCTGAGGCCCCAGTACAGATCTTGTCAAAACCCCTCCAAAGAACATTCCCCTTTATCCCTACTCTGTCTTCTACATCCCAAACTATTGGCACCCAAGAAGGAAAAGATAGGTTGTTTTTTTTGGGGGGGGGGGGGGGGGGGGGGGGGCTGATGGTGCAAAGCAAAAGGGGGTGATAATGGGCCAAGTAAGGAAACAAAAGATGGATCTCTGAGGAGCTGTAAATGGCAACAGCAGAACCTTTACCAGCACCTGCTGTCCGAAAAAATTAGAGCAGTGGTTGTTGAAATCAATGTAGAGTCCGGAAGATTGTAAAATGCCAAATCAAAAGACGAGGTGCTGTTCCTCGAAACAGTGTCGGAGGCAGAGGACAGGGAGGTCAGAGTGGGAGTAGGACGGAGAATTAAAATGGCAAGTGACCAGAAGCTGATAGTCACCCTTGCAGACTGAACGGAGATGTTCAGCAAAGCGATCACCCAATCTGCCTTTGGTCTCCATGATTTAGAGACGACCACAGTGAGTAGTGAATACAGTATATTAAATTGAAAGAAGTACAAGTAAATTGCTGTTTCACCTGTTGCTACTTTTGTTTGGAGCCCTGGACGATGGGAAGGGAGGTGGTGAAAGGGCAGGTGTTGCATCTCCTACTCTTCATGGGCAGGGGAGCTGGAGTTGGGGGTGATGGAAGAGTGGATCAGGGTGTTCTGGAGGGTACGGTCTCTTCGGAATACTGAAAGGGGAAGATGTGTTTAGTGGTGGCATTGCACTAGAGGTGACGGAAATGGCGTTGGATGATCCATTGAGTGTGGAGGCTGGTGGAAGGTAAGGATAAGGGGGACCCTATCATGATTATGGGAGGGAGGAGAAGGGGTGATGGCAGAAGCGAGAGAAATGGGACGGACATGGTCGATGGTCCTGTCAACTACTGTGGAGGGGAATCCTCAATTCAAAAGGAAGACATATCGGAAGTACTGGTGTGGAAGGTGGCATCGTCAGAACAGATATGACTGAGACAGAGAAACTGGGAGAAGGGAATAGAGTCCTTACAGGAAGCAGGGTGGGAAGTGTAATCTAGGTAGCTGTGGGAGTCAGTGGGCTTACAGTGGATATTGGTTGACAGCCTATCCCCAGAAACGGAGATAGAGAAGTCGAGGAAGGACAAGGAAAAGTTGGAGATGGACCATTTGAAGGTGAGGGAGGGGTGGAAATCGGAAGCAAGGTTGTTGAAATTTTCCAGTTCAGGGCGAGAGCATGAAGTGGCACCAGTATAGTCATCAACGTACCAGAAAAAGTGGTGAGGGAGGGGACCAGAGTAGGACTGGATCAAAAGAATGTTCCATGTATGCCATGAAAAGGCAGGCATAGCTGGGACCCATACGGGTTTCCATAGCAACACCTTTAATTTGGAAGTAGTGAGTGGAGTCAAAGGAGAAGATGATCAATGTAAGAACAAGTTCAGCCAGGCGGAGGAGGGTGGCCGTGAACGGGGACTAGTTGGGGTCCATTCAAGGAAGAAGCAGATGGCCCACAGGCCGTCCTAGTGGGGGATGGAGGTGTAGAGGGACTGGACATCTATGGTCAAAAGGAGGCGGTTAGGGCTGGGAAACTAGAAACTGTTAAAGTGTCGGAGCGCAATGGAAGAGTCGTGGATGTAGGTTGGAAGATACTGGACAAGGGGAGAAGAGAGTTGAGATAGGAAGAAATAAGTTCAGAGGGGCAAGAACAGGCTGAAAATGATAGAATTACCAGGGCAGTCCTGTTTGTGGATCTTGAAGGAGGAACGGTTTGTATTCCCTCAATCTAATTGAGGTATTTAAAATGATAAAGGGATTCGATAGGGTAGAAACAGTGAAACTATTTCCTCTGGTGGGGGAATCCAGAACAAGGGGGCACAATCTTAAAGAAACGTATATCGGGGATGTGGGGCATGGAAAGCAGCTCCCCATGATTTTCAATCCAATCGTTGGGTTGGGGACACTCATCACAGTGCCCAAATTCCTGATAGCCATTGTGCAAAACTATTTGCAGGGAGTGCTAATGTGAAATCCGCCCCCTTAATGGACGGTCGCTCCCGAAACGTTGACCTACCTCCTCTGAGGCTGGGCCTTTCCAGCCATTTCCGTTCTATTTCCCTGGTACCTGGTGTAACACGATATAAAGTGCACTTACAGCAAGGTTCAGGTTTGCCTCCTTCAGTCACCAGGAAGGATAAGGAGCAGATGGAGAGAGCAGCCAGCAGCTTCATGGTGTTACGTTGGGTATCTGATTTTCAAATCATATGGATACACAAATAAAAACAGCATTAGGATCCCTTTTCTTGTGATTAACTCCATTCTCTTCCGTTAAACACCTTGTTCAATGTCGTCTCAATGGCTCTGGAGTAATGGCTCCCTGCCTACTGAACCATAGAAACCAGGAGCAAAGTTTGAAGACCAGTTTCCACTCATCGCAGCCAGAGAGAGAGAGTAAAAGATGCTATAATTGGCCTTAGTGTCACTGGGTTTGACAGGGGAAGAATGAGCCTGAATTCATCCATCCCCCCCTACTGGAAAATGCAACCTCCTCCTAGCGTCTTCCTTTGACTGAGAACTTAAACCAAGGCCCGTCTGCCCGTTCAGCTGAATAGGATCTTTAATATCCATAGGAACTATTTGAAGGGCAGGGAATTTTTCTGGTGCCTTCAATCAGCGCTTCCCCAAGAAAGGAACGCAGCCCAGGACGGTGCACATACCTTCAACAGGTGTTCTGATATTTCAGCCAATGGGTCTCATGGGGCCCAGGCCGGACTGCCACTTATGCAGATTTGGACTGGACTGTCGAGAAATTTCTCTTTGCCGCTGATATCCTAACGCGCACCAAGTCCTGTTCACCCATCAACCCCGTGCGCACTGACCTACAGTAGCGCCCGGTACGGCATTGCCTTGATTTTAAAATTCTCATTGTGTTCAAATCCCTTCACTGCCTCACCCCTCCCAATTTCTGTAACCTCCTCCAGCCCTACAACCCTCAGCGATCTCTGCATTCCTCCAACACTGGCCTCTCGTACACCCCCATTCCCTTCACCCCACCATTGGTGACCTTACCATCAGCTATATAGGTCCTTGGCTCTGGAATGCTCTGGTTAAACCTCACTGCCTCTCCCTACTCCTTTAAGATGCTGCTTAAAACCTGCCTCTTTGACCAAACGTTTGGTCACTTAATCCCGATATCTCCTTCGTTGGCTCAGTGTCAATTTTTGTCAGATAAACATTCCTGTGAAGCACCTTGGGGCATTTTACTATGTTAAAGGCGCTATATTAATGTAAGTTGTCGACGACTGTGGAGCCATACCCCAGCAACGGTCAGCACATCCAGGGCGAAGGGAAGATGACAAAACAAAAAACTCTATTTAAACAATGCTAGCAACAAATTCTGAAAATGGGAAGAGGCTAACACGGTCAGAGTTGCAGCCTGCTGTACGAGGTTTTGAAGCTTAACAAACAACTGATTTACGCTCCACACTCACCTGGATTCAAACGACTACGATGCTGTCACACCACTGAAGGTCAGGTTCAAACTGTTCCGAGACTTTATACATCCTGGTAATGAGGTAAACATCAGGTGACAGATCACTTATGTAACTGGACACAAAGTCAACCAATTAAGCGAAAAGGTTATGTGCAACACAACGGCAGAACTGATGTGATAAGAGTTGCGTATGTGATGTCAAGGATAGACGTTGGGTTCTGACAAAGTCCCTGGCACAAACACTTCTGGGAATTACAGGGGTTTTTTTTGGACAGGGGGAGGGGAAAGGTGATGGGATTCACTTTGGGGCAGTGGTTTCCAATCTTTTCCATATGGGGGCCCCCAATTGTATATAATCGACACGCTCCTCAGGAACCCCTGCCAATATCGACACGCTTCCCTTTCACAACCTCAGGATGTCCCAAAAACACTTTACAGCCAATGAAGTACTTTAGAAGTATAGTCACTGTTGCCATGTAGGAAACACAGCAGCCAATTTGCTCCCACAAACTTTTTTTTTTAAAAAAGTGATTTTGGTTGAGGGATGAATATTGACCAGGACACCAGGGAGAATGCCCCTGCTCTTTGAATAGGGCTATGGGATCTTAAGTCCACCTGAGGGGGCAGACAGGGCCACAGTTTAATGTCTCATGCAAAGGACTGCATTGGAGTGAGGCCATGGAGGGATTTGCAGATTAGGATGAGCATTTTGAGATTGATGTGTTGGAGGATAGGGAGCCAATGAAGGCCACCAAGCATTAGAGTGCTGGACAAGCAGAACAAGTAAGGGACAGGAGTTGGAGTTTATTATTGGGGGGGGGCGGAGGAGGGGAGTTTCAGAGGCTGCTGAGGAGGACGTTATGGAAATCAAGGCTGAACATCAATACATGAAAAAAATCCATGCAAAACCTACATGGAAAAAGCAGAGAGAGGAAAGACTTTGAGAGGAGTGTTAAGAAAATAGTAATCTAGAAAAGGTATTGAAGTGCAAGAGGGCACTGCAGAGAAATATAGCAAACTATGTTAAGCAATGTTTAACCTCAGTATCTTGTAAAGAGTAGTTAGGGCAAAACTCAAAAAAAGGATTAAAAAAGTGAGGTCACTGATGAAGGGAAAATTATATTTTCTAGAAAATACTGATTCAATATCCAATTATATTACAAGGAATGTTCTAGAGGATTTTGAAATCAGCCTGAGGGGAACTTAAGGAAATGTGTTTGTGCTTGGGGAAAGAAAACTGTTGAATCCCACCATTTTGTTTATTTTAATATTAATTATTGATTTTCTGATTGTTGTTAATTCTTTGGGATTGTGTCAATCAGAACCCACATACAACAGTGCTCACTTTGTGCTTCTCAAATGGTTTAACCATTTAACTAGTGAAGCACCAAAGATATTAATCTAGTTCTAGGAGAGTGCACAAATGTAGGAAATTAAATAGAGCAGCAAGTTTATGCCCAATTTGCCAAACAAAAACTGGTTTGTAGATCCACTGCATTAGAAGAAAAATTGTTGACATCAAGTAAAAACAAGAGTAAGCGAGCTTTAAGAATAGATAGAGGTCTTAAAGGTAATGAAAGGGTTTGATAGGGTAGACGTAGAGAAAATGTTTCTACTTATGGAGAGTCCAAAACTAGAGGTCATCAATACAAGATACTCACTAATAAATCCAATAGGGAATTCAGGAGAAACCTCTTTACCCAGAGAGTGGTAAGAATGTGGAATTCACCACCACAAGGAGTAGTTGAGGCAAATAGCATAGATGCATTTAAGGGGAAGGTAGATAAGCACGAGGGAGAAAGGAATAAGGATATTCTGATAAGGGTAGATGAAGTAGGGCGGGAGGAGGCACGTGTGGAGCATAAACGCCAGCATAGACCAGGTGGGCCGAATGGCCTGTTTCTGTGCTGTAAACTCAATAGCCTGTTTGAGAATTCTATTTAATTTAGGTTATGGGTTAGCTCTGGCCTTCTTTGTACCTGTAATAAGAAGTTCCACGCTAATTCCCCAGCGAGTGCCAGCTCAAATGTTACCCTCGGGTACTAAGATGAGGAATAAGTATTACCTATCCCAAGATTGAGGTTGTACTGAAGTTGTTAATCCTACTTAGATCACTGATTGGTGGAGGGCATGTTGCTCACAGACAGCCACACATTCATGTGTCAATGTTTATTCTATACATTACTTATTTTCACAGCAATAAATATACATATAATTGCAAACAAATGCTTCTAACATTTGAGTGTAACCATTAAAGTTCAATTGCAACAACTCCTTTCCTGTCCTCCTGTCTCAGGGAAAAAAAAAATCATAAAGTGCATCAGATCATAAAAATGCTGAACAGGATTAAGAAGCAGAAACTCCAGTGCTTGCACATGTCAAAAGGTCCACCTGTCGTCGAGCACATTAGTAGTCACTTTACATACACCAGCTGCAATCTTGTCCATCAGGCTCGGCACTGACCAGCGCTTCCTGTAGGACTAACAAAAACACTCGTCAATGCAACACTAAGCTGCCTTCTCACTCCATCCCAACTAATATAGGAGACCTTCAATTTCCCTTCACCCAAAAACATCACCATTTCTACTGTGTTGGTGTAGTTAGGATGCACATCGTAACACAACTGGCTTTATATTGAGAAACCATGGTGAAGAGCCCAAAGCCAACAGTGTAGGAGACCACAAAGCTCAAGGAGAGATGGGGCAAATCAGGTCGTATGTAGACACCAAGCTTGGGTTTTAGGAACCGTACGATTTGCAGGAAGGTAGACTGGGGAGGCTAGGAATTCTGTAGTTGAGGGTGGGGAGGAGAAAGAAATGGAAATGCAGTCTCCAGCTGTCAATGAGTCAAGATACAAGGAAGAGCCATTTGCAGCTTAGGAGGAAGAGGAACATTGAGATGCCCCAGCTGCCATAGTACTGATAAAATGGAGAGGGACAAGAAAAGATGTGATGTTGGTCAGGTTACATAGCACAACCTAGATGCTGTCACTTAGTGGAATTTTCACAAAGGATTACCAGTCAGTGCAGTGTATTTTTAAATCATATACTACAAAATGAGAGTTTGGTAACCAAATAACAATCCTTCACTATGCTTCAAGAGTCATCCAGTTGGGTTCTGGCAAAACTGCCAACTGGAGAATGGAGCAATGTAGTTAGTAGGTTTTCTTGCAACAGAGAGGTCTGGGACCCAGTATCCCAAGATCAAAAGACTGAGGTATATGTTACTGACACCACATACTATGTTACCCAGCACCTAGAACATTCCCATACATTTCTGAACTAGAAAGCTCCATAGAATTTGAGTTCAGTCTGCTCCAGATTAGAATGTTTCTTCTAGTGTTGAGATTGCAGAGGCACCTCCTCCTTTGTGAAACCCCTGGTGTTACATTGTGCCCGGTGTGGCCATACCTTCTATACCATGGTCTATCAGTACAGTTGGTGACAGTATTAACAGATCTTGGGGCCAGTCACTATCCAACAAAGCTGTGTTTTCAGGGGAGGATGAAGAGTCTGAATCCAGGTCTAAGTAGCACCTGGAGCGATTGCAGAGGGTGCAGTATGGAGGCGTTCCACTGGGCCCTTGTGGGTAAGGTACCATTTCTTTCTGCAGGTAACTCCTAATTGCACCACTATGGTGAGCTGGGCGGTCTCTGTGCCATATATAATGGGAAGGAATGGTGGCGATCACCTGGAAAAAAAAAGTCCATCACAATGGGAAAACAAATGATTGCCAGATACTGCACATGCAAACTCTGCTCACTGGGAGTCAGATGGAATGAACCAATATTTCAACCTTTACAAACCCACACTGGGTCCTGCACTATACCTTCCATTCCCTGGACATTCTCCCTGGTGGCTCAGCTTAGTTACAATTGTAAACCCACCTCCTAATATTGCGGGATAAGTACACCAAGTACTTACTATAATACCCAAGAGAATGCCCCAACGTACAGAACACAGTGCACCATTTCATAGACTCCTTGTCCAAGCAGCCAGAGCCTCCGGATCCTTAGGACATAGCATGCTCACTTATAGTGCCAGATTGTGGGCCAGTAGCAGGATGATCTCTGCAATTTTCTTTACAGCTGGGCAGTTGCAAATACTGAGCAGAGGCCAATGAGTCTCAAGGAAAAACATCAGAACAGCCTTGCCTGTGTTATGACCTGTGCATTTCCAGAGCACAAAGTGGGTCACACACCCACATGTGGCAGAGACAATACATTCAAGAGCAAGTTTCACCCTTTCTCCTACATTTTTCAACTGACTCATCAATAAAGAGCTTTCTGCAATACAATGGGCTTAAGGAGCTACAGACGATATGCAGTAAACAGTAGCGTAACCACGTAGTTACAATACTAACTCCAGCATCTCACCTGCTCACAGCAACGCCGGCTCACAGCCGCCCTGTAATTCATTTGAGCCCACAGATCAAGCCGCAGTTTGAGGAAATTCGGGACAAGTTTCCTCCAGTTGTCACCTAGTGCCCACGGGAAAATTTCATACTTGTATTGCTCTTCATCCTCTTCCATGTCATTTGCCAGGTACCTGTGGGACCAAGTGTTCAGAAAGACCTGCGACCAGTTAACCCTGTTACATTGACACTGCAGGTCAAATAAATCGCTTCAAAATTATGTTTGCTTCTCCTCCCCTCTCCCCCCGCCACCCCCCCCGACAAAAGTAACTCAACACCCAAGACAAATGTCACCTTCACATTTGATATCTAAAGTAATTTGGGGAATTCAAGGCAAGTGTGTAGGTTGGGTTTCTTTCTCTCCTTGCCAATAATTGAAGCCAGGCCTTCTTCCTCCCTTCACAAAGGAAGGGAGAGAACCTTTGATATTAGGTCAGGAGATTGAAATATGCCCACAGTATAAGAAATAATGTTCTTCCTCCTTTCTTAATTAAGTGTTCCCCAAATTTTGTAATGGTTTTAGGACCTTGCATTGTCCAGTAGTTCACAGCGCTGTGTGCATCAGGAAGTATTGTGGACTGACTGAGGGCCTCTTTGGCAAGGTTTCAGGCACATCATCTATGAAGATCAAGCCTCAGGGACCCTTTCTTACAGATGCAAGTCAAAAAAGAAGTAATTTAGACCAGTGGACTAGATCATGTGTGTATTGTCCAGTCCTTCAGGTGGAAGCTCTGACTGCAATCATGTTTATCTACATGTACTTACAGTGCCAAGAAGAAGTTCATCCTAGAGTATTCACTTGTGTGAAGGACTGCACGTTTGAAGTAAGTCAGGACCATGGCCAGCAAATACTGAAAGAGAATTGGTAGTTCAGACACAAAAGGTTAAAACGAGACCTACTTGCAACCTACCTGATGGCTCACTGCATTGAGTGCTGTAGCACTAAGGTGTACATACCACAGGGTCCCAGTTGACTAACTGAGCCAGGATAGCAGTTGGGACACTATGGCTAACAGAATTATGGGTTTGGAAGCCAAACTCAGCTCAACACCCAATTAGTCACAGTGATGCACAGTACTCAAACATACATCAAGCTATTAAATGTATTCACTGTCTCAGTCTCCTACTGGAGATGGTATGTGGACTGATCAGGATCAGACTGACATTCAGCCACTACAGCAGGCCAAGATTTACAAGAATGGACACTTGCACCAGATACCAGCAGGTTGCTGCCACCCATACAACCATGTCTCAGTAACAGTCATCACCGCCAAGCATGAGTGGGTCTTTGAACGATTCAGCACAATGGTGCTCCAATGCACGAGAGTTAGTATTTATGTAAATTGGATACCTAAAGGGTTCGGACTTAATTCATGCAGCTAAACATGCCACAACCAGGAGTCATCCAAAAACTCTGATCAAGGAACGAAATAACCAGCAAACAAAGTTCTCCACAACCGAAACCACTGCTTTCTTTCCCTAGAAGGATGATTGCAGGGGGGGGGGTGCAGGGGGAAATCCCACTGGACACTGCATATATAGGTGGGGATGTTGAGACTGCCTACAGGTACCTCAAGGCTAGAACTGGTCTTTTATCCATATAACCTAGCATTCCCGTGGTTTTAGTTGCAGCGCTTCCCAAGTACCTTGTCTGCAATTCTACAGCAACTGTCCATCCACAGGAAGTCCTGAATCACCTCATCATCTGTAAGAAACATCACTTTCAGTTAGAACACAATGAGCTACCTCTGACCAATATGGATTCACTGCAGAACATTAATCCTTTTAGATGGTTCACGTTCAAGTTTATGTCATCAAATAAACTCATACATTTGCCTGGAGTACAGCAAGTTAAAGGGGCTTAAAGCTCACTGTTGGATTCAAGGGCAAAGACCAAAGATGGTTAACGTTGATAAGGTGTTTTAGCATGTAAATACATATCACCTCAAAAAAAGTCAACTTTAGATAACAGCTCCCTCTCCCAACTCAACCTTGATTATCAGGTGAACAACCTAAAACTTTGTAAGAAGCTAACTTGGAACTCAGTCACAAGATCCAATGCACATGCCTGCCCCACATGATCGCTGTGCATTACACAGCCTGGCCACTTCAGTTTTGAACAAACATGGAAAATGTTTTAATGCAGACTGCCTAGTCAAAAATTAGACTGTAGTGATTAATGACATGTAAAATCCTTACTGTTAATAAATCAGCAATACTTATGGACCCCCCTCCCCAAAACATTATTTCCCAGCTTTACAAAGACTCATTTTGATTGCAGGAGAGCAAAGCCAAACTGACCATGTGCTGCTCTCCTGCATTATTCTTTTCTTCCAGGTCTGGTTTTCTGTGCATGCAAAACAGGTATCCATTTTCTGAAATTGGCTCCAGAAAACAGATGCAAAGGACAAGTGGTCCTTTTATGGGCCTGGGAGAAACCCCAAGCTGGCTCAGTGAGTCACAACACAAGCACATTGATCCAACCCTGTTCAGCGGTGAGAATGGCGGCAAAGGAGAGATTATAATTCCAGCAGCAGATGAAAGCCCAGTAATTAAGTGGCTGCAGTGATCCACTTTTGTGTGCAGGCCAGCAAATTTACATTTGCCAGTGCTGTCAATCACACAACACTGCGCATCTCACAATCGCACTTTTGATATATATTAATGACCTGGACTTGGGTATAGAGGGTATAATTTCAAAGACTGCAGATAACAAAACTCAAATGTAGTAAACAATGCAAAGGATATTAACAGGCTTCAGGAGGACAGACAGGAGAGATGGGCACACATGGCAGATGACAGTTAACAGAGAAGTGATGCATTTTGGTAGGAAGAATGAGGAGAGGCAATATAAACTAAATGGTACAATTTTAAAAGGGGATGCAAGAACAGAGACACCTGGGGGTGCACAGACACAAATCTTTGAAGATGGCAGAACTAGTTGAAAAGGCTGTTAAAGCATATGGGATCCTGGGCTTTATTAATATTGGCAGCGGCTGGGGGGGGGGGGCAGTGAAGATGGGCATGGCAAACCTGCATGAACCAAATTTACTGTTTCTGATGCGATCGCATGTTGATTGATAGTGATTAACGTCCTCTCCTGGTTTCACGCCCAGCAGCTAACCTAATTGACAGGCTGACTGCAGTCAGGAGCTGCAACATGGGGGGGGGGGGGGGGCAAAAAAGAGCGCGCGAGATGTCATGTCATCCAGCGCTGGAATGGAACGCTGGGGGGGGGGGTGGGTGGGTGGGGAGAAGGAGAAAGGAGAGGACATCGGGGGAGGATCAGGAGGGTGAAGAGGGGAACATTGGAGCAGGAGACATCAGAACAGGTTTCAAAATAGGTAGGTTCATTTAGCGTTTTCACTTCCTTGCATGGTGTTTTTTTTTAAAAATGTAATTTATTTAGTTTCTTTTTCCCTGATCTGGCCATTCACGCCTGGTTTAACCAGGCATGAATCAGAAGCGGTGAGCAAGCCGCTCAGGTAAGTTAAAAAATTTTCTAATCCCTTCATCTGTAACAGGTCAAGTGACTTAAGTACCTCAGTGAGGTACACTTGGCTCTTGAACGGTCACCCCACCAGCTTTAATTGCCGGCGGGACTTCTGTTTTCGGGTCGCCCACCCGCACACAGGTGGGTCCCTGGGAAACTCGGAAGTCAGAGGGTTGGAGCTGGCTTCCGAACCTGAACAGGATATCCGCAATTTTCGGAGCCCCCCTGCCTCCTAAAATCACCCCCACAGTACAAAAGCAAGGAAGTTATACTAAACCTTTATAAATGTAAGCAATCCTACAACACCAGGTTATAGTCCAACAGTTTTATTTGAAAATCACAAGCTTTCGGAGCTTACCTCCTTCGTCAGGTGATTAGTCAATAACCTGGTGTTGGAAGATTGCTTACATTTGTCCACCCCAGTCCATCACCGGCATCTCCACATCATAAACCTTTATAAGACACTGGTTAGGCCTCAGCTGGAGTATTGTGTTCAATTCTGGGCACCACACTTTAGGGAGGATATCAAGGCCTTGGAGAGGATGCAGAAGAGATTTACTAGAAATGGTGCCAGCAAAACCTAAAGTTGTTTACAATGACATGTGTGAACAGTGCACATACCCAAGTGAGGTAGGAAAAAGAATGACCAGGTGTTGAGATACAAAACAAGTATTCAGTACTATTGTTACCGATATTCAAGTCTATTATATATTCAGAATTATTCATTTCTTTGGCATTGTTCTCCAAACTACCGCCCCAGGACAGTATCTCATGGTTGTGGGACTTGAATGCTCGTCTAAATGTTCCACTGATCTGCCAAACAAGCACCACTTAGTGGGGAGTCAGTGTACTGCAGCAGTTTTTGGAAAACTAACATACAAGTGTGAAAAAGCTCATCCACCATTCACTACAGTATTTCACAGGTCCCAGCGGTGCTGTCGGAGTCTTGGGACCAGACACGTACTCATGTATGAACGGGGAGTTCAAATGTCATTAATGACAAGAGGTTCTGATTGTTGCTGCCTGCACCACATGCTCACTGATGTCCTGCACTGTCAATCAAGGGATTTAACAAACAAACTAATTCTCATAACTGCACTGGCTAAATAGAGATGAAAGGAAAATCCAAGTCTTTCGGAATGGCATGAGTATAATCAAACTTTACACAGCAATCCTACATTTCTCCCACATGGACCTTGCCCTACAGAGCCAGCTTTTGTATTAGTTACACTTCAGGAGGGTTCGGCTCTGGTGTTGACATGGTTAGCTGTTAGAAAATAACCTGTTTAAATCACCATCTCTCATCCAGAGACCAGCAACATCCCAGATCAGTGGCACTAGTTAAGCTCAGCTGGGGTAGTGGTTGGGGGACACAGCTGACCATTCCATGGGGGGCAGGGGGTGGAAAGAGACGTTGTTCCCATTCCTGGTCTTTAAGAGTGTTCCTTCCTACAAGGGAGCAAGTATAGGTACCAGGATCCAGCTCGGCTCTGGTCTCTTCCATGGATAAATAGCCACAAGATACTCATGTCCTAAAAAAGTGATGGAAGAAGTCAAGCGACACCTACTCAAGCCATTCAGGTCAGTTTCCACCAGAACCACTTGGGCCCAGACCTAATCACTGCTTTGATCCAGACATGGACGCAAACACATCAGGGAGGGAAGGAGTTGTCCTGGACAAACAGGGGGCTCTAGTGGTGGAGGAGCTAAATACGATTAAAATCACTAAGGAATTGGTACTCAGTAAAATAATGGGACACAAGGCAGATAAATCCCCTGGACCTAATGGCTTACATCCCAGGGTCTTGAGGGAAGTGGCAGTAGGGATTGTGGATGCTTTGGTAATAATTTTCCAAAATTCTCTGGACTCGGCAAAGGTCCCGGCAGATTGGAAAACTGCTAATGTAACACCCTTATTTAAAAAAGGGTAGTAGGCAGAAGGCTGGAAATTATAGACCAGTTAGCCTAACATCTGTGGTGGGTAAAATTTGAGTCTATTATTAAGGAGACAGTAGCAGAACATTTGGATAAACATAATTTAATAGGACAAAGTCAGCATGGCTTTACGAAGGGGAAGTCATGTCTGACAAATTTGCTTGAGTTCTTTGAGGACATAACGTACAGGGTGGATAAAGGGGAACCAGTGGACGTAGTGTATTTAGACTTCCAGAAGGCATTTGACAAGGTGCCACATAAAAGATTATTGCTCAAGATAAAGAATCACTGGATTGGGGGTAATATTCTGGCATGGGTGGAGGATTGGTTATCTAACAGGAAGCAGAGTTGGGATAAATGGTTCATTCTCGGACTGGCAACCAGTAGCCAGTGGTGTTCCGCAGGGGTCGGTGCTGGGTCCCCAACTCTTTACAATCTATATTAATGATTTGAAGGAGGGGACCGAGTGTAACATATCAAAGTTTGCAGATGATACAAAGATGGGAGGGAAAGTAGAAAGAGTGAGGAGGACATAAAAAACCTACAAGGGGATATAGACAGGCTGGGTGAGTGGGCGGAGATTTGGCAGATGCAATACAATATTGGAAAATGTGAGGTTATGCACTTTGGCAGGAAAAATCAGAGAGCAAGTTATTATCTTAATGGCGAGAAACTGGAAAGTACTGCAGTACAAAGGGATCTGGGGGTCCTAGTGCAAGAAAATCAAAAAGTTAGCATGCAGGTGATCAAGAAGGCCAATGGAATATTGGCGTTTAT
Source organism: Heptranchias perlo (assembly GCF_035084215.1). Lineage (NCBI taxonomy): Eukaryota > Metazoa > Chordata > Chondrichthyes > Hexanchiformes > Hexanchidae > Heptranchias > Heptranchias perlo. Next base: position 5,233,225 of record NC_090367.1, on the reverse strand, counting down.
TGTTAGGGGGATAGAATATAAAAACAGGGAGGTATTGCTGCAGTTATATAAGGTATTGGTGAGACCGCACCTGGAATACTGCATACAGTTTTGGTCTCCATACTTAAGAAAAGACATACTTGCTCTCGAGGCAGTACAAAGAAGGTTCACTCGGTTAATCCCGGGGATGAGGGGGTGGACATATGAGGAGAGGTTGAGTAGATTGGGACTCTACTCATTGGGGTTCAGAAGAATGAGAGGCGATCTTATTGAAACATATAAGATTGTGAAGGGGCTTGATAGGGTGGATGTTCCCAAGGATGGGTGAAACTAGAACTAGGGGGCATAATCTTAGAATAAGGGGCTGCTCCTTCAAAACTGAGATGAGGGGAAACTTCTTCACTCAGACGGTAGTAGGTCTATGGAATTTGCTGCCCCAAGAAGCTGTGGAAGCTACATCATTAAATAAATTTAAAACAGAAATAGACAGTTTCCTAGAAGTAAAGGGAATCAGGGTTTACAGGGAGCGGGCAGGAAATTGCACATGAAGCTGAGTTCGGATCGGTCAAGGCCCTGTGGGTGGCGGAGCGGGCCCAGGGGCTGAGTGGCCGGGTCCTGCTCCTACTTCTTGTGTTCTTTAGATTTGAGGTTAGGATTAGATCAGCCATGATCTTATTGAATGGCGGAGCGGGCTCGAGGGGCCGATTGGCCCACTCCTGCTCCTATTTCTTATGTTCTTATGAGTATGGCACCAAGGAGCCCCAGCAAAACAGAAGTCAACGGAGCTCCAAGGGAAAGCCCTACAGTGGTTTGAGTCGTACCAGACAACAGGTGGTTGTGGCTGAAGACTAATAATCATAGCCCCAAGACATCATTGCACGAGTTCCTCAGGGAAGCACTCTCAGCTACTTCATCAATAACCTTCCCCCTGTCACAAGGCGGCATTTGCCTCATATAGTGTTTCTCAACGTCAGGAAATCCCAAAGCACTTTACAGCCAATGAAGCACTTTTGCAATGTAGTTACTGTGATAATGTAATCAAACACAGCAGCCAATCTGTACACGGCAAGGTCCCACAAACAGCAATGAAATAAAATGAGCAGTTTTCTTTTGGGTGTTAGAATCAGAATCATAGCATGTTCACAGCACGAGGCCGCCATTCGGCCTATGCCAGTGCTTTGTAAAAGCAATTTAGTGAGTCCCATTCCCCTGCTCTTTCCCCGTAACCCTGCAAACCCCCCCTTCCCCCTTCAAATATTTATCCAATTCCTTTTTGAAAGTCACGATTGAATCTGCTTCCACCACCCTTTCAGGCAGCGCATTCCAGATCATAACTACCCGCTGCGTAAAAAAGGTTTTCCTCATGTTGCCTTTGGTTCTTTTGCCAATCACCTTAAATCTATGTCCTCTGGTCCACCAAATAGGAACAGTTTCTCTTTATTTACTTTATCTAAACCCTTCTATCAAATCTCGTCTTAACCTTCTCTGCTCCAAAAACAATCCCAGCTTCTCCAGTCTATCCATGTAACTGAAGTCCCTCATCCCAGGAATCATTCTAGTAAATCTTTCCTGCACCCTCTATAAGCCCTTCAAATCCTTCAAGTGTGGTGCCCAGAACTAGACAATACTCTAGCTGTGGCCAAACCAGTGTTTCATAAAGGTTCAACATAACCACCTTACTCTTGTATGCTAGGCCTCTATTTATAAAGCCCAGGACTCTACTTTTTTTTTTAAAAAACGCTTTTTCAACCTGAACCTTCGAAGATTTGTGCATATATATATATATAAATTCCCCAGGTCTCTGTTTCCTGTACCCCCCCCTCTAGAATTGTACCATTTAGTTTATATTGCCTCTCATTTTTCCTGCCAGTGTAACATTTTGCACTTATCTACATTAAATTTCATCTGTCATGTATCCATCCATTCCACCAGCCTGTCCATCTCCTCTTGAAGTCTATTATCCTCTGCGCTGTTTACTACACTTCCAAGTTTTGTGGCATCTACAAACTTTGAAATGATGCCCTATACACCCAAGTCCAAGTCATTATTATCTATCAAGAAAAGCAATGGTCCCAGCACTGACCCCTGGGGAACACCACTGCATACCTTCCTCCAGTCTGAAAAACAACCGACCACTACTGTTTCCTGTCACTTAGCCATTTTCATATCTATGCTGCCACTGCCCCTTTTATTCCACGGGCTTCAATTTTGCTGATAGGCCTCACGTGGCACTTTATCAAGCACCTTTTGAAAGTCCATATACACATCATCCACAACAACCCTCTCCATTATCTCATCAAAATACTCAAGTTAGTTAAACACAATTTGCCTTTAACAAATCCGTGCTGGCTTTCCTTTTATTAACTCACACATGTGTGAGTGACTATTGATTTTGTCCCAGATTATCGTTTCTAAAGCTCCCCCACCACCAGAGGTTAAACTGACTGGCCCACAGTTGCAGAGTTTACACCTTTTTTTGAAAAAGTGTTGGTTGATGCATTAATGTTGGCCAGGACAAGAGGCGAGCTCTCCAGTTTTTGTTTTAAATTTGTTCATGGGATGTGGGCGTCGCTGGCAAGGCCGGCATTTATTGCCCATCCCTAATTGTCTGAGAAGGTGGTGGTGAACCACCTTCTTGAATCACTGAAGTCTGTGTGGTGAAGGCTCTCCCACAGTGCTGTTAGGAAGGGAGTTCCAGGATTTTGACCCAGCAACGATGAAGGAACAGAGATATATTTCCAAATCGGGATGGTGTGTGACTTGGAGGGGAACGTGCAGGTGTTGTTGTTCCCATGTGCCTGCTGCTCTCGTTTTTCCTAGGTGGTAGAGGTCGCGGGGTTTGGGAAATGCTGTCGAAGAAGCCTTGGCGACTTGCTGCAGTGCATCCTGCAGCCACTGTGCACCGGTGGAGGAGAGTAAATGTTTAGGGCGGTGGATGGAGTGCTAATCAAGCAGGCTGCTTTGTCCTGGATGGTGTCGAGCTTCTTGAGTGTTGTTGGAGCTGCACTCATCCAGGCAAGTGGAGAGCATTCAATCACACTCCTGACTTGTGCCTTGTGGATGGTGGAAAGGCTTTGGGGAGTCAGGAGGTGAGTCACTCACCACAGAATACCCAGCCTCTGACCTGCTCTTGTAGCCACAGTATTTATATGGCTGGTCCAGTTAAGTTTCTGGTCAATGGTGACCCCCAGGATGTTGCCTGGCGTGAATGTTACTTGCCACTTATCAGCCCAAGCCCGGACGTTGTCCAGGTCTTGCTGCATGCAGGCTCTGACTGCTTCATTATTTGAGGGGTTGCGAATGGATCGGAACACTGCAATCATCAGTGAACATCCCCATTTCTGACCTTATGATGGAGGGAAGATTATTGATGAAGCAGCTGATGGTTAGGCCTAAGACACTGCCCTGAGGAACTCCTGCAGCAATGTCCTGGGGCTGAGATTATTGGCCTTCAACAACCACTACCATCTTCCTTTGTGCTCCAGCCACTGGAGAGTTTTCCCTGATTCCCATCGACTTCAATTTTACTAGGGCTCCTTGGTGCCACACTCGGTCAAATGCTGCCTTGATGTCAAGGGCAGTCACTCTCGCCTCACCTCTGAAATTCAGCTCTTCTGTCCATGTTTGGACCAAGGCTGTAATGAGGTCTAGAGCAGAGTGGTCCTGGCGGAACCCAAACTGAGCAGTGGTCAGCAGGTTATTGGTGAGTAAGTGCCGCTTGATAGCACTGTCGAATATACCTTCCATCACTTCGCTGATGATTGAGAGTAGACTGATGGGGCGGTAATTGGCCGGATTGGATTTGTCTTGCTTTTTGTGAACAGGACACACCTGGGCAATTTTCCACATTGTCGGGTAGATGCCAGTGTTGTAGCTGTACTGGAACAGCTTGGCTCGAGGCGCGGCTAGTTCTGGAGCACAAGTCTTCAGCACTACAGCTGGGATGTTGTCGGGGCCCATAGCCTTTGCTGTATTCAGTGCACTCAGCCGTTTCTTGATGTCACGTGGAGTGAATCAAACTGGCTGAAGATTGGCTTCTGTGATGGTGGGGATATAGGGAGGAGGCAGAGATGGATCATCCACTCGGCACTTCTGGCTGATGATGGTTGCAAACACTTCAGCCTTGTCTTTTGCACGCACGTGCTGGACTCAGCCATCATTGAGGATGGGGATGTTTACAGGGCCTCCTCCTCCCGTTAGTTGTTTAATTGTCCACCACCATTCACAACTATATGTGGCAGGACTGCAGAGCTTTGATCTGATCCATTGGTTGTGGAATCGCTTAGCTCTGTCTATAGCATGTTGCTTCTGCTGTTTAGCATCCATGTAGTCCTGAGTTGTAGCTTCACCAGGTTGGCACCTCATTTTTAGGTATGCCTGGTGCTGCTCCTGGCATGCTCTTCTACACTCCTCATTGAACCAGGGTTGATCCCCTGGCTTGTTGGTAATGGTAGAGTGAGGAATATGCCGGGCCATGAGGTTACAGATTGTGCCGGAATACAATTCTGCTGCTGCTGATGGCCCACAGCGCCTCACGGATGCCCAGTTTTGAGCTGTTAGATCTGTTCTGAATCTATCCCATTTAGCATGGTGATGGTGCCACAAAACACGTTGGATGGTGTCCTCAGTGTGGAGATGAAGTCCTGTCTACAAAGACTGTGCAGTGGTCACTCCTACCAATACGGTCATGGACAGATGCATTTGCGACAGGTAGATTGGTGAGGACGAGGTCAAGTAAGTTTTTCCCTTGTGTTGGTTCACTCACCACCTGCCGCAGGCCCAGTCTGGCAGCTATGTCCTTCAGGACTCGGCCAGTTCGGTCAGTAGTGGTACTACCGAGCCACTCTTGGTGATGGACATTGAAGTCCCCCACCCAGAGTACATTCTATGCCCTTGCCCATTCAGTGCTTCCTCCAAGTGGTGTTCAACATGGAGGAGGACTGATTCATCAGCTGAGGGACGGCAGTAGGTGGTAGTCAGCAAGAGGTTTCCTTGCCCATGTTTGACCCGATGCCATGAGATTTCATGGGGTCCAGAGTCAATGTTGAGGACTCCCAGGGCCACTCCCTCCTGACTGTATATCACTGTACCGCCACCTCTGGTCAGTCTGTCCTGCCGGTGGGACAGGACATACCCAGGGATGGTGATGGAAGAGTCTGGACGTTGGCTGAAAGGTATGATTCTGTGAGTATGGCTAGGTCAGGCTGTTGCTTGACTAGCTCTCCCAATTTTGGCACAAGTCCCCAGATGTTAGTGAGGAGGACTTTGTAGGGTTGACTGGACTTGGATTGCCTTTGTAGTGTCCGGTGCCTAGTGGCCCGATGCCGGGTGGTCCGTCCGGTTTTCTCTTTGCATAGCGCCATGGGATCTTTTACATCCACCTGAGGCTTGGTTTAAGGGCTGCACAGTCAAGATGGCACCACATCTCACTGCGCTGCAGTGTCAGCTTCAATTATGGGCTCAGGTCTCTGGAATGGGGCTTGAAGCTACAACCTTCAGACACAGGGTGGATGATTCCAATGCTCAGCTCCATTCACAGCACACCTGATAATGAAGCAGCCAAATCCAGCCTACAGTAGGAGCTGGATAACATTCAGGTGCAGGATGAAAGCTGGCAGGTAACGCTCACGCTACCCAAGGGCCAGTTAATGACTATGTCGAACAAAGAAAGCCCAGCCAGTTCCACTTGATATTCAATGGTACAGGGCTCATTGGTGCCATCAACATCTTGGGGTTCACCAATGACCAGAAGCTGAACTGGATCAGCCATATCACCACCATGGCTACAACAGCAGGGCAGAGGTTGGGTACTCTGACAAGTGACTCACCTACTGATCCTCAAAGCCTATCTGCCATCTACAAGGCTCTAGTCAAAGTGTGATGAAATACTCATTATGCATCTGTTTGGGTGCAGCTACAACACAAGCCAGGCACCATCCAAGACAGAGTAATTCAGTTGATCGGTGCCCCTGCCCCTGGACTCCATATCCACTGCCTTCACCACTGGTGCACAGTGGCAGCAGTAGACATGATCTGCAGTAACAAGTTATTTCAACAACATCTCACTCCTACAGAGGAGGACAAGCAGCAATGTTGTGGAAACACCATCACCTCCAAGTCACACCCCACTGTTCCTTCGTCATTACTGGATCAATATCCTTGAATTGCCTAAGGGACACCAGTGTTGGGAGTACCACTGCTATAAGGACTACAGTAATTCAAGGAGAAAGTCCACCGTCACCTTTAAGGAAATTAGGAGTGAGCAATAAATGCCCACTTAGATACCAGATGAGCACCCTCTGTGAAACCATACCCCAAATAAGAATGTCAATATCTTGAAAAGGAGAAGACAACTGGCAAACACAAAAAATACTATTAAAATCAGATTTTAAATTTAACCTGTCCCTTCAGAAAAAAGGTTGGTGGCCCTTGAAATGTTTAAAAGCCTCCATTAAATCCAAGATCACCATCAGTCTTTAAATATGTCCCAACACCTGCAAGATCTGTGTTTGAGTTGAGGGGGGAATCCTTGGCATTCCCTGAATAACCAGCTTTTCTTTTGATGCTTCAATATTTAAATTTAATAAATAATTAAATGTAATGAAACAATGGCTACACCTGTAGTTTTCAAGCAGTTGGATAGCACAAGTTCCTTTTTTACTCTTAGTAAGTAGGGAACTTGATATCCAACTGCTTTACTCGTAGCCAGAGGGATCAGACTAGATAACACAGATAGCCTCAGTCACCAGTTGAGAAACCAATTTTAGGCACATCACCCGATACGGTTCATAGCCTCTTAAGGCTATAACGGGGCTGAAGATTTTTAAAGAGCAGATGGATTTATTACCCTTTTGCAAGTTTAACACTGATGGACAGGAGCAGACGCATCTCAGCCTCAAGAGATGAAGCCCATGCATCACCACACCCAGTGAGAGTTTGAATCAGTGGATCAGAAGTTTAGGAGTTCAATCCCGACACTGGGACTTCAGCAAATCTAGACTACCACTAGTAAATCACAATGGGAGTACAGCACTGTTGGAGGTGCCATCCTGCAGGGGTGTTAAACCAAGGTTCTATCTGCCTTGTTCAGATGGATGTTAAAAGGTACTAGGACACTTGAACGCTCTCCACCTCTATTTTAAAATTCTCATCCTCGTTTTCAAATCCTTCCATGGCCTCGTCCCTGACTATCTCTAACCACCTCCAGCCCTACAATCCCCCACCCAGAGATCTGTTTTCCTCCAATTCTGGCCTTTTGCTCATTCCCGATTTTTATCACTCCACCATTGGCAGCCATACCTTCAGCTGCCTAGGCCCTAAGCTCTGGAATTCCCTCCCTAAACCTCTCCACTGCCTTAAAACTTACTTCTTTGACCAAGCTTTTGGTCACCTGTCCTAATACCTCCTTATGTGCCTCAAAATTTTGTTTGACAACACTCCTGTGAAGTGCCTTGGGAAGTTTTACAAAGTTAAAAAGCACTACATAAATGCAAGTTGTTGTATGCTGTCCAACATTCATCCTTCAGATACAAGATTCTGAATGGTCATTCATTTCCCCATTTGTGGGACAATGCTGGGGGAAGAATGGCAATCATATTGACCTACATAACTACTGCACTCCCAAATTAATTCACTACATGAAATGCTTTGAGGCACTTGTGACAAGGCACTCTAGAAAGTTGTTTACTTCTGTCAGTTCATCGAGCAACATTATCCTGTCACTACTGTACTGAACTGGCAGTTGTTCTTCTCAGTAGAAGAAATTCAGGCTGGTCACAGAATGAGGAGACAGCAACATGAAATATCTTGATTTGATCACACCATCTCTACTCAACATGCATCCCATCAGGCTGGATTAGATTTTGATTTGATGGAGGAAATTGGCTTTACACAAGGCTTACAGATTTCAAGATACTTTCACTCCAAGTTTTGCAGCCATCTGTGACCCTCTGAAGATTACGAAATGTGGAAAGCCAGGTCAAGTATTCTTAGTCTCATCCAAGCATGGTTCACCTTGTACCTTAATAGGAGGCCACAATGGTTAATACTCAAACCGAGGGTAAGTAGCAGTGACAAGAGGAGAGATATATCTTCCACCCCCACAACCATCTCAACAGATCCTGCCATGAAAAGGGGTCAACTACAGGAGCAAGTCGATGATTGTGGGCAACCCTGCCACATGACCCTCAACACTAAAGCTGGTTGACTATATGTAACTACTCTGCCTCCGAGGACTAAGGAGAAAAGCCCATCTCATAGGGATATTACCAATGTACTCCAAAGTAAGCCCAATTCAACCAAAGTTTTTTTTTCTTGGCATCCAGGGAGATTACAAATGAATCGTCTATTTTGTGCCACATGAATATTCACCAAACCAATGGACACATCTTCAATAAAATGGCCATTAATAAAGCACCAAGTTAGGAAATCAAGTTGTTCAAGCGCCTCACTTGCTACAGTTAAGAATCGGCTCAAGATAACTTGTGTATATACACGTGTCAATGTGCTTATCCGGCAAGGATGAAAAATAGCTGCTTCTCTCTACATGTCCCAACTGGATCCCATTTTCGGCAAACGTCAAGTAGTTGAGCCTCGGAAGGTGGGGGCAGGGGAGGAAGGAAAAAGCCAGGATTTGTACCCCGATCACGATCCAATGATTCTAGCTGGAAAGCACATACACATGGATGTCAGGATCAGGCCCAGCCGTATTACAGCCATAGTTGAATAGCACAGCAATGTTCATATGTAAAACAGCCACTTGGGCCAGGTAGTGTAGGACAGCTGGCACCTGTAGAACTGTACCCTGGCATATTCAGTGCTTGTAGTATGGGCAAAGACACCAATGAAGCTCCAAAAATTCTAACTTGATAACATAAATCCTTAGCACCCAACCAATGTCTTACCTTTAGGGCAAGAACCTCCAAAATTCTGACAGATGGTCTCCACCCAAAAAAGTTAACTTCTCTCTTCAGATGCTGAAAGACCTGCTCCATTTCCAGCTTTATTTCAATTAAACGTGGTCACGATTTCAACATTTCCCATTGTTTTTCAACTACAAGTCCACCAAGACAGTCGAGGAGTATTAAATAGGAAATTCAAAATACCATAAACAAGGCCAGAACAAGCTACTAAAATCTAGAAGAAAAATGAATTTACGAACGTACCAAGAAGCTTAAGAAAGGCTTCCAGCTCTTGGTGCTGTATGACAAACGGAGGCTCCTTTGAAACTTTGGACATCTTGCTGGACTCCCCTTCACCCCTCTCCTGCAGGCGAGGCTTCCGAACCACCAAATCCCGGTTCTGACGTGACAATTTTGAAACCCCTGGCTTCACCTGAATGGTGACCGAAGAGGGATTCTGTGAGCGGGTCTGGTTGTGCCTCATGATGGTAGATGAAGGCAGTTAGGGGTGGTCTGCAATATAAACAGGAATGGGATCAGATCATAGGCCACGATGCAGTTCCAAGGTAACCACAGGGATAAAGACAGCACCCATAGTGCATGTGAAAAAAGTGCACTGTAAAGATTGAGCAGTACAAAAACAGATGTATGTCAAGCTACTTCTCTTTGTAGAATTCGCCAATAAATTAGATTTTAAGCATCCCATACCGGCCAATACTATATCTTTCATACAAGTTTATCACATGTTACAGGGTCAGGTCCACTTATTGCATTACTAGCCCATGATGCATAGTTTCCATAATAGGAAAGTAAAGGAATGAACTAATGCAGTTTTTCCCTTAGGGAACTATAGCAACATCTGCAGGCCAGATGTATCACAGGATAGGACCTCTAGCAACACAACTAATCATATCACAGGGCATGATTAAGAAGTTTACAGAATTTACAGAAATTGGCCATGTGATTGATAGTGAGGAGGAAAGCTGTAGACTGCAGGAAGATATCAATGGGCTGGTCAGGTGGGCAGAAAAGTGGCAAATGGAATTCAATGCAGAGAAGTGAGGTAATGCATTTGGGGAGGTCAAACAAGGCAAGGGAATACACAATAAATGGGAGGATACTCAGAGGTGTAGAGGAAGAGAAGGACCTTGGAGTGCATGTCCACAGATCCCTGAAGCTAGCAGGACATGGAGATAAGGTGGTTAAGAAGGCATAAGGGATACGTTCCTTTATTAGCCGAGGCATAGACTATAAGAGCAGGAAGGTTATGCTAGAACCGTATAAAACACTAGTTAGGCCACAGCTTGAGTACTGCACAGTTCTGGCCACATTACAGGAAGGATGTAACTGCACTAGAGGGTACAGAGGAGATTTATGAAGATGTTGCCCAGACTGGAGGATTTTAGCTATGAGGAAAGATTGGATAGGCTGGAGTTGTTTTCTTTGGAACAGAGGAGTGATTTAATTGAGGTGTATAAAATTATGAGGGGCCTAGATAAAGTGGATAGGAAGGACCTATTTCCCTTAGCAGAGAGGTCAAGAACCGGGGAGTGGGGGGGGCGCAGAGGGGAGGAGATTTAAAGTAATTGGTAGAAGAATTAGAGGGGAGCTGAGGAAAAAAATTTCACCCAGTGGGTGGTGGGGGTCTGGAACTCATTGCCTGAAAAGGGTGGTAGAGGCAGAAACCCTCATCACATTTAAAAAGTACTTGGATATGCACTTGAATTGCCATAACCTATAAAGCTACAGACCAAGGACTGGAAAATGGGATTAGGCTGGGTAGCTCTTTCAACCAGCACAGGCATGATGGGCCGAATGGCCTCCTTCTGTGCCATAAATTTTTCTATGTTTCTATTTACTAAAGCAAATAGAAACTCTTCTGCACCTTTCCAAAAAGAGCTACAAAGCCCAATGGCTCAGGAAAAGTCTATATCTACCTACCAGAAAGGTCAATTCTCAGTCTGTTCTAAGTTAGTCAATCTTAGGGCAGGGGCAAAACAATTGGCCACAATATCCCTGGGGTTTGGGAAAGGGGAAACCAAGGTATAAAAACATTTTCACACATCACCATACAGCAGCCTCTACTAGAAGCACACACCCAGAGGTCAGGATTGAGCATAGGGCTGTGACACCAGCTAAGGATTCTATTGAATGAGCACTTGGTTAAGGTATCAGAGGAAGCCACCTCTGGAATAATCCCCCAGTAAGGAAGTCAATGCCTCATGGCCAATAGACAAGATTAAAGCCTTATGAAAACACTCATTAGAATTAAACATGGCCTACAGAAGCACTTTTCTTTAAAAAAAGTTACCATTCTATAAATAGAGCACATATTTTACTAGAACATCAAATGAAACCAGAAGTTTTAAAAACTGCCCTTTTATTTGACAGTCTACCAAATGCATTATTACAGATGTCACAACATATGCTGTGCTCTATGGAGAGGAAACAAGCTAATGCAGAGATCACACTCCAAGAAAGGAAAATGAAGTTTTTATTCTTTAGAGATACTTAAGTGAAAAGGATACTTAAGCTAATAATCAAACAGTGCCCAAATTAAGAAGTACTTCAACTTGCTAGAACAATTGCATCCTAAGAGTACCAGTCCACCACTTTGGAACCAGGGGGTCTAAATAGCTAAACGTTCAAATGGCGCATTTTTCAACCAAAAAAAATGCACATTTTAATTTAGAGAACCTCACCATTTAGGAACCCAATTCAGTACTTTTATTTTTTGGATATTTACTTTTAATACATTTTGTTGCACATCGACCCCCAGCTTACCAATTATGTAAATTAAATGATTTGACAGGATGATTTAGGGGCCACTTTAACACATGAAACCCTCACAAAATTAAACAGTTTCGTAAATTGGCATTGGGTCCTAACCAATTCTTAAGCTTCCTCATACACCACCATTAGTTCATTTTATTTCTCTCCCCAACCTGTGCTAGGTGACACGTACCTCAACGTACTCCTTTAAAGTTTATGCCAGGGGCTGGGACCTCAAACTGCACCCAAGGACCCCATCCACACATTCAAAACCCTGGACACCAAGAGCGTCAACTCATGCCCGCCATTTTGGGACCAGTTACAGGCTCATTCCCCCACCCCAAACAAAAATCACCTCAAGGAATGACCTGACTCACTCGATGATCTCCTTCTCACCACTGGCCAGCTTACGGGTGGTTTTATGAAAACTCGGCGGCCGCTGAAAGCCGGTTTCCTCCTCACTACTACTACCCGCCATTTAATTTCTCGCCAGCCACGATCTCCATTTTCTTTCTCCCCACCGCCCTCGCATCGCTCGCGCCCTTTCCCTCACCTGGATGAGGCACGTGCCGCACCTAGCCGGCACCTGCCGCGCCGCGCGCTTATCACAGGCTGCCGCCGCGCCTGCGTCAGCGCGCCGCTCCCAATCGCAGCTCTTCGTTTGGCGTAAACACCGTCTCTCTTCCCCCCCCCCCCCCCCAATCAGCCCGCGCAGCGTCGTTACCATGGAAACTGGCCATCGCTTTTAGCGATTAACGCGAAGGCGGATTAACAATTAGGTCCGCGAAAGCTGATTTCTCATCCATATTTGATTATTAACCCGTCAGGTTTAAATTTAAACCACGAGGCGTCAAAGATAAAAGAAAAATATAAGATTAAGAGATTTCATTGGTCCAAGTAGACAGAGGCGCTGGCAACTCTGCTTCTTATTGGCTGGGTTACAACACATCTCTTACTTTGATTGGAGCAGAGCCTTGCGGGCCGGTCCCTTTGCCGCGTTTCCATTGGACGAGATGATACAACGCTTCGCGGATCTCCGTTCTTTTGATTGGTGGATGATAGTCGAAGCTGGAGCCAATGGGGAGCGGCCACGGATTAGGTTCCGTGTAGCTGTGGCGCAAAGGGGGGGGAATCCGAAGGAGTGAGTGGGGCCACAGGGCGCAGGACAGAGGGGGGGGAAAAGGCAAGCCGAGCTGTGAGCGAGCAGTGCCGGATCGTCGCAGGTGGTGAGAAACGGCAACTTTCCGAAGTGAGGGGTTGAGACGGCGGCGGCAACAGCGGGCACTCGACGCGTCTTTAGAGGGTCGAAGGTTTGTGTGGGGGGGAGTGAGAGTGCGGACCATTTGTACGGGGATTCGAGGGGAAGGGGGAAGGAGAAAGGAGGAAGAACCGGGGTGGGAAAATGGTGGAAACCCGACCGGAAGTGAGGTGTCTGAGGCCACCTCGTTCCTGTCAGCCGAGCGGCCGCCGACCGGTAACTAGCCAGCGGCTTGTAGATCGGCCGGGGGAAGGGGACCGGAGTCGCTGTCACCGTGCCTGCCCAGTGCTGGGTGTTCCGCCCCCTTTGGCCTACTGGGCCAGATCCTTGGAGGTGGCGTAAGTGGGGTTAAGGCCTAGGTGCCCTGACCAGAGGGAGAGACAAACCCACAGCTGTTCAAAAATTTCCCCCCTTGTTCATTTAAACCCCCTTTAGCTGTTCAAAAATTTCCCCCCTTGTTCATTTAAACCCCCTTTAGCTGTTCAAAAGTTCCCCCCTTGTTCATTTAAACCCCCTTTAGCTGTTCAAAAGTTCCCCCCCTTGTTCATTTAAACCCCCTTTAGCTGTTCGAAAGTTCCCCCCCTGTTCATTTAAACCCCCTTTAGCTGTTCAAAAGTTTACCCCCTTGTTCATTTAAACCCCCTTTAGCTTTTCAAAAGATCCCCCCCCCTTGTTCATTTAAACCCCCTTTAGCTGTTCAAAAGTTTACCCCCTTGTTCATTTAAACCCCCTTTAGCTTTTCAAAAGATCCCCCCCCCCTTGTTCATTTAAACCCCCTTTAGCTGTTCAAAAGTTTACCCCCTTGTTCATTTAAACCCCCTTTAGCTGTTCAAAAGATCCCCCCCTTGTTCATTTAAACCCCCTTTAGCTGTTCAAAAGTTTACCCCCTTGTTCATTTAAACCCCCTTTAGCTTTTCAAAAGATCCCCTTCTTGTTCATTTAAACCCCCTTTAGCTGTTCAAAAGGCCCCTTGTTCATTTAAACCCCCTTTAGCTGTTCAAAAGGTCCTCCCTTATTTATTTAAAGGTGTCCCTCTTCACCCCCCCCCACCTCCTAATTTTTTCAGTTGTTGACCAACCTGCTGTGAATTTCCAGAATTTTCTAATCTTATTTCAGGTTTCCAACATTGTGGAGTTTTTTAAAATCGTCTCACCGTCTCCCTTTCTCTTCCTTTTGCAGGTTTGGGATCCCAGAGCCGCAGCTGAGGAGAGACAACAGGGCCCGAGTGTCCTTTGTTCGGACTGACCCAAAGCCCCACCTGAGGGGGAAGCGGAGTGGTTACGGTGCTGAATTATTTCACCCAGAACCCAGTTCCGGGACTTAGGTTCCCGGGGAACCTCCAGCAAGCTGTTTCCCGCAGGGAGGGACGAGATGGTGCGATCGACGTTGGCGACGGCTGCCAGCCTGGTGCTCACCACGACTGTGGTCACCCACGCCTATTACCTGAAGCGGCAGTTCTACCCCACCGTGGTGTATCTGACCAAATCCAGCCCCAGTATGGCGGTGAGTACTGGGGGAGGGAGTTATTGTCCCCTCATCTTTCAAGTGTAGAGCAATAGTTCAGGATACCAAGTGGATTGAAAACAGTAGAACAAAAGGTAAGATAAATCAAGAAATGGTGACTAGATGATGCCAAGCCGTGTTTTAAAAGCCTTTGGATTGTAGGAAAAGGAAAAAAAGACTTGCATTTCTATATAGTGCCTTTCAAGGCCCAAAAGTGCTTTACATCCATTGAAGTATTTTTGAAGTGTAGTCACTGTTGTAATGTAGGAAACACAGTAGTCTATTTGCACACAGCAAGATCCCACAAATGACAATGTGATAATGACCAGATTTTTTTAGTGGCGTTGGTTGAGGGATAAATATTGGCCAGGACACTGGGGAGAACTCCCCTACTCTTCGAGATAGTGCCATAGGATCTTTCCCTTGTTCATTTAAACCCCCTTTAGCTGTTTAAAAGGTTCCCCCCCCCCGAGGGAAGACAGCCTTGCTTTAACGCCTTATCGGAAAGACGTCACCTCTGACAGTACTGCACTGGGAGTGTCAGTCTGGATTATGGGCTCAAAGCTCTTGAGCCTTATGTTTACTTAGTTTTGAGTTTAGGATCTGCTGTGTTTCTTTTGGGAGTTAATTGTTTTGGCAGGTGCTAATCTACTTTCCGCTCTGTCTTTGTGAATCTTATAACCAGCATCATATGGTTTGCGTGTATTAATACCGTGGGGAGTGGTGTGGCCCTTAGTTGACAGGTGTGGTGCTTCGGGATAACTTTCCAGTGGTGATTTAAAGAACGCAAATTAACTTATTCCAATATATAGTCTCTTGCAACCTTTATCAGTCTACTTGAAATTCTCTTTCCTCCCCAACCCCCACCACTCTTGCCTAAAGGGGCTGATTAACCACTATGTATGTGTACTCATATGGGCTATTCAACCATGGTGACCTTCATAGTAACTCCTCAGCCTGTCCTTGCCCACTGATGCGTGTACCCTTTCCAGTAGGGGATCATTGGATAGTGCTTGGAATGGGAACTCGAGCTGATTTGCTCCACCCGTGGCCCAGGGGACAATTATTGCACCATCACTGTCACCCAGCTCACTCAACGCAGTCCCCCGAAGCCGAGATTCCTACCTGCTGGGTGGTCTGGCTCAGTCCCACATTGGATGGTGACTTCATTTGATTGACTGACTGTTTCTGTCCCTGGGGGTGTGGGGCTGATTGACCCTCTCTGTCCCATTGGAGGGGCCTTGATCGACCCTCTCTGTCCTGGAAAGGCGGTGGTGGGGGGGGCGGGTGTTGGTGGTGTTGCTGATCAGCTGTCTCCCGGGTGGGGAGTGTTGCCTATCTGGTACGATGGGTTCAGGAAGGAAGTCTGCAGGTTAAAAGTGTTTGCAGCTGACCTTGTGTAAGCTGAAGTGAGAGTGGACTTTGATTTTCATTCTGAAACCTGTCTAACTGGAACTGTTGACTGGGGAACCTGCATGCACTGGACTGCAGATTTTAGGAAATAAATCTGTTCTCATTACAAATTAAAACATTGCATACACGAGTGCTTGTGACCGCCTGGATTGTGTGTGCATTGTGTGCTTTAATTGTATTTGCTGTTGTCACTGTGTATCAGGTATCAGGCAAATGCCGTTGCCAGCTGGGATTTGGTCCTCGGCTGCCGCAGGGTTTAACTGAGTGCCTCAAAGGCTCCAGACCGAGTTCTCGGATGGCTCCCTGTGAAGTATGCTGCCCGTTGGGCCATGGCAAACTGAGAAGGTTCGATCCATGCTCTGCTGAGTTTGCTGATCTCGCTGGGCCAGATCGATTAGCCTCCACCCCCTTGGTTAGGGGGGATGAAAAATCAGCCAGGGTTCCTCGTCCCGATCGCTATCTGGTGACCCCCTTCCCAAAAGTGCAAGCGTTATAATCGCACCCTCCCGAGGGTCGTACAACCTGCTGGCACTCACTGGGCTCGCACATAAAGAATGATCTGTTGGGGAGACAGTGGCTATTGGACTGTACCCAGCAACAGTCAGTACTTCAGAAGAAACTGGGGCAAGACAACACTTGAAAAATACCGGCCCCTCAATATAAAATAGAAACTAAAAACGCTTAAAACATTAGACACTGAGGGAGTGCTGCACTGTCAGAGGTGCTGGTTGTTGGATGAGACGTTAAACCTCTTCGGTGGTTGTAAAGGATCTCACTGCATTATTGGAAGAAGAGTAGGGGAGTTCTCCCCAGTGTCCTAACCAATATTTATCCCTCAACCAACATCATGTGGTCATTTTCACATTGATCTTGCTGTGGGCTAATTGGCTGCTGCGTTTCCTACATTACAACATTGACTACACTTCAAAAGTATTTAATTGGCTGTAATGCGCTTTGGGACCTCCTGAGATCGTGAAAGGCGCTGTATAAATGCAAATTCTTTTTTTCTTAAAAATATTGTAGCTGTGCCTTACACAGAGGGGCTTGTTCAATGTTGGTGGGTTATTAAAATTTGATTTCTTGCCTGAATTTTAAAGAGCGAACTTGCATTTATGTAACGTCTTTCCTGTCCTCGGGACGTCCCAAAGTGCTCCACAGCCAATGAAGTACTTTTGAGCGCAGCCACTGTTGTTGCATTGGCCAATGTAGCAGCCATTTTGTGCACAGCAAGATCCCACAAACAGCAAATGAGATAAGTGACCAGTTGATCTGTTTTGGTTGAGGGAGACATGTTGGTCAGGACACCAGGAAAACTCCCTGCTCTCCAGGTTGTGCCACGGGACCTTTTGCGCGTGCCTGAGAGGGCAAATGGGGGTCCCGGTTTAATGTCTCATCCGAAAGAAGGCACCTCCGACAATGCAGCACTCCCTCAGTACCGTGCTTGGAATGTCGGCCTGGATTATATAAGCCCTGAAAAGACATTTCTTGTACAGTGGGGGCTGCTCAGTAAGCTGGTGTTGGTGCCAGATAGCTTAAGTGAGAGGAACTGTCAAGGGCATCACACCTAGTGAGTCCCCAAGGAACTGATCGGAACTTTGTAAACTCCTCAGTTCCATTTAAAGAGAGCTGCAGCGTCCAGCATCCAAACAGCTCGGATTTAATGCATAGAGCACTGTATTGTGTTTGATTCCCTTTCCAGTTTTCTCTCCTGAAGTCGGTGATTCATTCCGAGGAGTGGATCCGCTGTTGCCGCCAGCCCTCCAGTACCTTGGCCAAGCAGCCATTGATCGTGTGTGAGCCTGAGCGTTGAGTGTCGGCCGGGTATTAAACCGTACAAACCTCGCTGCTGAGCCTAATCCTGTCCTCGCCCAGTACATTTCCCAGCGGAGGTCACTGAAAGAAAAGAAAGAACTTACATTTATATAGCCCCTTTCAAGGTCTCAGGACATCCTAAAATGCTTTACAGCCAATTAAATACATTTGAAGTGTAGTCACTGTTGTGATGTGGGAGAGATGGCAGCCAATTTGTGCACAGCAAGCTCCCACAAACAGCAATGTGATAACCGGGTAATCTGTTTGTGATGTTGGTTGAGGGATAAACATTGGCCAGGACACTGGGGAGAACTCTCCCGCTCTTCTTCGAATGGTGCCATGGAATCTTTTACATCCACCTGAGGGGGCAGCCGGGGCCTCGGTTTAACTGCTCATCCAAAAGACGGTCCAACGATAGTGCAGCACTCCCTCAGCATTGGCACTGGCAGTGTCAGCCTAGATTTTTGTGCTCAAGTCTCTGTAGTGGGACTCGAACCCACGACCTTCTGACTCCGAGGTGAGAGGGTGCTACCCACTGAGCCACAGCTGTCACTGGAAATCAATGAAAATGGAGCAGGTTCTATAAACAGACGGCCCGATCTGCAACGCCAGGTTCATGCCCAGATGGCAAGTTGAAAGCCTCCCCCAATGATTTCCAGCTGGCGTGTGGTGCCGGTTGTTCTGTAGGCTATGCCATGTGCCGTGCGAGGCTCTGGTCGGCTGATATAGGAAGCACGTGTTGGAAAGGTAGAGGCAAGAAGCTGCGATGAACCTGGGTGTTGGGACAAAGAGTTAGGGAGATTGTACCGGTTCTCTTTGGAAAAGAAGAGACGCCTTGAAACGAGTCCCATGAGGGCTGGTCTTAGAGGTGGCCAAGATAGTTAACGGAATGGGAAAGGTAAATCCAGAGTATTGCTTTAAATTAAATTGCGGGAGTTGACCGTGCGTTCAAATTGGCGATAGGTAAATGTAGAACTGAAATCAAATTCTTCTTTACACAAAGAATGATTGATACATGGAATGGACTCCCAGATAGAGTACTGGAGGTGAAAGCACTGGAATCATCTAAGAAACAATTGGACGCTGCAATGAGACGGGAAGAGGAATGTTGTTGGTTGTCTCTAGGTGGATGGACTAAAATGGGCCGAAGGGCCGTCCTCGTCCATAATTCTCTTGTAGTCATGGGAGGTGATTAATTGACATTTTGAGGATTCTGAAGGGGATCAAAGCAAATTCTGATTAGCAGCAGAAAGGTGGTTCGGAGGATTGGATGGAAGTTTTTCATTCAAGGGGTCCTTAGAATATGGACTGTATTACTACAAGTGGGTGGAGTTAATAACATTTAAGAGGGAGTTAGATAAACATTTCATGAAGGACAGTTGAAGTAATTGTCTTTTGGGGGGTGGTGATGGTACAGACATATTGGAACAAAGTCTTCCTCCGGTGCTGAAGTTTTTGTGATGCTATGAAATGGTGAAGGGTTCACATTCCAGCAAACACCTCTTTAGAATAAGAAAGTTGAGTAAAAAGGAATTCGCTGTACAGTTGTTCTAAGCGGTGGTTTTTATCCCTTGAGAAGGGACTGATTTGGATGACAAGTCGCTGATTTCCATCAGTACGACAAAAGCAGATAGAATTAGAACATTACCAAAAAGGAAGACTTGCATTTACATCTTTCTCTTTCTTTCTTCGTTGCATCTGTCAAATCTCTCAAAGCAGGCTACATATGATTAGCTCATGTGCAGTGACTGTTAAGAAAGAACAAACTTGCATTTATATAACAGGTTATCACATTCTTTGGATGTCCCGAAGCATTTTACAATCAACAAATTACTTTTAAAGTGTCGTCACTGTTATCTCAGCAAACGTGGCAGCCAATTTGCACACACCAAGAACCCACAAACAGCAAGTTGGATAAATGAGCGTTGACCTGTGTTCTTTTTAATATGGTAGTGGTTGAGGGAGGAATGTCGGTCCAGTACACTGGGAGAACTCCCCTGCTGTTCTTCCAACAGTGCCATGGGATTGTTAACATCCACCCGAGAGAGCCTTGGCTTGGTGTCTCTACTGGGCGATGGCACCTCAGAGTGTCAGCCCAGATTATGGGCTCGTGTTCCTGGAGTGGGCTCGAACCTGCGACTGAACCAAGCTGACAATTATGTGGGCAAACGTGACCGAGTGACCTGTTAGTCTGATTTTGGTAGGGTTATCAGATATGTTTCAGCCAGTGGATGTGTCCGTTTACTCTGGTGTGTGACGTGCTGATTGATTTTGATTGACAGGTCCTGTACATCCAGGCGTTTGTCTTGGTCTTCCTCGTCGGCAAGTTCATGCGGAAGGTGTTCTTCGGACAGCTGCGTGCCGCAGAGATGGAGGTGAGAACGTGCGGTGTGTCGAAAGGAGTGGGTGGTACCTTCTCTGGCTGTGATGTGCTGTTGCAGCTTAACATACAAAATTGATGGGCAGGAAAAGACTAGCTGGTCCATCAAGACTGCCCCACAATGTGATGGCTGCTGTATCATGACTAGATGTTCTTCCTTGCCCCCCCCCCCCCCCCCCCCAGCAGCCATGTAATCCCCTGGGAAAGGCAGGAAACCAGAGGAAAAACCCCAAGGCCAACAATAAGGGAAAAAATACTCTGGAAAATTTTTCTCCAACCCCCATGGGCAATTGAAACCCAGGCCAGGAGATCACATGGACCGAGTTTTATAAAGACACTTACCATCTATATGATGTGATCTCTGCCCCAGTCAGGAACCAGTCCAGCTCCCTCTTGAAGGCAGAGAGCCAGCACCCACCAGACCAGCTGCTAATGTATTCCAGAGGCACGAGTACTGACCTCAGTTCTGGAACATTCTGTACGTGGAGTGAACTGCAGTTAGCGACTGTACGTGTAAATCCTGGAAGTTATTGTTTGAAAGTTACTATTGAAAGAGTGGTGGAAGCAGATTCAGTAGTAACTTGGGAATTGGACATATACTTCAAATGGAAAAACTTGCAGGGCTATGGGAAAAGAGTTGGGGAGTGGCACTAATTGGATAGCTCTTTCAAAGAGCTGGCAGAGGCACAATGGGCCGAATGGCCTCCTGTGCTGTAAGAATCTATGATTGAGTTAATACCAGTTTAACATAACCCATTTCTACTCCTTGGAACATTTTACTGCGTTAAAGGTGCTATTTAAATGCAAGTTGCTGTTGAATTAAAGTTAGATTGTTATAGACAGTCACATGCAATTTAGTTTTTGTAATTGTGTTTTTTATTAAAAAAATCCCCCTGCCTTGATTCATGCTGGGGTACAGTTTGGTCAGGAGCTGGTGCCCTCCAGCATCTTATACTGCATGTGAGTGTTTGAGGGCTATTTTAACATTGCGGGGGGGCGGGCGGCGTGTTGTAACAGACCCAAGTCCTGTTCTCGTCTGACATCTGTATGCATGCACTTTCCAGCCAGGATCACTGGATAGTGATCAGGAGCACGGTTTTCTCCTTCCTAGCCTAAGGGCACTGAGGCAAATTGTAGCACCCAGCCCCAGCTGAGCAAAGGAAACTCAACGCAGACTCAAAACTGAAGGTGGAACCTGGTGGTCTGTATCACTCAGTGCCACACCATGTTTTAATAGCTTAAGCACAGGTTCAGGCACTCTCCAGCTGTTTTGCATAGGCGAGTCGCCATTCTCTTGTGACTAGAAATGGCACCTTGTGTGCAAAGGAACCTGTGATGTAGTGTGCCTCAGGCAAACAATGAACCCATTTACTGTTGATAGGTGCAGTGGAAATAGTAAGGGATCCCAACTGATGGGCAATTCACTCTTGACAGGACAGCTAAAAATTAAATTCAAGATTTTTTTTATATAACAAGAGCAGATATGACTAGTTTACAACACATAGCATCTCTTTCAGATCAATAAACATCTCAACTTTAGCAGTTCCCTCTGCAATAACTTGTGTCCTGGATGGACTGCTTTTATGTGAGAGATCACCCTTGAAATGCCTCGTTAACGTCCGTAAGGAAGGAACTGGTCAACTAGCGAAAGCAGACTATAGTTGTACCCAGTCGATCTTCAAACATACAAGAACAGTCCCCTTGAGAAATTCGAGCCGTTGATCACCTCTCGACAAGGTTCGTAAACAGGGCCCCCCCACCCCCCCATTTGAGACAGACATCACTAGTGGTCCTTTGAAGGCTTGCTACAATAGCAAATGGAATAGACTCGGAAGATCACAGCCTGATCAGTAAGTTAATGATTTCTACTCCCCTGGGTGGGCTACAAGTCTTCTCTCTCTTGTTGAAGAGATGGGATGAGAGAACTTTCACCCCACATCCCCGGTCCCGCTCTTGCTTATTTCCTCAAATGTAATTGACAATTGCATGGAAGGACCCCCAAAGTGACTATTTTTTAAAAAAAACTACTGGCAGATATCCCATTGGCATTGCTCACAGCAAGTTAGCACGGACAGTTTTTTGAGCGATGGGGCGTTATTAACAAATTGTGACGAGAAGTATGTGTATGCCTTATACGGAAGACTTTTAATATAGTTACAAGGCCCTTTGGTCGTGCCCCTGGGCTAGGGAGGGGAAAGATATGCTCTCACAGGTGTACAAGAAAGGGAGCTGTGTTCCCCCACCCCGTGCTTCCCACGCACAGTTAACTTAGCTTGAGGCCCCTCAGTCACTTCCGGCAGTGCTGTGACCAATTTAGTGAGTAAAGAGCTGACGTTCTTCTGATATGAAACAGGAGAGATGAGTCATGCTCGCCGCAGGGTTAATTTCCAGCTCCCTGGCGCCCTGAAGATTTCACCAGTGTAAACGTTACCAGCGTCATCCCACATAACAAACCAGCAGCTCACTTCCTTCCTGAGCTGCCAATCTCAGTATGTTTAGTTACTATGTCAATAGAACACCTACTGCGGTCGGACCAGTAACTCCCATGAAGGAGGAAGTTAGTCCGGCTCCTGCATTTGAATGTGGTATTGATTGAGGGAGGAATGATAAAAAGACCTAGTTAAACATGTTCACCGTCCCTCCATTTGTGCCTCTTGCTGTCCCAAGCTTCCAACGAGAGCTTTTTATCCACATGAATGCCGTCGGCTTCAAAGAGCCTACTCAACTCTGCTTCAGTTTACATGGGGCCGCTTCAAGTACCTCAACGGTATTGCCGTTTGCCAACAAAAAGGAATTAGATCAGTAGTTGAAGGGGGAAAAATTTGTAGGGCTATGTGGAAAGAGCAGGAGAATGGGACTAATTGGATAGCTCTTTCAAAGAGCTAGCGCAGGCAAGATGGGCCAAATGGCTTCCTCTTGTACTGTACCTACTATGAAACTATTACTTCTTCTGAAGTGTCTGAATTCACATCACCAAGGTAGTGATCCTGCCTGTTGTGGGACTCCCACCTGTGAACAATCTGAAGTAACCTCTGCTGTTGGCAACTACTTAACACTAACTGCCGACACTCCAGGCAGAGGGACATCAAGAAAGAAGGAGGTGCCTTCGAGTTTCGTGAGATAACAATGACCAGGAGGTACCCTCCACTACCTATTGTACACAGCGATACTGGTCCTTTCTAGGAACTGCAGCCGGGTGGGAAAGACGTTTCTCAGTGCTTTGGACTCTCTGTGCTGGAAACAATTACCATATAAAAGCCCCTGCTATCAACTAAACACTAAAAAGGATTTTTTTGTGTGTCTATGTTCTTGTTTTTGTGTGTCTGTGTTCTTGAGCAGTTCTTCCCCTCTGCTGGTACTTTGTGAGTGAACCAAGATAACGTGTCAGGGTATCGAACTGTAGACATCACAGCCAAGCCTCATCCTGCCGATACACCCTTGTTATCCAGCGTGGGTTACTAGACAATGATTAGGGGCAGGAGCAACGGCTGTTGTCCCCTCCCTAAACCAGGGCTCATTGTAGCCTGTAACTAATGCCCTGGCTGAGACCAACTAATCTGACATGGACTGGGGATCGGACCATTCTGGTCCGTTAAGCACCTTGGGACGTTTTACTATATTAAAGGTGCTACATAAATGCAAGTTGTTATGGATTAGTCACACACTGGGGAGCTGCAGTGCCTTTTTGTTAAGCTGTTTCCTTCCCGTTTCCAGCATTTAATCGAGCGTTCCTGGTACGCTGTGACTGAGACCTGCCTGGCATTCACAGTCTTCAGGGACGACTTCAGCCCGCGGTTTGTGGCCCTCTTCACCCTGCTTCTCTTTCTCAAGTGTTTTCACTGGCTTGCTGAGGATCGTGTGGACTTTGTAAGTGTTTCCAGTGTTTACCTCTCCTGAGGGGTGGGGGGAGGGAAGGTCGTAGAAGCGAAAAGCTAGTGTGTACAAATTATAGGTGCCTGTGGGTTGGGTTCCTAGTTTGCAGTGTTGCTTCTGGGCGAAATTGTTTTCTGAAAGTCAGTTTGATCACTGGGGGGAGAAATGAGCCCCACGGTAGCCTGGACAGCAGGAAGTGAAACCTGGGAGTGGGATTGTGTTGCCCTCTCCCAGAATAAGTGTCCGGTTTGATGGGGTCAGCCTGGTGCTGTCAGTGTTGTCCACTTTTATTTATCCAGCTCCTACCCGTGTCCCTCAGAAACGTCTCGGGCCTTCACACTCAGTGAGTTACTTTGAGGTGTGGTGAATGGATCGCTATCAACATTTTTCTATAGGGGAGTGGTTTTTGTTTGTCAAACCAGGAAGACCGACCCTTCACTGGGGCTTGCACCAGGCACCGGAGGAGTACGGGGTGGATCAAACATCCAGTTGGTGCGCCCAAGTCCTACAGAAATTTGCGCTCCCAATTCTCCATGTGCCATGGTCCACGTCTTAACCATGCCGCCTGTCGCCAGTTGGGGAGCATGGTTGTCTTTTCCCACTTACCCCTTCCGCAGGGACAGAGGGATTAGAGGGCAGCGCACCTCGCTGGTCTGTTGAAGGGTAGCGTCAGCGGAGCCTTGGGAGCGAGCTGCTCCTCTGGTCTCCTTGGACTTTTGTGCTGCTCAATGTGAGCAGTCTTGGTTATGTGGAACGGAACACTTTTCCCATTCAGGTACCCAGGTCAGCGTGAAACACTCCCAGGGCAGGTACAGTACGGGTTAGATGCAGAGTAAAGCTCCCCCTGCTCTGCCCCAGCAATGTGCCTCAGCCTAGTGTGAGATTTTGTCATTTCTTGCAGCAGCCACCCCGGGCAAAGTTACTAACTCGTGGCAGTTTTCTGCTGTGGGCCCATTCCTACTAGTTAAACTACGAGGAACTGCGCAAACTTATTATAAATGATCTATGTGAAGTCAGTAGAGGGGGTAAACTTTCATCCTGGCAGTCTAGGATGGATTTGAATGCAAGTCCCAGAGGTAAAAGGCCAGTGGCATCCCTCACTGCACCTCCTGCTGCCTATAAATCATTTTTAAGGTGGCAGGGTAGAGGGGAGGACCTATAGAATTATCAGATAAGTTGTGAAATGTCAATTTGAATTGACAGTAGCACTGCTGGTTCGTAAACCAGTAAATTAGCAGCAAGCCAAGTTCCATGCACTTCACCTGAGTCTGTTTGTGTTCCTGTACAGATGGAGCGAAGTCCGAACATCTCGTGGCTGTTTCACTTCCGAGTCGTCTGTGAGTATTGTGGCGTAGAGAGAGGCCCTGAAGCCGCTTGGTTCTTTGAATCTGCGCTCTGCGTAAAATTAGTCAGTGATGGACATGGATTTCTTCTCACAGCCAGCTCCTGGGGTTAAAGGGCTGGGGAGGGAGGGAGGGAGAGAATTCCATTCCAATGGGTCCAAAGCCAGATCCCCTCCATCCTCTTCTTTTTTTCTCTTTCTTCTGCCCCCTCCCCCCCCCCCCCCCCCCCCACCCCGGGTAAGATATTTGATCATGTGTCTGCCCCCTCGACCTGTGAGAGTTGGGAAGAAAGTTGCCACCATTGATAGTCACGGATACGTTCCCTGTTTCAGGAAAGCAGCCAGAATCACAGAATGCATTCCCCAAAAAACTGGTAAAGATCCTGCAATCGCAAGTAATAAAGCTGAGAGTTGACTTATTCCGTCCTCGTTAATCAGTGGTGCTGCTGTCCTTTTGCTCGGCAATGCACTACCATTGACTCTGTGCGTCGCTCCTGATTTCCTTGAATGTATTAATTCCTGACTGCAATTGCCCAGATTGATTTGAGCTACGAGTTCAGTGTTTAAAGGCAGGAACTTGAGAAGAAAAAAAGAATTTGCGTTTATACAGCGCCTTTCATGACCTCAGGATATCCCAAAACGCTTTACAGCCAACGAAGTACTTTTGAAGTGTAGTCACTGTTGTAATGTAGGAAACGCGGCAGCCAATTTGTGTACGGAAAGGTCCCACAAACAGCAATGTCATAATGACCAGATTTTTTTTTTAAGTGAGGTTGGTTGAGGGATAAATATTGGCCTGGACACTGGGGAGAACTCCCCTGCTCTTCTTTGAAATAGTGCCATGGGATCTTTTACCTGAGAGGGCAGATGAGGCCTCGGTTTAACAGCGCCTCAGTACTGCACTGGGAGTGTCAGCCTGGATTATGCGCTCAAGTCGCTGGAGTGAGACTTGAACCCACAACCTGCTGACTCAGAGGCGAGAGTGCTACCCACTGAGCCACAGCCGACACCACAAAGCGGTGAGTTTGGGCGCGAAGGTCACGATCCTGTGAAGTGAGACTAAAAGAAGCTGCGACAGATGCTTAGGATTTGCATAGATGATGCTAAATGCTGCTGTGCAGGGACTCCCCCTCCCTCCTCCGCACAGCTGCCACTTTAAGCTGACGTGTCCCGTCCAGGTGTGCCGGATGTTTGCTGTAGCTCACGAAGAGCAGCCCTCTCTGCCCAGAGAGCACCTTTAAATCCATCGATGCTGTACCTGCCCTGAGAGTGTTTGATGGGACAGTGTTGAGGGAGCTTTACTCTGTATCTAACCCATACTGTACCTGCCCTGGGAATGTTTGATGGGACAGTGTAGAGGGAGCTTTACTCTGTATCTAACCCGTGCTGTACCTGCCCTGGGAATGTTTGATGGGACAGTGTAGAGGGAGCTTTACTCTGTATCTAACCCGTGCTGTACCTGCCCTGGGAGTGTTTGACGGGACAGTGTAGAGGGAGCTTTACTCTGTATCTAACCCGTGCTGTACCTGCCCTGGGAGTGTTTCATGGGGTCAATGTAGAGGGAGCTTTACTCTGTGTATCATGTTTGGTGCTGACATGAGAGGCTGATTTAGGATGGGTTCCATTTGCAGCACTCTGATGTTAGTACTTGGGATTTTTTTCAAAAACTTAGTGACTGATGTGGACTAACCAGAGTTTCTTTGTTTCTCCTGCAGCACTCATGGGGTTGTTGGCTGTGCTGGACTTGCTGTTCGTGAACCACGCCTGTCACAGCATCATGACCCGGGGAGCCTCTGTCCAGCTGGTGTTTGGCTTTGAGGTGAGTTTTGACTTCATGGTTGCAGCAGTGGGTGATGACCAGTGGGCCAGAACAGACCAAATATCTTAAAGTTTATCTTCAAAGCAATTCTACTGAAATAACAATGATCCTGATATCATTGTTGTTACTGGCAAAATCCCATTTCCAGCCTGGCAATGTAGTGTGGGGGTTTTCTCTCGTAAATTTTCTCCTCCCCTGAAGGTATTATTTTTGATGGGGCACCATTCCAAGGGACCCCTCTGGTACCTCCCTCAAGTGATTTATTAATGTAAGAGCTCTGGCAATGAGTGGTGGCAGGTTATTTGACCATGTTGGGGGTTCATGCATTCCAGCAGGTCTTGCTTCATTTCAACCAGGAGTGAGCATGGCTGATTCTCCTCCTGCTTGATCTTGGGGACCCAGAGGCCAATTGTAAAGTTGCAGCCACATCCCTGGCCTGGTTGAGCTCAGCTAACTCGCCACAGACCAGGGACCTCCTTGGTTGGTGTGGCTTGGTACTAGGTGGTGCTTATTGGTTTGTTTCTGTTTAACACTTGCACCCGAACGTCTTTGTGATTCAGTAATTTGCACTTCATAACTGTGGACCAGGCTTAAAGAGAAAACCATTACCTAGATGCGGACTCGGAGATTTAATTCTGTATCTGTAAACTCTTTGAAAGCGGCTTTCCGCTGGGAAACGACTCTTGTTCTCAGGATGCTGCCAATTGCCTGTCCCTAGTTGCCCCTGAGAACGAGGTGATGGGCCTTCTCCTTGAACCGCTGCAGTCCATGTGGTGATGGTGCTGGTAGGTAGGGAGTTCCAGGATATTGACCCAGTGACTATGAAACAACGGCCGATATATATCCAAGTGTGTGTGTGAGACTTGGAGGGGGTGAAGATCCCATGACGTCGCTGCCATTTTACCTTTCGTTGGTAGAGATGCTGGTGGAGTAAACCTGTAACCACAGTCCTGTGTTTCCTTGTAGTACGCCATCCTCCTCACCATGGTGCTGACCATTTTCATCAAATATATTCTACACACTGTTGATCTTCAGAGTGAGAATCCCTGGGACAACAAGGCAGTGTATATGCTCTACACCGAGCTCCTGACAGGTATGGGCAAGGAGGGAGGGGTCTGGGGGTGTGGTATAAAAAGTAGGGGAGGCCCTGTGAATCACAGGGCGGGAGGGGCCCTGTAAATCGTACGTTGAGGGTCTCGAATTATAGAACTGGTTTTTTGAGGGTGCTGGACCCTGGTTAGGTGGGCACAGGTCTGAGGGAAAGGGGATGTATGGAAATTCTTGCTCTATACATGGGGGCTTAATATCTCGAACTATTGCAGATAGGTTCAGAAAGTTCCTGTACACTCAATCTTTAGGGGCAATTGTACACTGAGCGTCTGCCGGGTATAGTTTGATGCTTCATGTAAAGACTAGATGATAACTTTCGCACTGAAGGCCCTGAGCTTAAATCTGGAGTGTCCAATGATTTAATCTATAACTGTTCCTGTCACTTCATTTCTTGTAAAAGCTGATCTTTCTGTCTGTCTCAGGGTTCATTAAGGTGCTGCTGTACATGGCCTTCATGACCATAATGATCAAGGTGCACACGTTCCCTTTGTTTGCCATCCGCCCAATGTACCTGACCATGAGGTAAGTACTCACGCAGGGAAGCAAAATATTTGGTTCGGTTTTCCTCTCTGCATAATCGCACAAGATACTTGGTGGCGACAACAACAACTTGCATTTATATAGCGCCTTTAACGTAGTAAAATGTCCCACGGCGCTTCACAGGAGTGATTATCAAACAAAATTTGACACTGAGCCATTAGGACAGGTGACCAAAAGCTTGGTCAAAGAGGTCGGTTTTAAGGAGCCTCTTCAAGGAGGAGAGAGAGGTTTAGGGAGGGAATTCCAGAGCTCAGGGCCTATGCAGCTGAAGGCACGGCCGCCAATGGACCCTCAGGATGCGCAAGAGGCCAGAATTGGAGGAGCGCTGAAATCTCGGAGGGTTGTAAGGCTGGAGGAGGCTACAGAGATAGGGAGGGGTGAGGATGTGGAGGGATTTGAAAACAAGGATGGAGAATTTTAAAACTGAGGCGTTGCCGGACTGGGAGTCAATGTAGGTCAATGCAGCTTGTAGGGGAAAGAGAAGAGACTGAGGGAGGAGTTGCGTGGTTTTGAGGTCCTGGAAAAAACTGGGTTGGAGTGGAAGACGGTGTGATTTTAACACTGAGGAAGAACTTGCACTTATGTAGTGTTTCTCTCCGACCTCCCAAAGCGCCTCACATACAGTGCATTACTTTGAAATGTTTTTAGTTGGGCAAATATTGCAGCCATTTTACGCACAGCAGGATCCCACAAATAGTAAACGAGATGAATGACCGGCTAATCTGTTTTTGATGGTTGAGAAAGGAATGTTGGCCCGGGACAACACAGCACTCCCCTGTTCCTCTTCAAATGGTGGTGTGGGATTTTTAACATTCACCTGTACCACTAGAGCAGGAGAATGTCTCTGCCTGAAGAACAGCGCCTCTGACAATGCAGCACTCTGTCAGTACTGTGCTGCTCGAGTCTTTGGGTGGAACGTGAGTGAGAATGCCAGGAGGTGGAAGGATACGGAGGATGGGGCCCTCAGAGCTTAGGAAGAATCAAGAGAGGAAAGCTCAGAACAGCATTGGCCATAATCATTTTGATAAAACGGAGAGCGACAAGTCAGGTTTCAACAGAGTAATAGAAAGAGAGGGGGTGGGAGCAGAGGAGAGGGTTGCTTTAACAGATGCAAAGCTTTTCCTTGTATCCTAGCCAGGACTGAGTTAGAAAAGCCTGACCAAATATGGGAATAGAATTCCAATCTTAAAGAAGGGAAGCCTTTGCTGTGAGGACCAAGTCTGCCCATCAAATTAGCCCTAAAACCTGACTGCCTTTCCAAGTAGTGTTATTTTAATCCCCCTAATCCCAGCTTCTTGTGGATCTTCCTTTGTGACTCTTGAGTGATCACAGTGCAGTGAGGATCATGGTGTTGTACAGACTTAACCCTCTTCTAATATCTCCCTTTTAGGCAATTCAAGAAGGCGGTGACTGATGCCATCATGTCGAGACGAGCTATTCGCAACATGAACACGCTGTGAGTACTGAGCTAGTGGCCTTCCCTTCACGCTCTGCCCTTTACTCTGGTCCTGTGTAGCTGTCGGACAGGGGGTTTGTGCTTGACCTCAGCTGTGCTGTCAGAAGGTGTGTGTCTCCCGGCAGCCCATTCGACCAGAATTGCTTGAGGCTTGGGGTCAGTAACCTGCCCCTCTGTCACCTGGCAAAGGAAGGGTTAATGTAGGAAGTTTCTCCTCCCCTGAAGATGTTGACTGCGCACTGGTGGTCAGTTCCACAAAGTCCAGACACCCACCGACACCAACCAGCCATTTGCATTTTGCATGGAATCTGTTTCATCGAATCAGATTCCAAGTGCTGTTTGTCCCCGGGTCTGGGGGTGGGTCGGACCCCCTCGGTCTGGGGGTGGGTCGGACCCCCTCGGGGACTCTGGTTCTTCAATAAAACCCAAATGCCTTTTTGTAGTCTGTCCCCACAGAAACTCTTTCCGTGTCTTACAGGATGGGGAGGAGGAGCCCTAGCGGAAAGTGCGGAAAGTTGAAGGGGGGGGGTGCAAAAGTACAGACAGAGAGAGGTTTATAAAAATCTTTTGACTAGGGGCAAGGTGAAGTGGTTAAGGAAGATATGGGGTGCAGTGACTGAAATACCGTACCCTGGCGAGAGTGACAATCGACATTGGGCCACTCCCTGCACGGTTTCTTTTGCCATGTTCCGCGGCTTATTGCCTTGGGCCAGGTGGAAAGTATCCAGCTGCTCGCACAGATGGGAGATTAATGCGGTCTGGCTTCTCTCTCTCTCTCTCTCTCTCTCTCTCTCTCTCTCTCTCTCTCAGGTACCCCGACGCCAGCCCGGAGGAGCTTCAGCTGACTGACAACGTGTGCATTATCTGCCGCGAGGAGATGGTGACCGGAGCCAAACGCCTGCCGTGTAACCACATCTTCCACACCAGGTGCGTATGGGCCCCCCAGTCAGGCTGGGAACGCTCAAACCACAATACACCTCGATGTACAATTGGAATTAATCGAGGCCTGTACAGCCATCAAACTGAGGAGAAACCAAGAAATACAAACAATTCAACTACATCCCTCCTCCAGTTCTCCTTGGGTCAGACATTTAGCGGAGGCCCCACCTGCCTGCACAAGTGGATGTTAAAGATCCCATGACACTATTAGAGGAAGAGCAGGGAGTTCTCCCCGATGCCCTGGGGCAACATTCATCCCTCAATCAACATCACCAAAAAAAAACACAGATTAATTAGTCCTTCCTCATTTGCTGTGTGTGGGATCTTGCTGTGTGCATAATGGCTGCCGCATTTGCCTGCATCACGAGCCTGACTGCACGACAGCTAATTCATTGCACTAGAAGTGTTTTGGGACAATCCGAGAAACTAAATAAACGCAGGTTCTTTCCTGTCTCCCGTTCTGTACTGAAGCTGTTGATTCGCCACTGAAATCAGCGGGCATCTAGTGCCTTACCCGGAGCGGCCGTTGGTGGGATATTCGACCCTGGGTGTCTTGCAGCCGAGCCCGATCTTTCCTTACTCGACACTTACTGGCAGGGCAGGGGTGCGTCACCAGATAGCGATCAGATGCAGGAACTGTGACTGGGTTGTTTTCCCACTCCTTAGCCTATGGACACTGAAACCTGTTGTAGTGCCCCAATTCCTGCCCAGGCCAAGATCGACCCACTCTGCAAAGACCCAAGAATTGGTGATACTCCCTCCCTTGCTCAGTGGGTAGCACTCTCGCCTCTGAAGTCAGAAGATCGTGGGTCCAAGTCCCAATCCAGAGACACAAGTCACATAATCCAGGATGACACACTCAGTGCCAGTAATGAGGGAGTTTTCGGATGAGACGTTAAACAGAGATTAAGAGTATCACGTTGCCGTTTGTGGGATCTTGCTGTGCACAAATTGGCTGCCGCGTTTCCTACATTACAACGGTGACTACACTTCAAGAGTACTTCATTGCTGTAAAGCGCTTTGGGACGTCCTGAGGTTGTGAAAGGCGCTGAATAAATGCAAATCTTTTTTTATGTTGTAGTCTTGAGGTACAACGTGAAGCCCCTCTCTTCCCCAGGCAATGCCAGTCATTGGGCCTAGTGTGAGTGTTTTGAGGTTTTCCCCGTCCCGGCCACTACTGATGAATGGGGAGATCACTTGCGTACGGCACTTCCGACTCTGGCCATCCAGCAACTTGTCGCCCTCCAGTGCTGCAATCAGACAGCGAGCTGCCTGCTTCCCCTGACCCCCTGCTGGGGTACAGTCCCGTAGACACCACTGGTGCTCTGGGTACATCAGCCAAGGGGCCATTCCTCCCTGTGTGAGCCCGGACATTGAGTGTCAGCAAGATATCTAACCATGATTTGGTGGTGGTGGGGGGGAAGGGAGAAGAGAGAGAGCTTGGCCTGTCCTTGCCGAACATCCACATGTGATCAGCTAGTGCAACACTGATGAGTTATCCCAGCTATTCGACTGTAGGTAGCATCATGCTGATTTTTTTGATTTTTTTTTTTGCCCCGCCCCCTCCCACACCCAAGTTCAATCCACCCCTGGCTGCTGCTCAGTTAACTCAGGACCCCAGGAATCTGGTTTGTACAATTCAGTAACACAGTATGTGATACTGTCACTTACTAAACCTGTGGGGAGACCGACTAATCCCGACGGTCGTTCATAGGGTCAGGGCTCCGGCTCAGTATCGTACTCTGATTCTCCCCTGCAGTGAGGTTTGCGTTTGATGCCCGTTCCTGTGCCGTCTCTGGCGCCCGCTTTGCCCGTTCCTGTGCCGTCTCTGGCGACAAATGACTCCGCGCTGCCTCGGCCACCCAACTAGGTTGTAACCTTCTTTCTGTTTGACCCGCAGCTGTCTCCGTTCCTGGTTCCAGCGGCAGCAGACGTGCCCCACGTGTCGCATGGACGTGCTGCGAGCCACGCTCCCCACACAGACACCGCCGCCGCAGCAGCCACAGCAGCAAGTGCCGCAGACCCCCCTGGTACCCCAGCAACCCAACCGTGAGTCGCAACCTTAAACCCCTCCCCAATGCTTCCCATCTGTGACCGGTGAGCTTCTGAGCACCGCACCTCAGGAAGGATATATTGGCCTTGGAGGGGGTGCAGCACAGCTTCACCAGAATGATACCGGGACTAAAAGGGTTAAATTATGAGAACAGGTTGCATAGACTAGGCTTATATTTCCTTTAGTATAGCAGATTATGGGATGATTTAACTTCTAATTGAGGTGTTTAAGATGATTAAAGGAGTTGATGGGGTAGAGAGAAACTATTTCCTGTGGTGGGGGAGTCCAGGTCACTGTTGTAATGCAGTGCCAATTTATGCACAGCAAGATCCCACAAACAGCAATGAGATAAATGAACGATTAAACTGTTTTTAGTGATGTTGGTTGAAGGATAAATATTGGCCAGGACACCGGGGAGAACTCCCCTGCTCTTCTTCAGAATAGTGCCATGGGATCTTTTACGTCCACCTGAGAGGGCAGAAGGGGCCTCGGTTTAACGTCTCATCGGAAAGACGGCACCTCCGAAGTTGCAGCACTCCCTCTGTACTGGCACTGGGAGTGTCAGCCTGGATTTTGTGCTCAAATCTCTGGAGTGGGACTTGAACCCGTGACCTTCTGATTCAGAGGCTAACATAGAGGTAGCTAATTTGTAGAGGTGGTGGGTGAGGGAACAGATATGAGGCCATAGGTAAACAACAGAGATAGGATGGGAGACGGCGAGGGGGGTGGTTAGAGGTAGGATGGGAGAGGGGTGGGGGGATGGTCGGAGAGGTAGGATGGGAGAGGGCTTGGGGGGAGGGGGAAGGTTAGAGGTAGGATGGGAGAGGGCTTGGGGGGAGGGGGAAGGTTAGAGGTAGGATGGGAGAGGGCTTGGGGGGAGGGGGAAGGTTAGAGGTAGGACGGGAGAGAGTTAGGGGAGAAAGGTCAGAGATGGCTGTGGGGGTAGGACGGGAGAGGGTTGGGGGGGAAGGTTAGAGGTGGGATGGGACAGGGCTGAAAGAGCTGTACATTCCCACTGTTTTCCTGCATGTGTTGACCTTGGTTGTGCCTTGTGTGAGTGAGCACTCTGCACACTGTCCGGTGTCATTCCTTCTCATAGACACTGTTCTTCTGTTTCCAGTGCCTCCGGGGATGATGCCACCGTTTCCACCAGGAATGTTCCCTTTCTGGCCACCTATGGGCCACTTGGGCCAGAATCTCTTCCCACAGGTGCCTGTTGCTGCTCCTAACGCGCCACAGCCAAACGCTTCAGCTCCCTCTGGCACAGAGGGCCCGACTGACGGTAAGAGGTAACTCCAGGCATAAACACTGAAGGTACTAACCTTGGCATAAAGAAAGAAAGGACTTGCATTTAGAGCAGCTTTCAGGACACCTCAAAGTACTTTTGATGTAATGTAGGGGATGCGGCAGCCAATTTGCGCGCAGCAAGATCCCGCACGCAACAATAGGATAATAATAAGATAATCTCTGTTTAGGTGTTGGTTGAGGGATAAATATTGGCCAGGGCACCAGGGAGCACTCCCCTACTCTTCGAAATAGTGCGATGGGACCTTTTACATCCACCTGAAAGGGGCAGACAGGTCCTCGGTTTAACGTCTCATCCGAAAGACGGTACCTCTGACGGTGCAGCACTCCTTCAGTACTGCACTGGGAGTGTCGGCCTAGATTATGTGCTCAAGTCTCTGGACTGGGGCTCGAACCCACGACTTTCTGTCTGAGGTGACAGAGCTACCACTGAGACCTGGTCTCTGGTTTCTGTCTCCATCTTGCCGCAGTTGTAGTGCCAGCAGCCCTGTGACATCACAGAGGGACAACAGCATCCAACCTGATGTCGTGAACAAGCCAGGTCACACAGACAAGGGACAATGAAGGAGAAGAGCTCTTGTGCTTAGCTTTCCTGAGTCTTGATCAATACCCAACTCTCTAGTTCAACGAGCCGATGGAAGCCAAGAAGGGTACCAGACACCGGAACAAACAGGAAAAGGGGGCCGCAAGGTTAAGGAGTTATTCAGAGTTGCAATACAGCGGTGAGAGAGAGCAAGCCCCCGACTTTGTTTTTAATTTTAAAAAATTACACTTTTTAATGTTTTTTAAGTGGAAAGGGTGATATGGGGGAGGGTGGAAAAGCATTCAAGAACTGATGGAAGGAGGTTAAAGGTTAACTCCCTGAGACCAGGAGCGTAATTTGCCTGTGTGATTACGTCAGCGAAAAATACAGCCCGCTCTGCACACAGCAGAGCACTCAAGCACTGTTGAATTGTTGTCTTAATAAGAGAGACTTGTACTTACATCGCGCCTTTCATGGCCTCAGCGCTTTACAGCCAATGAAGTACTTTTTGAAGTGTAGTCACTGTTGTAATGTAGGAAACATGGCAGCCAATTTGCCACAAGATCCCACAAACAGCAATGAGATAATGACTAAATAATCTGTGTTTAGGTGTTGACTGAGTGATAAATATTGGCCAGGATACCGGGGAGAACTCTGCTGCTCTTTGAAATAGTGCCATGGGATCTTTTACATCGACTTGAGCGGGCAGACGGAGCCTTGGTTTAACATCTTATCTGAAAGACGGTACCTCCGACAGTGCAGCTCTCCCTCAGTACTGCAATGGAGTCAGCCTAGATTGTGTGCTCAAGTCTATGGAGTGGGGCTTGAAACCACAACCTTCTGACTCGGAGGCGAGAGTTCTACCCACTGAGCCACAGCTGGCACTCAAGGTTGGTACATGGAACAAAATGCCAACTGGAGGCCCACTCTGCGGAATGAGTGATGAGGTCTGCGATTCCCCACACCAATGAGCGGTGGGCCGATGCCAATTGGAGGCCAGACACCTCAAAAATATCATCCCTCATGTAGAACCTCTGAGTGCTTCCAAAGGGAGAGTAGAGGACTCTGAGCAGGACATGGGAGGGAGGGGGGAGAGGCAATAGTTTTCGAAGAGTTCTAAAGACCAATGGTGCATTAACTGAAAGGGCAGCCCCAAATGGTGGAACGGAGGACCAGGAGTAATCCAGGTTCAGAGGGTGCGGATTGGGGCTTCCACAGGAGCAAAGATGGGGAACAAAACTTAGAGGACCAATAATTGTTTGAAGTACAGTTCTAGCAGGGCCCCCATCACTCTGTGTGGAAGCTGGGATAACCCTATCTCCTAATACTAATCCTGCCTTTTTACTGGAGTGCAAAAAAGGAAAGGGAACAGCACTGAATCCCTGCTTGCTCAACATCACATCAGCTCGGGGAGGCCCAGAGATAAGTCTGGCCTGGTGGGGGAGAAGAAATGGAACATAATGGCCCCATTGCTGTATCATGAGCACCACTGTCATCGAGGTTAAAATTTCCCCCACTATCTGGGTCTAATGCGGAGTAAAAGAAAGAATGTAAAAGTTCACCACCTGGGGACGTCCCAAAGCACTTTGCCGCCAATGTATTACTTTTGGGGTGTAATGAGCGTACAAAAACAATACTAATCTGACTGCTGACCGTTCTGAGACCGTAGCTGTTTAGTCAAACCCATCCTATAAATCCCTGTCTTTTAATCCCTGCCCGTGAATGTGTGCCTTTCCACTATTTGCTATGTATTTGACTGTGTCTTTTTAATCTTAGCTGCCAATGGTGAAGCTTCCCGGAGCGGCGACTCGATGGCAGGGACTGGTTTGGAGCCGCCACCTGCTGGATCAATCCCAGGATTTCCTTTCTCCTTCCCTCCCTTCCCGTCGGCTCCTTGGGTGGGAATGCCTCCTCCTCCGTTTGGTAAGAATGGGCTTGGTGTGATTGTTTGCAGATGGCTGTCCCCTTTTCCCATTATCCTGCCCTGTTATTGGAGCTGCTCCCTGTTTAACACACTGACTGCCTTAACCTGCCGATCCATTCGGTGTAGGGTACCTGCCTGTTCTTGCTGCCCTGTTGGCTCAGTGGGTAAATGCACCATGTAATGAAGTACTGAGTTAGTTGATCTCAACAAATGTGGCCAAGGAGGAGGAGGGGGGGGGGGGGGGGGTGCAGTGGTCTATAATTGGCCTCGGTGCCCCTTGGCTAGGAGGGGTCAATCAGACAGGGTAGGGTTCCTGCTCCTGAATACTATCCAATGACCCACTACTGGTGTGTGTGCACACAAAGGATGAGGATAGGATTGGGTTCGGCATTGCCTGTTGATACTGTCCAGATTCACAGATGAAGACTGACTTAGATGTACCGGAGGGCAGCCAGTGCCCATGGAACAGTATCCCAGCATTGGGAGAGGAGGGGAGAAAATTGGGACGGGGGTGGGGGAGGATTAGAAATATAATCAAACGCTCCCCCAAAGCTGCTGCTGTTTTTGCCCCCTTTTTAGGAATGCCCCCAATGCCAATGCCACCTTCGGGCTTTGCCGGACTGACGGAAGAGGAGCTCCGAGCGATGGAGGGGCAGGAGCGCCAGAACCTGGAGGCACGGCTCCAGTGTCTCCAGAACATTCACACGCTGCTGGATGCCGCCATGGTCCAGATTCACCAGTACCTCTCGGTCGTTGCTACTCTCAGGTAGGCTGACCGATGTTGGCACTGGCCCCACTCAATGAGGCTCAATCAGCCAGCAAACTGTGTCCAAGCCACATCGGGTTTTACTGTGTATAAAGGGTTCCATGTCACCTGCTGCCTTCTGCTGTTGCCGGCAGATCTGGAGTGGTACAGTCAGCTTCTACACTGGCTATCGGCAGCTGCAGAAATCAGGAGACTGGCGTATAGTGTCTATGCCTAAAGCATTAAACCACAGCAAACCAAGTTCTGTCAAAAGCCTTGTTAATGCAAAGTTACAATTGAAAGGGCCGTCTCCCCAGCTCCTTCGTCGGCTGGGTTAGTAAAACCTGCTGTCTAGTGTGAAAGGTCTGGGGTTAATCCCCAGCCTATGCTGATTTCATAGATTGATAAAATCTTGCAGCACAAAAGGCCCATCACTCTTGTGCCTTCTCTCTGAAAGAACCCTCCCCTTAGTCCCATTCCCCCATATCTTTTTGTAAAAAAATATATTTCAAATATTTACCCACTTCCCTTTTAAAAGCTGTTATTGATTCTGCTCCTCCTTCCTCCTACCTCCCCGGTTTCTGGTTGTGCATTCCATGTCCAAACAACGCTCTGCGTAAAAGGAAATAAATGTCTCCTAACTCGCCTGTGATGCACCCCCCCACAGCCGGCTGATGCTCACTATCTGGGCTCACACGTGGGCAAGTTTTAAGAGCAGCCAAAGCCACCAGGATCCATTGGTATGGGGGGGTTTTCAGGAGGGGAGGGAAAATGGGTTTTACAACAGGACTGACCCTGCTCCTTTTCACTAGTCCACCCAGGCCAACAACAACTGTGAGTTCGGCACCAAGCACTGAGTCTGCGGATCTGGCATCTGGATCGCAGGTGGATTCAACGGGGGACTCTCCCCCTGCAGTCGACAGCACCTCTACACAGGCACTCTTGCAACCCGAAGAAATAGGTACGAGTTTCCGTGTAATGGTGGGGGGGCGTGGTGGTCAGGCACAAGTTGGCGTTCTCTGAGAAGGTGATGGATATGGTGGACGGGGGGTTAATGCAGCGGATGTGGTGTACATGGACTTTCAGAAAGCCTTTGACAAGTGAGAAAGTTAAGGGGTATGGAATTGAGGAGAAGATAGTGAATTGGATTGAAAACTGGTTAAAAGGGAGGAAACAGAGTATCCCCTGAATCTTGGATTGCTGATCCCTAGCGTCAAAGGACCGAGTTACAAGGACAGCCCAGAAAAACTCTAAAGGAACTGAGTGAAAGGGCTCCTCATCAAGGTATACAAGGTGCTGGGGTGGGTACTTTGACCGGTGAACTTCATGCATGAACACTTAACAAGCTCGTACAACTGTTCTGTTTGCTGTTCGCATGCAGACATCTCATTTAAAATAGACGGGCGAATGCCTGCACAAGAAAATAACGCACGCATGAATGTAGCATGAACACATTATGCAACAGAACGTGAAGTTTGCTGATGGGAATTTCTCCCTCACTAAGTGGAATAGGAAAGGTTAATCCTGAGTCATAGAATTTTACAGTACAGAAACAGGCCATTCAGCCGAACTGGTGTCTGCCAGTGTTTATGCTCCACACGAACCTCCTCTCACCTTATCAACATATCCCATTCCTTTCTCCCTTGTGTGTTTCTCTAGCTTCCCCTTAAATGCATCTATGCTGTTTGCCTCAACTACACCATGTGGTAGCGAGTTCGACATTCTCACCACTCTCTTGAGTAAAGAAGTTTCAAGTTAAACCACAGGACAAGGGGACACGGGTACAATCTGGGAAAAGGCGAGTTCAGGACTGATATCAGGAAGCACTTCCATCACCCAGGGAACGATCGCTACATGGAACGGGCTCCGGGGGAGAGGAGTGGGGTCATTCACGGGGCAGTTAGACGCTGTGATTTGGGAGAGGAGGAGATTGTAGGTTCGAGGGGAGCAAGAAATTCTCCCTGGTCCGTACTTTACCTTTTGCGGTAGCTTTGGTGAACCAGGTGTGTGGCTGAAACCGGTCTTGTTCCAATTTTCGCAGGGCAGAGCGACCTGGAAGGTGCGGTGGGATACTCCGCACCTGACTCAGCCCATCTCCCGGACGACGAGGAAGGCTTGCTCGGTGAGCCGGACGCTGCGGAACTGCGCCGGCGACGGCTGCGGAAACTCGACCTGCCCAGCGCCCAACACTGACCACTCAGATCGGACAGCGCAGCTCAATGCCGGTCAGAGACGCGGCGGGGGGAGGGGGGGTGCAAGAGAGGGCTCCGATTTTTTTTTCCCCCAGATCCGCACCAAGTGCCATCAATTCTGTGGTAACGCAGAAGATCTGAGCTTCGAAACTCGCCGCCAACTGCCCTGCAGCAGGTTTGAAATATCGCGAAACTCCAGTAAAGAAACAAAAGATGCACCAGCCGTAAAATCTTGTTCTGTCCTCTTCACTCGCGCGACCTGATGGTTTGCATTGAAACGCAGCGAGACCATTTAAGCGATTGATTGGATTTCAACGCAATTCTCACCGCTGCCTTGCAAAGGGTTTCGAGGGACAGTCCAAAGTCCCCCGCTCCCTCTTTGTTTTCACTTGGCGCCAGCATCCACCCCCTTCCCCCAACTAAAATTCAAGGGCCTCTGCGAATCTGGCAGTTTGACTACGGTGTTGCCACCCACGAGGACCGGGCCACACTAGCTCTACACCTGCCGCGGTTTATGGAACGGATTCAGCCTGCAGTCACACCGCACTTTGACATGTTGGTGACCTTCCCCACCCCCACCCCCACCCCCCAAAAAACACTGCCACCATCACCTGACCGGAGTTGGAATAAACATTTTCATTTATTGGGCTCCCCTACACCAAAGCTTCGACGCTGCCTCTCTTTTTATATGTACAGCCTGAGGGAGTGGGGCAGCATAACCCACCTCAAATAAGAGTATTGAAGCCATTTTAAACAGACACAGCCTTCGTGTGTCGAAGATGTAGCTGCTTTACATATGATCCAGCTCTCTCGTCCCATCTTTCCTGTTCTACTGTTTTTAAACTTCAGTATTCACCTCCTCGCTTGTGAATGTGACTCGCTTGATTTGAATGGCTGAGTGAGATAGCCCATAAACAGTATTTTCTTAAGGTCCATGTTATAAATGTGGCAGAGCAATAATTGGTCACAAACCAGTGCGTGTGTTTGTCTTTCTATATATGGTGGTGGGCGGGGGGGGGGAATCACACATGCACATGTCCAAACACCCTTCCCTTTAAGTCAGGGGAGAAGGGGCTTGGACAGGAGATCGGTACCTGGGGTATTAGAATTGTCCCAGGGCAGCACTTCGAGCAGTTTCAACTTTTACTCCTCGCAATGAGTTTAAAATGACAGCTCATTGGGGAAAAAAAAATAGATGCAGCTCATGATTTCGGGGTTTAAACAGATTATCAGTAAATTTGCTTTTATTTTTTGCTTGAAGCAATTTTTTTTTTGGTTTAAACCCTTGTAGGAAAGTCTGTGCTTTTTGTTAGACAAAGATTATCAACGGGGTCACGGTTGCTGTACGTAGTAACTTTAATTAGTATGGGGGAAGAGAGGGGGCAGGGGTTGGTGTTGCTTTCCCCTCCCCCAGTTAATCTCTCAACGTGAGGATCAGCCGACAAACTGATGACTTTATTTCGGCTTCTGCCCGAAATGCAGCCAGTTAAGGGAAGTGGTTTGCAACGTGAACTGCTCCCCTTATTCTCTGTCCAGTTGCAGCCTGTCTTGTGTTATTAAACAGGAGGCCACTTGTCACTCGCCGTAAACAAACTGCAGGGAGTTGGCGGGGGGGAGGAATTCACTGCAACACCCTATGCCTCCTTTTCATTCGAGGGGTTTTAGTACAGCGGGAACTCCTGAACAGGGAGTGAGATTTGAACTCTTGGAAAGAGAGGAGGTCCCACCAGCATCGACTTTTATTTTGGGGTATCCCGCCCCCCTTAAAGATTTATGATTTGTGGATCAGGAAATGGGGCAGAAAGAGTTCACTGAAAGGGGAAAAAATAACTCAAAAGGGCTTGTGATTCATTTCTGAGGTTAATTAACAGGGTTTCACCTGCTCTGCAGAGTTCGTGAGAATTCTGCCTCACCAGCCAAAGGAACATAGCCCCCTTTCTTCCCCACCTCCTTCCCCCCCCCCCCCCGCCCCCTCCCCAGTGCTCCAATAGGTAAATGCTTGCCTAGTGTGGGACTGAGCCATTCAGACCGGGAAGATCTGAGATTAGA
Source organism: Heptranchias perlo (assembly GCF_035084215.1). NCBI lineage: Eukaryota > Metazoa > Chordata > Chondrichthyes > Hexanchiformes > Hexanchidae > Heptranchias > Heptranchias perlo. The sequence continues at coordinate 5,191,338 of NC_090367.1, read as the reverse complement.
TTTCTTCACACACCCCCCCCACCCCCCCAAGTCTGTGCTGAATTAGCTGATTGATTGCGGGAAGGGGATAAGCAGTAAAATTGGCCTCATTGCCCCCTGGGCTGTTTGATGATAGCAGGTGGTTCGGACTTATCACTCCTTTAGATGCTGAGAGCAGTTTACATCGAGCTATGCTGTACAGCCCACCTTAATTGGGGGAAGGGGGGGGTAGGTAGGTAGGTAGAGTCAGAAGCATTGGTGTAAAGGCTTCCTATGGACGTCAGTGTGCTTGATATGCTAGTGAGATGGGTTCACGAGACTGGGTGAGATTCCCGGAGCCACTGCGTGCCCATGACTCTCTATCTTTCCACAAATTGCTGCGGGCAGAATTTTTCCCTCCCGATCCCTGCTGAAAGCTGTGTATGTAAATGGATGTCTGGTGAGGACCAGATAGGATTTGTGTGGTGTCCCACATGGTAGAATAGTCTGCTGACCCTCACCCAGCACACACCTGAATGGCCACTAGGGCAGCATACCCCCAGCAAGAGTCAGCACTGTTGGGAGAGGAGCGGGGAATTGATGTGTGTGTAGGGGGGGTGTTCTCACTAGTAAATTTGCAAGAGGGGCCTGTATTATCGTAACTTCCAGGTAGACCAGGGCTTCAGTTGCTGGAGCTCTTTACAATTCACACTGCCCTATCCTGTGGGAACACCAGCTCTGAAATGTTGAGAGGAATCTTCTCACTGTCAACATAACAATGATCCTTCAAAAGCCCAGGGCTTTTTTTTTTTAAAAACAGCCCAGTTCCCCTTTGCACCTGGGCCTTTCTTTGCAGCCCAGCTGGCTGTAGGTCTTCAGGCCTTGACTCATTGCTGTTCCAGGAATAGAAGGATTTTCAGAGATGGGGTTGTCCCACCTTCCATTGTGACGGGGCCCTTTCACTGTGTGTGTGGAACGATTTGGCCTGTAGTTTTTTATCCTCTTTCTGTGGGTGGTGCCCACTGTGCGATGGTTGAAATTGGAGCGCAAGGGGGAGTGGCAGGTGTCCCGTGGCTCTGCTGCAGTATTTCTGAGAGTGACCCTGCCGTAAGACGTTGGTTGGGATAATGGGTTACTGGTTGGGTTAATGAACACGACTGCTGCATGGGGAGCTGTCTATCTCCTGTCCTACCCATTTTGTTCTGATGCCCACCCAATAATTTAGTCAATCACAGTGACTGTGACCGGGAACGTATGGGTGGGTTTGAACTCCTCGCTGATTCCTGTTGACATGTGTCCTGTCGATTAACCCCTTCAAAGGAGAACACTGTGCTTCTGCAGGAATAAGGATCTGGCTGCCAGTTTCTTTTTTAAAGTTTCAGCCCTCCATTGTTCCCTGGTCACGTGATCGGCAACTCCCGTCAGCTAGTGACGGATGGTGAAGATTCTGGGCTACATGATGATTTAAGATGAGGGGGACCATGTTTCTGGTTCGGGCAGACCATGCGTCACTTCCGGCCATCTCACTCGGGTCTGTGGCTTGAGACCATTGAACCCGGGCAACGCGGAGGTCGGCTGTGAGCTGACACAGAAACAGCCTCCTCTCTGCCATTTTCAGGTTAGGGTTTATGAATAGGTACCTTGCGTTAAGTCTATGAGCTCTGTAGAGGTGAGGGTTTTGTGATTGATTATTTAATTTGTATATATTGTATAAAATTTTAATAGCTTGAATTGTACATACTGCACAATAAATCCTGCTGGTTCTGTCGTGCCTGTGTCGTCTTTATAAAAGTCCAACAGGTGTAATTTTTCACAACCATCTGGGAATCATTAAACCCTTGACAATGTATGGTTGTTTACGAAACAAAGACTTGGATTTATACAACATCTTTCACATCTTCGTGATGTCCCAAAGTGATTTATAGCCTATTAAATACATCTTGGAGTACAGTCACTGTTGTAATGTAGGGAAAGATGGCAGCTAAATTACACACCGCAAGATCCCATAAACAGCAATGAGATAAATGATCAGATAATCTGTTTTAGTAAGATTGGTGGAGCGAGGAATGTTGGCCTTAAGGACCCTGAGAGAACTCCCTACACCTCCACCTGAGGGTGAAACAGCACCTCTGACAGTGCAGCACTCCCTCAGTACTGTACTGGAATGTCAGCCTGGCTTGTGGGCCTGCAGTGGGGCTTCTGACTTGGTAAGAGTGTTGCCAACTGAGTCAAGCTGCCACTAACTCATTTAGTATCTCCAAACCAAACTGATGATGATGATAGCCTGGCTGCCTGCCACGAGCTGCACACTCCCTGTAGGGACATACTACACTTATCTAAGCCCAGAGGATGCAAGGCAGATGTTGGAAAGAGCCATGGCTGAGGGATCCCTAAGTGTGTGTACGGAGGTACTGCTGGGACTTAACAAGCTAAAACTGCAGCTCACAGGTAGAGTATTGGCAACTTCATTGATAAAGCTCCCACAAACAGCAATGTGATAATCTGTTTTAGTAAAGTTGATTGAGGGATAAATATTGGCCCAGGAGATATTGGGAAAACTCCCCTGCTGCTCTTCAACATAGTGCCTGAGGATCTTTTACATGAGAGGGCAGACAGGGCCTCTGTTTAATGGCACCTCCGACAGTGCAGCACTCCCTCGGTACTGCACTGAAATATCAGCCTAGATTATGAGCTCAAGTCTCTGGAGTAGGAGTTGAACCCATGACGTTCTGACTTGAGGTGAGAGTGCTGCCGACTGAGCCATGTTCTGCATTTCTAGCAACCTTCAAATGCCTTAAATGTTTCTCGTTGTAAGTGCCTGGTAATAGTGGATGAAGAACTGCCGAGGTTTCCAGATTGTGCCAGCTCCCAGGTCTCCAGCAACCAATATGCTTACAGCATGGTCCAGCAATGAGATAAATAACCAAATGTGACTTGTGGCCCAATCATCCAGTCTCCCTGTCACAACATCCCACCACGGTTATGCCCCACTACCCTACCCACAGTCTGTTCCGTGGATCGATTGCTCTCTCTGTGTGAAGAACTTGATGACATCGGTCCTAAACTCCCCATTCCCCATTGACCCTAAGTTCCTTTGTCCTACTGCCATGGAATCATACTGCACAGAAGAAGTCCATTGTGCCTGTGCTGGCTCTTTGAAAGAGCTATCCAATTAGTCCCACTGCTCTTTCCCCCTGGCCCTGCAATTGTCTCCCCTTCAAGTATTTATCCAATTCCCTTTTGAAAGTTATTACTGAATCTGCTTCCACCGCCCTTTTCAGGCAGGGCATTCCAGATCATAACAACTCGCTGTGAAAAAAATGTCTCCTCATCTCCCTTCTGGTTCTGTCATGATTTAGTTTGAGGCTGTGTCCCTAATTTACCTTTTCCATATCATTTAGTAGCTTGTAAAACTCTAGGAGGACCCCTCTTGGTCACCTAATGCAAGCAAACCAGTAATAAGCAATACTGAGAACCAGAGTCAGGTCCATCGTAGGATCCGAAGAAATTGATACAAGGGCTTCAGCGTCATGTAGCCTTAAAGGGATAGGCTAAATGAGGCACATCACTTTAGCAGCAGCAAAATAATACGTTGTACATTACACGGCACACCACTCCTGTTATAATGAAAAGGCAATAAATGGTACAACACTCCTATAACAGTGTATCTTACAGTGAGCAATGCCTCAGGAGATCTGCTAACATTTTTTTTAAAAGCCTTGCATTACTTAGTGTTTTATCATGTCTCCCAGAAACGTCTCAAAATACTTCACATACAGTAAATCACTTTGAAATGCAGTGCCTGTCGTCCTGTAAGCAAATGCGTTTGCCTACTTTTTTAATTCATTCTTGGGATGTGGGCATCGCTGGCAAGGCCACCATTTATTGCCCATTCCTAGTTGCCCCTTGAGAAAATGGTGGTGGGCCGCCTCTTGAACCGCTGTAGTCCATGTGGTGAAGGTTCTCCCACAATGCTATTTGTACACAGTAGGTTCCTACAAGCAGCAATGAGGAGAACGAGCCGTTAATCTGTTTTTTGCTACTGTTGCTTGAAGGCTGAATGTTAGCCAGGACACCAGGAGAAGTCCCTGCTCTTGTTCAAATTTTGCCATGGGATCATTAACGCCCAGTGGAACAGGGAGACGGGGGCCTCGGTTTAACATCTCATCTGAAGGGCGGCACTTCCGACAGCGCAGCACTTCCTCAGTCTATTCAATCAAAGTTTGAGCGCTTAGGGTGCGTGAGATCAGGTTGTAACAGATGGCAGTGCAGTTGTTAATTGAATTAATTTAAATTTCAGATTGGAGTAAATCTCATCATTCTTGTTGGCAGTTCCACACCCCTGCCTTGCAGTAAGGGAGCCTGCTGTTCGAGTTCGAGCAATGCCTTCTGAAACTGGCTATCGGGAAAAGCAGCTAACATCAACCTGCCCTTTGATCTTCACTGAGTATCCACAACCCTCTGGGGTAGAGAATTCCAAAGATTCACAACCTTCTGAGTGAAGAAATTCCTCCTCGTCTCAGTGCTAAATGTCTGACCCCTTATCCTGAAACTATGTCCTCTAGTTCTAGACTCTCCAGCCAGGGGAAACAGCATCTCAGCATCTGCCCGTCAAGCCCTCTTAGAATCTTATATGTTTCAGTGCGATCACTTCTCATTCTTCTAAACTCCAAAGAATATAGATCCATTCTACTCAACCACTCCTCATAGGACAACCCTCTCATCCCAGGAATCAATCTAGTGAACCTTCATTGCACTGCTTCTAACGCAAGTATATCCTTCCTTAGGTAAGGAGACCAGAACTGTACATAGTACTCCAGATGTGGTCTCACCAAAGCCCTGTACAATTGCAGCAAGACTTCCTTCCTCCAACCCCCTTGCAATAAAGGTCAACATGCTATTTGCCTTCCTAATTGCTTGCTGTACCTGCATGTTAACTTTCTGTGTTTCGTGTACAAGGACACCCTAATCCCTCTGAGCACCAACATTTAATAACTTCTCACCATTTAAAAAGTAGTAGTAAAACATCCCAAGGAGCTTCAAGGAGCATAATCAGACAAAAATTGACACGAGCCAAAGAAGGAGATATTAGGACATGTGGCCAAAAGGTTGGTCGAGGTAGGTTTTAACGTGAGTGTTAAAGGAGGATAGAGAGGTGGAGAGGTTTAGGGAGGGAATTCCAGAGTTTAGGGCTTAGACAGTTGAAGGCACGACTGCCAATGGCAGGGCGAAGGAAGTGGGGGATGCCCAGGAGAACAGAGTTGGAGCAATACAGAATTCTCGGAGGTTTGTACGGCTGGAGAAGGTTACAGAGATAGAGAGGAGTGAGGCCATGAAGGGATTCGAACATAAGGATGAGAAATCTAAAACTGTTTCATCATTTCTGTGCCTCCTTACGTAGAGAAAGAACTTGCATTTATACAGCAGCTTTCACGGCCTTAGGACAGCTAATTAAATACTTTTGAAGTGTATTCACTGTTGTAGGGAAACACAGCAGCCAATATTTTCACAGCAAGGTCCCACATACAGCAACGACCACGTAATCTGTTTTAGTGATGTTGGTTGACGGATCAATATTGGCTAGGACATTGGGAGAATTCCCCTTTGAAAAGTGCCATGGGATCTTTAACATCCACCTGAGAGGGCAAACGGGACCTTGGTTTAATGTCTCATCCAAAAGACAGCACCCCCAACAGTGCATTTAATATATCTTGGTTGGTGAATATAATTTTTTTAACATACAAGATGCCACTAGAGTTTGGGAGACTTCATAAACCTACTCCATGCAGCCGCCTGGTGGCTGGAGCCATTTAAAAAAAAATCATTCTTGGGACGTGGGTGTCACTGGTAAGTCCGGCATTTATTGCCTATCCCTAGTTGCTACAGCTGAGTAGCTTGCGAGGCTACTTCAGAGGGCAGTTAAGAGTCAACCCAAATAGGTGTGCATCCTTCAGATGAGACATCGGACAGGTTTCCTTCCCTAAAAGGCATTAGTGAACCAGTTGGGTTATTACGATAATCTGACAGTTTCATCGTCACTTTTTACTGATTTCCAGATTTTAAAAAAAGTATTAAATTTTCAAACTGCCATGGTGAGAACTGAACCCACGTTCTCTGGATTATTAGTCCAGGCCCCATTATTACTAGTTCAGTAACATAACCACCATACTATACCTGTAACAAGAGTGACAGTTGACATAGTAAAATTGAATGGGAAATATTGGCATAGCAATTTACAATGGTAAATGTTCACAGAAATGTGTGACCAAAAATAGTTAACAGTAAGGGTTTATGGGGAAGTGGTGCACACCCTATGAAATATTAATATATATCTCAATATTGCTGAAATTAGCAACTGGGGGCTTGTCATGAATTACATTATAACCTAAGCACCTGTACTCTAAATAATCTCAAATTATATGCCCTCCAAAGCAGTTTAATTTCTATAACAAGTCAACTAATATGAAATAAACTATTTAATGTAAAGCATAGCTTTTTAAAGCCAAAAATATAATAATCTAACTACAGCTTCCGCTCCCCCCCCCCCCCCAGCAGTTTCCGGTTCCGGTGCCTCAGAGGATGGTGACGGGAGTGATGGAGGCGGCGGAGAATCGGTGGTCGGAGCCGAATCCGCTGGAATCGGATCCATCGGGCGGTGAGTGAGCGCGGTCCTGTCACGATTCCGAATAAAAGGACCGGGCCGATTTAAAGCCACCGATATTAGCGGGCGGCGGGGAATTTGGGAGTTTTCGCCGCGACCGGATAAAGTGCCTCTGGGCTTCCGATGACGGCGCGGGACGGGGCGGGTCTGAGAGAAAACGGGGGACGCGGACTTGCGAGGTTCAAGTCGATCGAGGGGGGGTGGGAGAGGAAAGAGACTGACGGTCCGTCCTCGTCCACCCCCGAATTCCCCCCCCCCCCCCATCAGCAGCAGCAGCAGCTCCAAGACACCGTGAGAGCCGTAAATAATGGCACCCAAAACCCGCAAAAATAAAAGCCCTGGCCTGTGCGGACTCCGGAGCCGCCCTGCGCACGCGCAGACCCACAGCTGTGGGGGATAAGTCGCGGATACGAAACAGGAAGCAAAGGTAAATCCCCATAGAGTACGGGCGATGGGGCGCACCCCCTGTGCGGGTACGGGCGATGGGGCGCGCCCCCCCTGTGCGGGTACGGGCGATGGGGCGCGCCCCCCCCTGTGCGGGTATGGGCGATGGGGCGCGCCCCCCCTGTGCGGGGACGGGCGATGGGGCGCGCCCCCCCCCTGTGCGGGTACGGGCGATGGGGCGCACCCCCTGTGCGGGTACGGGCGATGGGGCGCGCCCCCCCCTGTGCGGATACGGGCGATGGGGCGCGCCCCCCCCTGTGCGGGTACGGGCGATGGGGCGCGCCCCCCCCTGTGCGGGTACGGGCGATGGGGCGCGCCCCCCCTGTGCGGGTACGGGCGATGGGGCGCACCCCCCCCTGTGCGGGTACGGGCGATGGGGCGCGCCCCCCCCTGTGCGGGTACGGGCGATGGGGCGCGCCCCCCCTGTGCGGGTACGGGCGATGGGGCGCGCCCCCCCTGTGCGGGTACGGGCGATGGGGCGCGCCCCCCCCCTGTGCGGGTACGGGCGATGGGGCGCGCCCCCCCCTGTGCGGGTACGGGCGATGGGGCGCGCCCCCCCTGTGCGGGTACGGGCGATGGGGCGCACCCCCCCCTGTGCGGGTACGGGCGATGGGGCGCGCCCCCCCTGTGCGGGTACGGGCGATGGGGCGCGCCCCCCCCTGTGCGGGTACGGGCGATGGGGCGCGCCCCCCCCTGTGCGGGTACGGGCGATGGGGCGCACCCCCCTGTGCGGGTACGGGTGATGGCGCGCGCACACCACCCCCGTCTAAGTACAGTACCACACTGTAAAGGCCTGTACCTGTAGCACTGCAATCTGGATTTTCGTAAAGTGTCCACGACATATGGAGCTACAGGTTCTACATTAAAGATGGCACAATACTGCCTTTGTTCTACTGGTACCTGTCCCCAATGCAGTCACTACTTCTCTTCAAACTCTTTCTCCTTTGTACACCCTTATCTGTTGGATTGCCAACTCTGGTTAGATGTATTTCTGGAAATTTCATCAAGCTTTCCTGACTCCAGCCGCCCAGTCCAGTCAAACAGCCACTTTTTCCCATCTCCAATATTTTTATAACTAATAAACAAAAGTGTTCAAAGAAAATGAAAAAAAAACACACAATTTTTCTTAGTGACCCAGTGATTTTTCTCTACACACTACTCCTCAATACTGACTTCTGCATGCATGTGTTAGGTTCCACGTGTATGCTGACAGCACCCAACTCTAACCTCTCTACCCCCTCTATTAACCCCAAGGATCCAACTGTTGGTTTGACATCAAGTCGACAAAACTGAAGCTACTCTGCGCCCGTCTAGCTGCTCACTCAGGCAGTACTTGGCAGCCTCCTGCCCCGCATCAGGTCCCATCACCGAAGCTTTCTGGTGCTGGAACATTGGCTATTGCGCTCCCACCAGTAACTTAAACCCATCCTGCCTCTACCTAGAGGATTGATTTCTTTAATGCACTCACTGGCCTCCCTAAACTTTAGTTGATCCAAAACCCTGAATCCTGTTGCTTGTTCCCTCTGCTGCACTATTCTTTCAGCCATTATACCTCGTCCCCTGGAACTGTCTTCCAAAACCACACCACCTTCCTACCTCTCCTGCCTTCTACAATCTATCTCTGTGGTCATATCTTTAGTTGCTCCACTTGTGATTGTGCTCAGTATCTACTTCTGCTTGTAAATTGCTCAAGAAAGAAAGACTTCTGTTTATACAGCGTCTTTCACAAGCTCAGGGCGCCCCAAAGCCCTTTATAACCAATGAAATTCTTTGGAAGTGTTGTGGGAAACGCGACAGCCAATTTGCGCACAGCAAGGCCCAACAAACAGCAATGAAACAAATGATCATCTGGTTGAGGAATAAATGTTAGCCAGGACACTGGGAGAACTTCCTTGCTCTTCGAATAGTGCCTTGGGATCTTTTACTCCCACCTAGGTTTAACTTCTCTTCCGAAGGACAGTACCTCCGACGGGCAGCCCTCCCTCAGTACTGAACTGAAGTGTCAGCCTAGATTATGTGCTCAAGTCTCTGGAGTGGGGCTTGAACCCACAACCTTCTATCCCAGGCAAGAGTGCCACCCTCTAAGCCATAGCTGACACAACTCCAGGATGTTATGGGATGAGTATTCGGTCAAGGTATTAATTTTCTCCTCTCTAATTTGGGTTGTGTCTGTCGAGTATTTTAATGTATACAGTCTACTGCATCATTTTTCCACTTAAAGAAAATTTGAATTGACCAGGAATTTGAATGAAACAACACGAATAGCGTAGGAATCTAGTGGTGAAAAGATTTGAATTACCAACTAATTCGAATTAAAGTGACTGAATTAAGAGCAGAGTATATAATCTCGGGTTAAATACTACTGATTATTCGTCTGTCACGTAAATGAGAGCAATTTGAGTTGATAAAATTAACGAGGCATATTGGCTTAAGTGCAGTTTTTTTTCCTAATGTATTGATACGCTGGTGATGTGTTTAAGTGACCAATTGGATTGCTCCCCCAACACAGTGTGGTACTGAGCAGCACAGACCGTGAGAGTCCCAGGTTCGATGCCCGGCCTGTGCTGGCTGAGCAGCAATAGAGACGCCACCGGTGTCCTCAGCGTCCCAAGGCTAGGGAGGCAAAACAAAGCAACTGGGGTTGTTGGTTGCTATTCAGCGGCTTGTAGTGAAAAGTGGAAGGATGTGGACATGGGGCAAGGACAGGGTTTGATGTCCTCCATGGATGAATTGTCTGCCGAAGGTCAATGTTCAGCTCACCTAGCAACAATCAATGCCTGTTCTCGACATGTTATGGCTGTTAAAGGACAGAAGTATTTGAACGGTGGGAACAACCAAGTGGGCCTCACTGCACAATTCTGGAATGACATTTCTGATTAGTCTTCGTATCACTGGTAGTGGCACGTTATACTCTTAATACAGCCGCAAACATTTAGATCAAGAATGGAGGTCTTAATTGTAGGTAGCTAGATGCTGTGATTTAGTTTTCAGTGCTGGCGGCAAATGAGTAAGTTCAGCAGCAGGAGGGAAGGCAAAGGGAAAGAGAACTTGATGAAGAGCGGACAGAAGATAAAAACACGGAGCGGGAAAGAAAAGGAGAGATTGAGAGAGAAACAACAGGTGGAGAGACCTGTTTAATGAGTTGTCTGTTGAATGAAGTATTTCACACAGGGTTATTAGAACATGGAGTGCTGCACCACGGGGCTAGTGAGGCAGAGACAAGAACACCATTTAAAGGGAATTGGATAAGAATTTCATAGAATCTTACAGCATAGAAGGAGGCCATTCGTCCCATCGTGCCTGTGCCGGCTCTTTTGAAAGCTATCCAATTATTCCCATTCCCCTGTCCTTTCCCCATAGCCCTGCAAATTTTTCCCCTTCCAAGTATTCAAAGGAAAAATATAATAGGATACAGGGAAATATGATCAGCAACCTCCAGTTGAGGAGCTAGCACCGATACAAGGGAAAAGACTGTGTATTAACTCCAGTGCTGTAATTTCTGTGGTTCAATGGAAGATTGGCTTTAATGTGGTAAAAGCCTGGCTCTTCTTTCCCCATGGCAGCAGTCTGTGCCAGTAGATAGGTGTCACTGCATCAAGGGGAAGAGAGTGGGATTCCCTGTTCAACAAACCACCAACAATGGATTAAGTACATTTGTGCACTGTATGTGCTCCCAACACTTGTTTCACCATCGAATCGTGTCACTAGTGTGAACACTCAACATTGTGGGTTTACAACAAAAAGATGATGCCAGCTATGGACCAGCAAGGCTTCACTGCTCTATGCCCCAGGGAATGGATTCTTTTGTGGAGGAATCGGCTGAGGTCAAGGCTTTACGACGGAACCACGAGTTCAAAAAGAAAGCAAAAAATAAATGGAAATGAGCCGACATTTCGATGTTGGAGCAAACAGCCCTTTCCAAATTAAATTGTGAATCATTGTTTCAAAAAATAGTTGCACTTCCGATGACCAGCACCATGTGTCTTCAGTTAATGAGACAGAGTGGGTTTTGAGGGAATGTGCTGATGTGGCATTCCTCCCACAACTGATGGACCACAAAAAGAGGAGTGTTCCAGGATAATGCTGAGATGTATTAGGGCACACAGGGTCTGTGCATAAACCTGTGGGTGATGTATTAGGGTCTGAGGATAAAACTGTGGGTGATGTATTAGGGACTGTGGATAAACCTGTGGGTGATGAATTAGGGACTGTGGATAAACCTGTGGGTGATGTATTAGGGTCTGGGGATAAACCTGTGGGTGATGTATTAGGGACTGTGGATAAACCTGTGGGTGATGTATTAGGGACTGTGGATAAACCTGTGGGTGATGTATTAGGGACTGGGGATAAACCTGTGGGTGATGTATTAGGGTCTGGGGATAAACCTGTGGGTGATGTATTAGGGTCTGGGGATAAACCTGTGGGTGATGCATTAGGGACTGTGGATAAACCTGTGGGTGATGCATTAGGAACTGTGGATAAACCTGTGGGTGATGTATTAGGGTCTGAAGATAAACCTGTGGGTGATGTATCAGGGACTGTGGATAAACCTGTGGGTGATGTATCAGGGTCTGAGGATAAACCTGTGGGTGATGTATCAGGGACTGTGGATAAACCTGTGGGTGATGTATTAGGGACTGTGGATAAACCTGTGGGTGATGTATTAGGGTCTGGGGATAAACGTGTGGGTGATGTGTTAGGGTCTGTGGATAAACCTGTGGGTGATGTATTAGGGACTGTGGATAAACCTGTGGGTGATGTATTAGGGTCTGGGGATAAACCTGTGAGTGATGTATTAGGGTCTGTGGATCAACCTGTGGGTGATGTATTAGGGTCTGAGGATAAACCTGTGAGTGATGTATTAGGGTCTGTGGATCAACCTGTGGGTGATGTATGAGGGACTGTGGATAAACCTGTGGGTGATGTATTAGGGTCTGTGGATCAACCTGTGGGTGATTTATTAGGGACTGTGGATAAACCTGTGGGTGATTTATTAGGGACTGTGGATAAACCTGTGGGTGATTTATTAGGGACTGTGGATAAACCTGTGGGTGATTTATTAGGGACTGTGGATAAACCTGTGGGTGATGTATTAGGGACTGTGGATAAACCTGTGGGTGATTTATTAGGGACTGTGGATAAACCTGTGGGTGATTTATTAGGGACTGTGGATAAACCTGTGGGTGATGTATTAGGGACTGTGGATAAACCTGTGGGTGATTTATTAGGGACTGTGGATAAACCTGTGGGTGATGTATTAGGGTCTGAGGATAAACCTGTGGGTGATGTATCAGGGTCTGTGGATAAACCTGTGGGTGATGTATTAGGGTCTGAGGATAAACCTGTGGGTGATGTATTAGGGACTGTGGATAAACCTGTGGGTGATGTATTAGGGTCTGTGGATAAACCTGTGGGTGTAGTGTTAGGGTCTGTGGATAAACCTGTGGGTGATGTATTAGGGACTGTGGATAAACCTGTGGGTGATGTATTAGGGACTGTGGATAAACCTGTGGGTGATGTATTAGGGACTGTGGATAAACCTGTGGGTGATGTATTAGGGACTGTGGATAAACCTGTGGGTGATGCATTAGGGACTGTGGATAAATATGTGGGTGATGTATTAGGGTCTGGGGATAAACCTGTGGGTGAGTTATTAGGGACTGTGGATAAACCTGTGGGTGATGTATTAGGGTCTGAGGATAAACCTGTGGGTGATGTATTAGGGTCTGGGGATAAACCTGTGGGTGAGGTATTAGGGACTGTGGATAAACCTGTGGGTGATGTATTAGGGTCTGGGGATAAATATGTGGGTGATGTATTAGGGTCTGGGGATAAACCTGTGGGTGATGTATTAGGGACTGGGGATAAACCTGTGGGTGAGGTATTAGGGACTGTGGATAAACCTGTGGGTGATGTATTAGGGCACAGGGTCTGAGGATAAACCTGTGGGTGATGTATTAGGGTCTGAGGACAAACCTGTGGGTGATGCATTAGGGTCTGGGGATAAACATGTGGGTGATGTATTAGGGACTGGGGATAATCCTGTGGGTGATGCATTCGGAACTGGGGATAAACCTGTGGGTGATGCATTAGGGTCTGTGGATAAACCTGTGGGTGATGTATCAGGGACTGTGGATAAACCTGTGGGTGATGTATTAGGGACTGTGGATAAACCTGTGGGTGATGTATTAGGGCACAGGGTCTGAGGATAAACCTGTGGGTGATGTATTAGGGTCTGAGGACAAACCTGTGGGTGATGCATTAGGGTCTGGGGATAAACATGTGGGTGATGGATTAGGGACTGGGGATAATCCTGTGGGTGATGCATTCGGAACTGGGGATAAACCTGTGGGTGATGCATTAGGGTCTGTGGATAAACCTGTGGGTGATGCATTAGGGTCTGTGGATAAACCTGTGGGTGATGTATCAGGGACTGTGGATAAACCTGTGGGTGATGTATTAGGGACTGTGGATAAACCTGTGGGTGATGTATTAGGGTCTGAGGATAAACCTGTGGGTGATGTGTTAGGGTCTGGGGATAAACCTGTGGGTGATGCATTAGGAACTAGGGATAAACCTGTGGGTGATGCATTGGGGACTGTGGATAAACCTGTGGGTGATGCATTAGGGACTGTGGATAAACCTGTGGGTGATGTATTAGGGTCTGAGGATAAACGTGTGGGTGATGTGTTAGGGTCTGTGGATAAACCTGTGGGTGATGTATTAGGGACTGTGGATAAACCTGTGGGTGATGTATTAGGGTCTGAGGATAAACCTGTGGGTGATGTGTTAGGGTCTGGGGATAAACCTGTGGGTGATGCATTAGGAACTAGGGATAAACCTGTGGGTGATGTATTAGGGTCTGGGGATAAACCTGTGGGTGATGCATTGGGGACTGTGGATAAACCTGTGGGTGATGCATTAGGGTCTGGGGAGAAACCTGTGGGTGATGTATCAGGGACTGTGGATAAACCTGTGGGTGATGTATCAGGGACTGTGGATAAACCTGTGGGTGATGTATTAGGGACTGTGGATAAACCTGTGGGTGAGTTATTAGGGACTGTGGATAAACTTGTGGGTGATGTATTAGGGTCTGAGGATAAACCTGTGGGTGATGTATTAGGGACTGGGGATAAACCTGTGGGTGATGTATTAGGGACTGTGGATAAACCTGTGGGTGATGTATTAGGGTCTGAGGATAAACCTGTGGGTGATGTATTAGGGTCTGGGGATAAACCTGTGGGTGATGTATCAGGGACGGTGGATAAACCTGTGGGTGATGTATTAGGGTCTGTGGATAAACCTGTCGGTGATGTATTAGGGTCTGGGGATAAACCTGTGGGTGATGTATTAGGGACTGTGGATAAACCTGTGGGTGATGTATCAGGGACTGTGGATAAACCTGTGGGTGATGTATCAGGGTCTGGGGATAAACCTGTGGGTGATGTATTAGGGACTGTGGATAAACCTGTGGGTGATGTATTAGGGACTGTGGATAAACCTGTGGGTGAGTTATTAGGGACTGTGGATAAACTTGTGGGTGATGTATTAGGGACTGTGGATAAACCTGTGGGTGATGTATTAGGGACTGTGGATAAACCTGTGGGTGATGTATTAGGGTCTGTGGATAAACCTGTGGGTGAGGTATTAGGGACTGTGGATAAACCTGTGGGTGATGTATTAGGGTCTGGGGATAAACCTGTGGGTGATGTATGAGGGTCTGGGGATAAACCTGTGGGTGATGTATTAGCGACTGTGGATAAACCTGTGGGTGATGTATTAGGGTCTGTGGATAAACCTGTCGGTGATGTATTAGGGACTGTGGATAAACCTGTGGGTGAGGTATTAGGGACTGTGGATAAACTGTGGGTGATGTATTAGGGACTGTGGATAAACCTGTGGGTGATGTATTAGGGACTGTGGATAAACCTGTGGGTGATGCATTAGGGACTGTGGATAAACCTGTGGGTGATGTATCAGGGACTGTGGATAAACCTGTGGGTGATGTATCAGGGTCTGGGGATAAACCTGTGGGTGATGCATTAGGGACTGTGGGTGATGTATTAGGGTCTGGGGATAAACCTGTGGGTGATGTATTAGGGTCTGGGGATAAACCTGTGGGTGATGTATTAGGGTCTGGGGATAAACCTGTGGGTGATGTATTGGGGTCTGTGGATAAACCTGTGGGTCATGTATTAGGGTCTGAGGACAAACCTGTGGGTGATGTATTAAGGTCTGGGGATAAACCTGTGGGTGATGTATAAGGGACTGGGGATAAACCTGTGGGTGATGCATTAGGGACTGTGGATAAACCTGTGGGTGATGCATTAGGGACTGGGGATAAACCTGTGGGTGATGCATTAGGGACTGGGGATAAACCTGTGGGTGATGTATTAGGGACTCGGGATAAACCTGTGGGTGATGTATTAGGGAGTGTGGATAAACCTGTGGGTGATGTATTAGGGACTGGGGATAAACCTGTGGGTGATGCATTAGGAACTGGGGATAAACCTGTGGGTGATGTATTAGGGACTGGGGATAAACCTGTGGGTGATGTATCAGGGTCTGGGGATAAACCTGTGGGTGATGCATTAGGGACTGTGGATAAACCTGTGGGTGATGTATCAGGGACTGTGGATAAACCTGTGGGTGATGTATCATGGTCTGGGGATAAACCTGTGGGTGATGCATTAGGGACTGTGGGTGATGTATTAGGGTCTGGGGATAAACCTGTGGGTGATGTATTAGGGTCTGGGGATAAACCTGTGGGTGATGTATTGGGGTCTGTGGATAAACCTGTGGGTCATGTATTAGGGTCTGAGGACAAACCTGTGGGTCATGTATTAAGGTCTGGGGATTAACCTGTGGGTGATGTATTAGGGACTGGGGATAAACCTGTGGGTGATGCATTAGGGACTGTGGATAAACCTGTGGGTGATGCATTAGGGACTGGGGATAAACCTGTGGGTGATGCATTAGGGACTGGGGATAAACCTGTGGGTGATGTATTAGGGACTCGGGATAAACCTGTGGGTGATGTATTAGGGACTGTGGATAAACCTGTGGGTGATGTATTAGGGACTGGGGATAAACCTGTGGGTGATGCATTCGGAACTGGGGATAAACCTGTGGGTGATGTAT
Source organism: Heptranchias perlo (assembly GCF_035084215.1). Classification (NCBI taxonomy): domain Eukaryota; kingdom Metazoa; phylum Chordata; class Chondrichthyes; order Hexanchiformes; family Hexanchidae; genus Heptranchias; species Heptranchias perlo. The sequence goes on along the minus strand of NC_090367.1, from coordinate 5,175,134 downwards.
TAGGGACTGGGGATAAACCTGTGGGTGATGCATTAGGGACTGTGGATAAACCCACGGGTGATGCATTAGGGACTGTGGATAAACCTGTGGGTGATGTATCAGGGACTGTGGATAAACCTGTGGGTGATGTATCAGGGACTGTGGATAAACCTGTGGGTGATATATCAGGGTCTGGGGATAAACCTGTGGGTGATGCATTAGGGACTGTGGATAAACCTGTGGGTGATGTATTAGGGTCTGGGGATAAACTTGTGGGTGATGCATTGGGGACTGTGGATAAACCTGTGGGTGATGCATTAGGGTCTGGGGAGAAACCTGTGGGTGATGTATCAGGGACTGTGGATAAACCTCTGGGTGATGCATTAGGGACTGTGGATAAACCTGCGGGTGATGTATCAGGGACTGTGGTTAAACCTGTGGGTGATGTATCAGGGTCTGGGGATAAACCTGTGGTTGATGTATTAGGGACTGTGGATAAACCTGTGGGTGAGTTATTAGGGACTGTGGATAAACTTGTGGGTGATTTATTAGGGTCTGAGGATAAACCTGTAGGTGATGTATTGGGGACTGTGGATAAACCTGTGGGTGATGTATTAGGGTCTGAGGATAATCGTGTGGGTGATGTATTAGGGTCTGGGGATAAACCTGTGGGTGAGTTATTTGGGACTGTGGATAAACCTGTGGGTGATGTATTAGGGACTGAGGATAAACCTGTGGGTGATGTATTAGGGTCTGGGGATAAACCTGTGGGTGATGTATTAGGGTCTGTGGATAAACCTGTGCGTGATGTATTAGGGTCTCTGGATAAACCTGTGGGTGAGGTATTAGGGACTGTGGATAAACCTGTCGGTGATGTATTAGGGACTGTGGATAAACCTGTGGGTGAGGTATTAGGGACTGTGGATAAACTGTGGGTGATGTATTAGGGTCTGTGGATAAACCTGTGGGTGAGGTATTAGGGACTGTGGATAAACCTGTCGGTGATGCATTAGGGACTGTGGATAAACCTGTGGGTGATGTATCAGGGTCTGGGGATAAACCTGTGGGTGATGCATTAGGGACTGTGGATAAACCTGTGGGTGATGCATTCGGGACTGTGGATAAACCCACGGGTGATGCATTCGGGACTGTGGATAAACCTGTGGGTGATGTATCAGGGACTGTGGATAAACCTGTGGGTGATGTATTAGGGTCTGGGGATAAACCTGTGGGTGATGTATTCGGGACTGTGGATTAACCTGTGGGTGATGTATTAGGGTCTGAGGATAAACCTGTGGGTGATGTATTAGGGACTGTGGATAAACCTGTGGGTGATGTATTAGGGACTGTCGATAAACCTGTGGGTCATGTATTAGGGACTGTGGATAAACCTGTGGGTGATGTATTAGGGACTGTGGATAAACCTGTGGGTGATGCATTAGGGATTGTGGATAAACCTGTGGGTGATGTATCAGGGACTGTGGATAAACCTGTGGGTGATGTATCAGGGTCTGGGGATAAACCTGTGGGTGATGCATTAGGGACTGTGGGTGATGTATTAGGGTCTGGGGATAAACCTGTGGGTGATGTATTAGGGTCTGGGGATAAACCTGTGGGTGATGTATTGGGGTCTGTGGATAAACCTGTGGGTCATGTATTAGAGTCTGAGGACAAACCTGTGGGTCATGTATTAAGGTCTGGGGATAAACCTGTGGGTGATGTATTAGGGACTGGGGATAAACCTGTGGGTGATGCATTAGGGACTGTGGATAAACCTGTGGGTGATGCATTAGGAACTGGGGATAAACCTGTGGGTGATGTATTAGGGACTGGGGATAAACCTGTGGGTGATGTATTAGGGACTGGGGATAAACCTGTGGGTGATGTATTAGGGACTGTGGATAAACCTGTGGGTGATGTATTAGGGACTGTGGATAAACCTGTGGGTGATGCATTAGGAACTGGGGATAAACCTGTGGGTGATGTATTAGGGACTGGGGATAAACCTGTGGGTGATGCATTAGGGACTGTGGATAAACCCACGGGTGATGCATTAGGGACTGTGGATAAACCTGTGGGTGATGTATCAGGGACTGTGGATAAACCTGTGGGTGATGTATCAGGGTCTGGGGATAAACCTGTGGGTGATGCATTAGGGACTGTGGATAAACCTGTGGGTGATGTATTCGGGTCTGGGGATAAACCTGTGGGTGATGTATCAGGGACTGTGGATAAACCCGTGGGTGATGTATTAGGGACTGTGGATAAACCTGTGGGTGATGTATTAGGGACTGTGGATAAACCTGTGGGTGATGTATTAGGGACTGTCGATAAACCTGTGGGTCATGTATTAGGGACTGTGGATAAACCTGTGGGTGATGTATTAGGGACTGTGGATAAACCTGTGGGTGATGCATTAGGGATTGTGGATAAACCTGTGGGTGATGTATCAGGGACTGTGGATAAACCTGTGGGTGATGTATTAGGGACTGAGGATAAACCTGTGGGTGATGTATTAGGGTCTGGGGATAAACCTGTGGGTGATGTATTCGGGTCTGTGGATAAACCTGTGCGTGATGTATTAGGGTCTCTGGATAAACCTGTGGGTGAGGTATTAGGGACTGTGGATAAACCTGTCGGTGATGTATTAGGGACTGTGGATAAACCTGTGGGTGAGGTATTAGGGACTGTGGATAAACTGTGGGTGATGTATTAGGGTCTGTGGATAAACCTGTGGGTGAGGTATTAGGGACTGTGGATAAACCTGTCGGTGATGCATTAGGGACTGTGGATAAACCTGTGGGTGATGTATCAGGGTCTGGGGATAAACCTGTGGGTGATGCATTAGGGACTGTGGATAAACCTGTGGGTGATGCATTCGGGACTGTGGATAAACCCACGGGTGATGCATTCGGGACTGTGGATAAACCTGTGGGTGATGTATCAGGGACTGTGGATAAACCTGTGGGTGATGTATTCGGGTCTGGGGATAAACCTGTGGGTGATGTATTCGGGACTGTGGATTAACCTGTGGGTGATGTATTAGGGTCTGAGGATAAACCTGTGGGTGATGTATTAGGGACTGTGGATAAACCTGTGGGTGATGTATTAGGGACTGTCGATAAACCTGTGGGTCATGTATTAGGGACTGTGGATAAACCTGTGGGTGATGTATTAGGGACTGTGGATAAACCTGTGGGTGATGTATTAGGGACTGTGGATAAACCTGTGGGTGATGTATTAGGGACTGTGGATAAACCTGTGGGTGATGTATTAGGGACTGTGGATAAACCTGTGGGTGATGCATTAGGAACTGGGGATAAACCTGTGGGTGATGTATTAGGGACTGGGGATAAACCTGTGGGTGATGCATTAGGGACTGTGGATAAACCCACGGGTGATGCATTAGGGACTGTGGATAAACCTGTGGGTGATGTATCAGGGACTGTGGATAAACCTGTGGGTGATGTATCAGGGTCTGGGGATAAACCTGTGGGTGATGCATTAGGGACTGTGGATAAACCTGTGGGTGATGTATTCGGGTCTGGGGATAAACCTGTGGGTGATGTATCAGGGACTGTGGATAAACCCGTGGGTGATGTATTAGGGACTGTGGATAAACCTGTGGGTGATGTATTAGGGACTGTGGATAAACCTGTGGGTGATGTATTAGGGACTGTCGATAAACCTGTGGGTCATGTATTAGGGACTGTGGATAAACCTGTGGGTGATGTATTAGGGACTGTGGATAAACCTGTGGGTGATGCATTAGGGATTGTGGATAAACCTGTGGGTGATGTATCAGGGACTGTGGATAAACCTGTGGGTGATGTATCAGGGTCTGGGGATAAACCTGTGGGTGATGCATTAGGGACTGTGGGTGATGTATTAGGGTCTGGGGATAAACCTGTGGGTGATGTATTAGGGTCTGGGGATAAACCTGTGGGTGATGTATTGGGGTCTGTGGATAAACCTGTGGGTCATGTATTAGAGTCTGAGGACAAACCTGTGGGTCATGTATTAAGGTCTGGGGATAAACCTGTGGGTGATGTATTAGGGACTGGGGATAAACCTGTGGGTGATGCATTAGGGACTGTGGATAAACCTGTGGGTGATGCATTAGGAACTGGGGATAAACCTGTGGGTGATGTATTAGGGACTGGGGATAAACCTGTGGGTGATGTATTAGGGACTGTGGATAAACCTGTGGGTGATGTATTAGGGACTGTGGATAAACCTGTGGGTGATGCATTAGGAACTGGGGATAAACCTGTGGGTGATGTATTAGGGACTGGGGATAAACCTGTGGGTGATGCATTAGGGACTGTGGATAAACCCACGGGTGATGCATTAGGGACTGTGGATAAACCTGTGGGTGATGTATCAGGGACTGTGGATAAACCTGTGGGTGATGTATCAGGGTCTGGGGATAAACCTGTGGGTGATGCATTAGGGACTGTGGATAAACCTGTGGGTGATGTATTCGGGTCTGGGGATAAACCTGTGGGTGATGTATCAGGGACTGTGGATAAACCCGTGGGTGATGTATTAGGGACTGTGGATAAACCTGTGGGTGATGTATCAGGGACTGTGGATAAACCTGTGGGTGATGTATCAGGGTCTGGGGATAAACCTGTGGTTGATGTATTAGGGACTGTGGATAAACCTGTGGGTGAGTTATTAGGGACTGTGGATAAACTTGTGGGTGATTTATTAGGGTCTGAGGATAAACCTGTGGGTGATGTATTAGGGACTGTGGATAAACCTGTGGGTGATGTATTAGGGTCTGAGGATAAACCTGTGGGTGATGTATTAGGGTCTGGGGATAAACCTGTGGGTGATGTATTAGGGTCTGTGGATAAACCTGTGGGTGAGGTATTAGGGACTGTGGATAAATCTGTGGGTGATGTATCAGGGTCTGGGGATAAACCTGTGGGTGATGTATCAGGGTCTGGGGATAAACCTGTGGGTGAGTTATTTGGGACTGTGGATAAACCTGTGGGTGATGTATTAGGGACTGTGGATAAACCTGTGGGTGATGTATTAGGGACTGTCGATAAACCTGTGGGTGAGTTATTAGGGACTGTGGATAAACCTGTGGGTGATGTATTCGGGTCTGAGGATAAACCTGTGGGTGATGTATTAGGGTCTGTGGATAAACCTGTGGGTGATGTATTAGGGACTGTGGATAAACCTGTGGGTGAAGTATTAGGGTCTGAGGATAAACCTGTGGGTGATGTATTCGGGACTGTGGATAAACCTGTGGGTTATGTATTAGGGACTGAGGATAAACCTGTGGGTGATGTATTAGGGTCTGGGGATAAACCTGTGGGTGATGTCTTCGGGTCTCTGGATAAACCTGTGGGTGAGGTATTAGGGACTGTGGATAAACCTGTGGGTGATGCATTAGGAACTGGGGATAAACCTGTGGGTGATGTATTAGGGACTGGGGATAAACCTGTGGGTGATGTATTAGGGACTGGGGATAAACCTGTGGGTGATGTATTAGGGACTGTGGATAAACCTGTGGGTGATGTATTAGGGACCGTGGATAAACCTGTGGGTGATGCATTAGGAACTGGGGATAAACCTGTGGGTGATGTATTAGGGACTGGGGATAAACCTGTGGGTGATGCATTAGGGACTGTGGATAAACCCACGGGTGATGCATTAGGGACTGTGGATAAACCTGTGGGTGATGTATCAGGGACTGTGGATAAACCTGTGGGTGATGTATCAGGGTCTGGGGATAAACCTGTGGGTGATGCATTCGGGACTGTGGATAAACCTGTGGGTGATGTATTCGGGTCTGGGGATAAACCTGTGGGTGATGCATTGGGGACTGTGGATAAACCTGTGGGTGATGCATTAGGGTCTGGGGATAAACCTGTGGGTGATGTATCAGGGACTGTGGATAAACCTGTGGGTGATGTATCAGGGTCTGGGGATAAACCTGTGGTTGATGTATTAGGGACTGTGGATAAACCTGTGGGTGAGTTATTAGGGACTGTGGATAAACTTGTGGGTGATTTATTAGGGTCTGAGGATAAACCTGTGGGTGATGTATTAGGGACTGTGGATAAACCTGTGGGTGATGTATTAGGGTCTGAGGATAAACCTGTGGGTGATGTATTAGGGTCTGGGGATAAACCTGTGGGTGATGTATTCGGGTCTGTGGATAAACCTGTGGGTGAGGTATTAGGGACTGTGGATAAACCTGTGGGTGATGTATCAGGGTCTGGGGATAAACCTGTGGGTGAGTTATTTGGGACTGTGGATAAACCTGTGGGTGATGTATTAGGGACTGTGGATAAACCTGTGGGTGATGTATTAGGGACTGTCGATAAACCTGTGGGTGAGTTATTAGGGACTGTGGATAAACCTGTGGGTGATGTATTCGGGTCTGAGGATAAACCTGTGGGTGATGTATTAGGGTCTGTGGATAAACCTGTGGGTGATGTATTAGGGACTGTGGATAAACCTGTGGGTGAAGTATTAGGGTCTGAGGATAAACCTGTGGGTGATGTATTCGGGACTGTGGATAAACCTGTGGGTGATGTATTAGGGACTGAGGATAAACCTGTGGGTGATGTATTAGGGTCTGGGGATAAACCTGTGGGTGATGTCTTCGGGTCTCTGGATAAACCTGTGGGTGAGGTATTAGGGACTGTGGATAAACCTGTCGGTGATGTATTAGGGACTGTGGATAAACCTGTGGGTGAGGTATTAGGGACTGTGGATAAACTGTGGGTGATGTATTCGGGTCTGTGGATAAACCTGTGGGTGAGGTATTAGGGACTGTGGATAAACCTGTGGGTGATGCATTAGGGACTGTGGATAAACCTGTGGGTGATGTATCAGGGACTGTGGATAAACCTGTGGGTGATGCATTAGGGACTGTGGATAAACCTGTGGGTGATGTATTAGGGTCTGGGGATAAACCTGTGGGTGATGTATTGGGGTCTGTGGATAAACCTGTGGGTCATGTATTAGGGTCTGAGGACAAACCTGTGGGTGATGCATTAGGGACTGGGGATAAACCTGTGGGTGATGCATTAGGAACTGGGGATAAACCTGTGGGTGATGTATTAGGGACTGGGGATAAACCTGTGGGTGATGCATTAGGGACTGTGGATAAACCCACGGGTGATGCATTAGGGACTGTGGATAAACCTGTGGGTGATGTCTCAGGGACTGTGGATAAACCTGTGGGTGATGTATCAGGGTCTGGGGATAAACCTGTGGGTGATGCATTAGGGACTGTGGATAAACCTGTGGGTGATGTATTAGGGTCTGGGGATAAACCTGTGGGTGATGTATCAGGGTCTGGGGATAAACCTGTGGGTGATGCATTAGGGACTGTGGATAAACCTGTGGGTGATGCATTAGGGACTGTGGATAAACCTGTGGGTGATGTATTAGGGTCTGGGGATAAACCTGTGGGTGATGTATTAGGGACTGTGGATAAACCTGTGGGTGATGTATTAGGGTCTGAGGATAAACCTGTGGGTGATGTATTAGGGACTGTCGATAAACCTGTGGGTGATGTATTCGGGTCTGAGGATAAACCTGTGGGTGATGTATTAGGGTCTGTGGATAAACCTGTGGGTGAAGTATTAGGGTCTGAGGATAAACCTGTGGGTGATGTATGAGGGACTGTGGATAAACCTGTGGGTGATGTATTAGGGTCTGTGGATAAACCTGTCGGTGATGTATTAGGGCACAGGGTCTGAGGATAAACCTGTGGGTGATGTATTCGGGACTGTGGATAAACCTGTGGGTGATGTATTAGGGACTGTGGATAAACCTGTGGGTGAGGTATTAGGGACTGTGGATAAACCTGTGGGTGATGTATTCGGGTCTGGGGATAAACCTGTGGGTGATGTATTAGGGTCTGTGGATAGACCTGTGGGTGATGTATTAGGGTCTGGGGATAAACCTGTGGGTGATGTATGAGGGACTGTGGATAAACCTGTGGGTGATGTATTCGGGTCTGTGGATAAACCTGTCGGTGATGTATTAGGGCACAGGGTCTGAGGATAAACCTGTGGGTGATGTATTCGGGTCTGTGGATAAACCTGTCGGTGATGTATTAGGGCACAGGGTCTGAGGATAAACCTGTGGGTGATGTATTCGGGACTGTGGATAAACCTGTAGGTGATGTGTTAGGGACTGGGGATAAACCTGTGGGTGATGTGTTAGGGTCTGGGGATAAACCTGTGCGTGATGTATTAGGGACTGTGGATAAACCTGTGCGTGAGTTATTAGGGACTGTGGATAAACCTGTGGGTGATGTATTAGGGTCTGGGGATAAACCTGTGGGTGATGTATTAGGGACTGTGGATAAACCTGTGGGTGATTTATTAGGGACTGTGGATAAACCTGTGGGTGAGGTATTAGGGACTGTGGATAAACCTGTCGGTGATGTATTCGGGTCTGGGGATAAACCTGTGCGTGATGTATTAGGGACTGTGGATAAACCTGTGCGTGAGTTATTAGGGACTGTCGATAAACCTGTGGGTGATGTATTAGGGTCTGGGGATAAACCTGTGGGTGATGTATTAGGGACTGTGGATAAACCTGTGGGTGATTTATTAGGGACTGTGGATAAACCTGTGGGTGAGGTATTAGGGACTGTGGATAAACCTGTCGGTGATGTATTCGGGTCTGGGGATAAACCTGTGGGTGATGTATTAGGGACTGTGGATAAACCTGTGGGTGATGTATTAGTGTCTGGGGATAAACCTGTGGGTGATGTATTATGGTCTCTCCTCCCCACGTACAATTAAATTATGTTTCATTTATTGTTAGGTTCGATCTTTTTTTCGAAGTTGTGGATCTGGTGAATTGGAAAAAGTTGTCTCCTGGTTGGTGGCAGAACGTTAATCTCTTAATTGGTTGATTTCAAACCTCAATCAATAAGGGAACAGTCCTTTCCACCAATGATCTCTGCCCAATGATCTCTGCCAACCTGCCAGGCTTGCAAAAGTTAAAAAAGTCAGCATAACTGTGGAAGAAATGTGAGGGTCGGTTCACCAATCCTGTTCTCCTGGCAGGGAGCCATGCCCACATGTTGTGTGGTTTGGGTTTAGGGGTGTGACACCCTGGTGGTAATTCTTTGACTCTGAGCTCCCTTCGAAGAGGGATTCCCCGCTGGGAGCACCAGTTTGGTGAATTTACCCTATAGTTTAAAGGTACATGCATTGAAGTGTGGCATCGCAGGGCCTGATTTGACTCAAGGGATGGGGCACCCTGGCGTTGGCATTAGACTGTCATAATGCTCTCGCCTTGCATCTCCTGTTTGATACCGTCTCTTTTTTTAAAAAAAACCTATTTTAGTGCTATTCTTTATCTAACCTCAGGGATCAAATAATTGCTACATTTGAACTGCTGCACTGAAATGTGTGGTGTACTGACAGGGTATCTTGTTTGAATTTTTGATTTTAAATCCTGAATGCATTGTGACTTTCAGTTGGGATATTGCAACGAAGAGAAATCGTCCCATTGATAGCCAAGTTTGGGCCACCCAGTGACCAAAACATACTGAGTTGGGCTGTGTGAGCTGGGTTTGGTGAAGGGTATTGGATCCAAGCCACGAGTCCTGATTGGGGGGGCGGGGGCGTAAAATAGTTTGCAGTGAATGTGTTGTCTCCATCACCAAGACCGCCTACTTCCACTTCCGTAACACTGCCCGGATCCGCCCCTGCCTCAGCTCATCTGCTGCTCAAACCCTCATCTGTGCCTTTTGTTATTTCTGGACTTGATTATTCCAATGCTCTCCTGGCCGACCTCCCGTATTCCACCCCCACCCCCCCATAAACTTGAGCTCATCCAAAACTCTGCTGCACGTATCTTAACTCGCGCCAAGTCCCGTTCACCCGTCACCCCTGTGCTCGCTGACCTAACATTGGCTCCCAGTCTGGCAACGCCTCAATTTTAAAATTCTCATTCATGTTTTCAAATCCCTCCATGGCCTCGCCCCTCCCTATCTCTGTAACCTCCTTCAGCCCTACATCCCTCCGAGATCTCTGCATTCCTCCAATTCTAGCCTCTTGTGCATCCCCGATTTTAATCGCTCCACTATTGGCGGCCGTGCCTTCAGCTGCCTAGGCCTTACGCACTGGAATTCCCTCACCGCCTCTGTACCTCTCTCTCCTCCTTTAAGATGCTCCTTAAAACCTATCCCTTTGACCAAGCTATTGATCACCTCTTCTAATATCTCCTTATGTGGCTCGGTGTCAAATTTTGTTTGATAATCGCTCCTGTGAAACACCTTAGGATGTTTTACTATGTTAAAGGTGCTGTATAAATGCAAGTTGTTGTGGAGGCACTGAAACAAGGTGGGTTTTTACATAGCAGTTTCAATCGACAGGGAAGTTGTATAGCGATTTGATAAAAGGACACAGTATCGTGTTCATCGGACTCTTCACTTAACGATGACCCTACATAAAGAGACCATTGTGCTGTCACTATGAAGCTCACAAACCTCAGAACTCTTGTTGCGTACTCACGCCTGAATATTGACAGCTAGCCGCTTGTTTAGCTGGCGTCTGTATGCTCTCTTACCAGATGAAACGCTTCATTGTCTGTTGGCAGTACCTGTGTCTTGGAACTTTCTGTGCCCGCTGATGCAAAGCTGGCTCAAACGCTCTGGCATTTCCCCACTGCAAAGATTCCCAGTTTTTTTCCCTGAAAGCAGGACAGTCGAAGATTGCTGTCACTAAGAGTTCAGTGAAGTGTGACGGTGAAATATTCATACTATGCGAAACATCACCAATACAAAACAGAGCTGTCCCTTCATACTTGGCTTGTGCTTGTAGACTGTTTTGAGCTTTACAACACTACAGTGAAGTACTGGTAGTTACAGATCTGTCACTGAAGGTCACGTTTGAGGTAATGAATTAAGGGTTATCACGTATCAATCAGTCTGATACAGTACATTAACAATTAAAAAAAAATCTTTTTCTTCTGTAATGTTGCATTGCAATTCGCCAGTAACTGGGTAGTAACAGAATTGGGCGCCACTATGATGCCGCATGGAGCCTAATGACCTGCAAATGCTCGTTCCTGATTGTTAAATAGACAGGTCATTCAAACTTTAACTTTTTCCAGGGAATTTTGGAGTTTGGTCATCAGTTTTAGGCTTCGGCTCAGAAGCATACAGCGTATAGTAACTGGCTATTGATTTTTCATCCGTAACAAAGTATGACATCTGCAATGTAACGTTTGCATATGCAGATGTACTATTTTTAATATGCCTATATTATTTTCCTTGGTAGATGTTGGGAGTGTACTTTGAATGGCATGTCCTCCCATGCTTTCCTTTCTCTTCCAAGTACAGCCTGTCCTCATCGTCATTCAACCTTGGTCCTCCTCGTGGAGCAGAGGTCTTCTACTGTTTTTCGCCATTCAACTCTGTTTTGGACAACCACTTCCGACTGATCCCATGTGTAGCCCCCTCTTTTTACTTTGGCATCCATAGTTCTACGCCAGCTGTTCTTTGGTCTGTCTGGTCTTCCCTGAGCATGTGTTTGTTCTTTACCTTCCTTCCTCCCGTTGAGATGTGATTACTCTTTGGCCCGTTAACTCACTTGGAAACTCTTCCATCAGTTTGGAATTGGGCAGACTCCCAACTTTTTGACTTAATTTCCTTTGCTAAATGGCCGTTATTTACCTGTGTCCCTAAACACTGCGCCTTTGCAAGTTATTTGACTTGATGTGGCATCTCAGTTGAAGCCCGATGCTGGTGTGGGCACTGCCTGTCGGTGTGGGCACTGCCTGTCAGCATGGGCACTTCAGGTGTCTTGCTTTAGTGTATGCTTCCTCATCATGAGCAATGCCACAGGAGATCTTTTTTAAAAGCTAGTCTTTGACCTGGAAATTCACAAGTACTCTCCAATCTGCAAAATTCTCTTACGAAACAACAATTAAACTCTGACTGCCATTGTGTTTATTTAACAATTAAACCTTGTGGCCTTAAAGGGACATAACCCTTTTATCAGTAGACTAATACAATGTGCACTGTACAATGCTGTCATCGTTATAAAGCAACATATCATCTGATTTGTCGTGTGCAATGCACAGGAGATCTAATAGCAGTTGTAAAAGAAGTGGTTCATCCTTGGTCCTGTCTTTAACCTAATTGGCACCAGGTTGATGAAAACCAGGTGCAAACTGTTATAGTTCCAGGTGTTTGTGAGTTAACTGTTCTGCCTCTTCTGTTCACAGGTGGTGAGCAGAAATTATTTAACAAAGAAAGTCTTGATGGGAACAATCAGTGCGTCGTACAGGATCTGGCTACAGACTCTCTTGGCCAACATGGTGGTCAGAACGCTGTAGAGGAATCCACTACTGACTGTCCTAGCCCATGCGATGCAGACACTGGAGAGGAGTCAGCAGCAGATTCTACTGGCCCAAATGATGGAGACAGTGGAGAGGAGTCGGCTGCTGATAGTCCTGGTCCATGTGATATGGATACTGTAGAGGAGTCGGCAGCTGATACTCCGGGCCCAAGTGATGGGGACACTGGAGGGGAGTCGGCACCAGATTCCACTGGCCCAAGTGATGGGGACACTGGAGAGGAGTCGGCTGCTGATAGTCCTGGTCCATGTGATGGGGACACTGGAGAGGAGTCAGCAGCTGAGACACCGGGTCCAAGTGATAGGGACACTGGAGAGGAGTCGGCACCAGATTCCACTGGCCCAAGCGATGGAGACACTGGAGAGGAGTCGGCACCAGATTCCACTGGCCCAAGCGATGGAGACACTGGAGAGGAGTCGGCACCAGATTCCACTGGCCCAAGCGATGGAGACACTGGAGAGGAATTGGCTGCTGATAGTCCTGGCCCATGTGATGGGGACACTGTAGAGGAATTGGCTGCTGATAGTCCTGGTCCATGTGATGGGGACACTGTAGAGGAATTGGCTGCTGATAGTCCTGGTCCATGTGATGGGGACACTGTAGAGGAATTGGCTGCTGACTGTCCTAGCAAATGTGATGGGGGCACTGTGGAGGAGTCAGCAGCTGATAGTCCTGGCCCATGTGATGGGGACACAGTGGAGGAATCAACAGCTGATAGTCCTGGCCCATGTGATGGGGACACAGTGGAGGAATCAACAGCTGATAGTCCTGGCCCATGTGATGGGGACACAGTGGAGGAATCAACAGCTGATAGTCCTGGCCCATGTGATGGGGACACAGTGGAGGAATCAACAGCTGATAGTCCTGGCCCATGTGATGGGGACACAGTGGAGGAGACAGCAGCTGATAGTCCTGGCCCATGTGATGGGGACACAGTGGAGGAGACAGCAGCTGATAGTCCTGGCCCGTGTGATATGGACACTGTAGAGGAATCAGCAGCTGATAGTCCTAGCCCGTGTAATGGGAATATCATAGAGGAGTCAGCTGCTGGCCGTCCTAGCCCTTGTGATGGAAACACTGTAGAGGAGTCGGCTGCTGGTCGTTCTATACCTTGTGATGGGAACAATGTAGAGGAGTCAGATGCTGATAGTCCAAGTCCGTCGGATACTCAGAGCACAGCAGAAGAACCAGCTAGCAGTCCTTGTGAGCAGGGCACTGTGGAAGAGATGGAAACAGATAGGCCTAGCATGGTCAAGGATACTGTGGAAGAATCAGCTACTGAGTGCCCTAGCCTGGGTGGTGGTCGAGATACTGTAGAAGAGCTGGCTGCCGATTCTTCGAACCTGCCATTATCCAGTGGTGTGACGGTACAGGAGATAGTGACACAATTCCCAGAGAGCGCCAATGGCCCTGATCGTACAGTGGACACAGCAGTTGCTGACTCTGATGGTGTAGACTACACTGCAACGGAGGGCGCCCCTGCCAATCTAGATGAATATGGGCAGGCCAGCAGCGAGTATGGAGCCATAGAGTCTGAGGACAGCACCCCGCCGTATCCAGCGGACTTCGAGAAATACTGGAAGATAGTGGAGGATAATCCGTACGATTTCACAGGATGGACGTATGTGCTGCAGTACGTGGAGCAAGAGGTGAGGCTCTCGTGTAATTTGGGCATCAACTGCTGATGCTCCCTCTTTATCCCAGTGAATCCCTGTATCTCCACATGTTCACCCTCTCTATCCCAATGAGCCTGTCTCCCTGCCTGTTCACCCTCTGTAACCCAGTGCACCCCTGTATCTCTGCCTTTTCACCCTACATAACCCAGTGCGCCCCCTGTATCTCTGGCTGTTCGCCCTCTGTATCCCAGTGCGCCCTGTATCTCTGCCTTTGTGCCTTCTGTATTCCAGTGCGCCTCTATGTACATGTTAAGGATAGTATTAGATTAAAAGAAGAGGCCTATAATGCGAAGAAGAGTAGTAAGCCTGAGGATTGAGAGTTTTAGAAACCAGCGAAGGATGACCAAAAAATTGATGATAAGGGAGAAAATGAAAGTAAACTAGGAAGAAATATAAAAACAGATTGTAAGAGTTTCTACAAGTATGTAAAAAGGAAGAGAATAGCGAAAGTAAACGTGGGTCCCTTAGAGGCTGCGGCAGGAGAAATTATCATGGGGAATAAGGAAATGGCAGAGACATTAAACAAGTATTTTGTATCTGTCTTCACAATAGAAGACACAAAAAGCACACCAGAACAGTGGGGAACCAAGGGTCCAATGAGAGTGAGGAACTTAAAGTAATTAATATCTGTAGAGAAAAAGTACTGGAGAAACTAATGGGACTAAAAGCCAACAAATCCCCTGGACCTGATGGTCTACATCCTAGGGTTCTAAAAGAGGTGGCTGCAGAGATAGCGGATGCATTGGTTGTGATCTTCCAATTCCAGATTCTAGAACGGTCCCAGCAGTTTGGAAGGTAACAAATGTAACCCCGCTATTCAAGAAAGGAGGAAGAGAGAAAACAGGGAACTACAGGCCAGTAGCTTGACATCAGTCATCAGGAAAATGCTGGAATCCATTATTAAGGAAGTGGTAACAGGGCACTTAAAAAATCATATGATTAGGCAGAGTCAACGTGGTTTTATGAAAGGGAAATCGTGTTTGACAAATTTATTAGTTTTTTGAGGATGTATCTAGCAGAGTAGATAAAAGGGAACCAGTGGATGTGGTATATTTGGATTTTCAAAAGGCATTTGATACGGTGCCACATAAAAGTTTGTTACACAAGATAAGGGCTCATGGGGTTGGGGGGTAATATATTAGCATGGATAGAGGATTGGTTAATGGACAGAAAACAGAGAGTACGGATAAATGGGTTATTTTCAGGTTGGCAGGCTGTAACGCAAGGATCAGTGCTTGGGCCCAGCTATTTACAATCTATATTAATGACTTAGATGAACGGACCGAGTGTAATGTATCCAAGTTTGCTGACGATACAAAGCTAGGTGGGAAAGTAAGCTGTGAGGAGGGCACAGAGTCTGCAAAAGGATATAGACAGGTTAGGTGAGTGGGCGAGAAGGTGGCTGATGGAGTATAATGTGGGGAAATGTGAAGTTATTCACTTTGGTAGAAGAATAGAAAAACATAATATTTTTTAAATGGCGAGAAACTGTTGAATGTTGGTGTTCAGAGGGATTTGGGTGTCCTTGTACACGAAACACAGAAAGTTAACATGCAGGTACAGCAAGCAATTAGGAAGGCAAGTGGCATGTTGGCCTTTATTGCAAGGGGGTTGGAGTACAAGAGTAACAAAGTCTTACTACAATTGTACAGGGCTTTGGTGAGACCTCAACTGGAGTACTGTGTACAGCTTTGGTCTCCTTAACTAAGGAAGGATATATTTGCCTTAGGCGGTGCAACGAAGGTTCACTAGATTGATTCCTTGGATGAGAGGGTTGTCCTATGAAGAGAGATTGAGTAGAATGGGCCTATACTCTCTTGAGTTAAGAAGAATGAGAGGTGATCTCATTGAAACATATAAGATTATGAGGGGGCTTGACAGGATAGATGCTGAGAGGTTGTTTCCCCTGGCTGGAGAGTCTGGAACTAGGGGGCATAGTCTCAGGATAAGGGGTCGGACATTCAAGACTGAGATGAGGAGGAATTTCTTCACTCAGAGGGTTGTGAATCTTTGGAATTCTCTACCCCAGAGGGCTGTGGATGCTCAGTTGTTGAATATGTTCAAGGCTGAGAGCGATAAATTTTTGGACTCGAGGGATATGGGGATCGGGCGGGAACGTGGAGTTGAGGTTGAAGATCAGCCATGATCTTATTAAATGGCGGAGCAGGCTCGATGGGCTGTATGGCCTACTCCTGCTCCTATTTCTTATGTCCTTATATCGTCCACACTGGGATACAGAGGACCTGGCCTTTTCCTACAAGAAAAGGAGCAAGGAACGATCAGCAGTGGTCCTGTTTCATAGTTCCACTGTAATGGTCCCTTTCAGCTGCTGTGTGGAAGCTTGGATCACTCCTTTGATCCCTCCTTCCTGTTGCCATTCCCTTGCCTGCTTTAGCTGCCGAGCAACAAAAGGAGAGGGTACAGCACTGAATCCCAGCCTGGTCAACCAGGCACGCTGTGAATGGAAGCCCAGGGCACTTGAAGCAGCAAGACTGGCGAGAGGGAATGTGTAACCCTCAGCCCTTATAGTGAGTACCTCTGGTCTGGCTTAGGGGAGTGTTTTTCTGGGTACATTCTTGGGGCTGACCAGGGCCGATCTGATGTTAATTCCACGTCTCCTTTCAGAATCACATCTGGGCAGTTCGGAAGGCATTCGACGCGTTCTTCACCCGCTACCCCTACTGTTACGGCTACTGGAAGAAATACGCTGATATAGAAAAGCGTTTGGGATTCACTAAAGAGGCCGAGGAGGTGAGGGGCTGATTCTAGGAGCTTCGAGGTTCTGTTTCCTGCAATTGTTTAAGCTGATGACTAATGCTGCTGGTACTTTACAAGGAGGAGATCTGGCTGATAAGTTCACTGGAATTTGCATAGCGGAGTCATGTCACATGGCCACTGGGCTTATTTTGAATATTGGTGCCAACTTGCTGTAGGAAAAACTGCACTTAAGCCAATCCACTTTGTATAGTACGCTTGTGTTTATTCTGCTAGTCAACGTAGAGGTACAGAACCATAGAAGTTTACAGCGCAGAAAGAGACCATTCGGCTCATTGTGTGTGTGCTGGCTCTTTGCGCGAACAGTCCAAAACTAATCCCACTCTCCTGCTTTCTCCCCAGAACCCTGCATCTGCTCTGCCTCAACTACTCCATGTGGCAAAGCATTCCAAGCTCCAACAATTCACTGCGTAAATTATCTTTTCCTTACCCCTCTCTTCATTGCCTTAGTGAGAATTTTAAATTGATGTCATCACTGACTCCCCAAGGTAAGGGCTGTCAGTGCAGGGAAATGGAGCCCTTCACATTTCAGTACCAACTGTCCCATCAAACTCTCCCAGGGTTAGATACAGAGTAAAGCTCCCTCTACACTGCCCCATCAAACAGTCCCAAGGCAGGTACAGCACGGGTTAGATACAGAGTAAACCTCCCTCTACACTGTCAAAATAATGTGCCTTAGCCCCAAATCTCAGAAGCATCACACTTTATCCAGTTCCTACTGACGTGTTCTAACACCTGCAGTTTGCTGTTTCTCTGGTGCAGGTTTATCAGCGAGGGCTGCAGTCCATCCCACTTAGTGTGGATCTGTGGGTTCATTACATCACTTATCTGCAGGAGATCCTTGAACCCACCAGCCCTGAAACTCCAGTTAAACTCCGGAGGTAAGCCTGAATTATCCGCCGTTGGAATGGATCGGAGGGGTGAGGGCGGTTAATATTCGGTGCATGAACCAGAGTTCCAGCTCATTTTCTAAGCAAGGTCCAGACTAGTTGATGCTATTTAATCTCCTCTTTGGGGCAAGGTTTTGAAGAAGGGTCTGAACAGAGAAGAAGTTGTTATAAGGTGGATTATTGCAGGGGCGGTGGGTGGAGGAGACCAGGGGTAGAACATTCTCAGCAATAGGGAGCAGCCACCGGGCCGAGTAACCAGTCTCTGACCGATCCCAACCTACTCGCTTTCTCACCATATCCCTCGATGCCTCCTCTCCAGAAATGCCCCTTTAACCCATTTATACTGTCTGCTTCACTGCCTTTCCCAGGTATTTTATTTCATAGCTCTATTACCCTGACTCCCCTTCTTATTCCCCACGTTATAATTTGCATCACCGTGGTTTAACAGTTTGTTTGTCGCTTCCCTTCATAATTTTCCTTCACCGGATCACAAAGTCTCCTTTTTCCCCCAAGAAAAGTTCCAGCCCAATTTTCTTAACCTTCGTTCATGCTTGGCTCTGTCTCCTTTCAAGGGCAGTAATATCTCCTAGGGTTGGTGGGTAGCACTCTCACCTCTCTGCATCAGAAGGGTGTGGGTTTGAGCCCCGTTCCAGGACCTGAGCCCATAAACTCAGCTGATACCCGAGAGCAGTACTGAGGGAATGCTGCGCTGTGGGAGGAGAGCAGGGCAGTTCTCCCGGTGTCTCGGCAACCATTCCTCCCTCGACCAACACCACCATAGACAGATTAACGGTCGTTCATCTCATTTGCTGTTTGTGGATCTTGCAGTGTGCAAAATAGTTGCCGCGTCACCACACTTCAAAAAATAATTCATTGTACGTGAAATGATTTGAAATGTTTGTGAGGGCAGTGTTAAGATGTTGTACAATTACAGAAAGAAAGACTTGCATTTCTATAAAGCCTTTCACAACCCGAGGACGTCCCAAAGCGTTTTACAGCATGAAGTACTTGTCTTGAAGTGTCATCACTATTGTAATGTAGGAAATGTGGCAGCCAGCCAAATTGTGCACAGAAGGCTCCCACAACAGCACTGAGATAAACGACCAGATAATCTGTTTCAGTGATGTTGGTTGAGGGATAAATATTGGCCAGGACAGCGGGGAGAACTCCCCTGCTCTTCTTCGAATAGTGCCATAGGATCTTTTATGCCCGCCTGAGAGGGCCTTGGTTTAACGCCGCGTGCGAAAGACGGCACCTCCGACAGTGCAGCACTCCCTCAGTACTGCACTGGGAGTGGCAGCCTAGATTATGTGCTCAAATCTCTGGAGTGGGACTTGAACCCACAACCTTCTGACTCGAGGCATGAGCGCTACCACTGAGCCATGGCTGACACACCAGTTAGGATGGGGTGGGGGGCGGAGGGGGTCATTCTCGGTTTATACAGTGTTCCTGAGCAAGATTTGTCTCCAAATAACCTGCCTTGTGTAAATGAGATTTGCCTTTAATGAACTCTCTGACCTGTACAGCTCTTGACTGTTGATCTCTGCTGGTGTGTTTCACCTGATGAGCAGTTCTTGTTTTTGCAGTGTGTTTGAAATGGCGCTGGCTGCAGCCGGCACCGACTTCCGATCTGACCGACTCTGGGACCTGTACGTGAGCTGGGAGAAGGAGCAGGGTCAGCTGAAGGCCGTCACTGCCATTTATGACCGGGTGCTATCGATTCCCACACAACTGTACAGCCACCACTTTGAGAAGTGAGTGAGGGGGTTTTTGTACACTTAATGTGCAATGTTATAAAACTGTGATTGCAGCTCTTCCTGGAGGCCAGGTGGGTAGCAGCGCTACCCAGCGCGGAGCTAAAGTGGGTAGCGGCGCTACCCAGCGCGGAGCTAAACCTGATTTCATCTTTTTTTACGTAGAATTTTCAGCGCAGAAATAGGCCATTCGGCCCAACAGGTTGATGCTGGCGTTTATGCTCCCCACAAACCTCCTCTCACCCTGGGTAGGGTGGATACAGGGGAACCAATGGATGCAGTATATTTGGATTGCCAAAAGGCATTCAATAAGGTGCCACATAAAAGATTACTGCACAAGATAAGAGCTCATGGTGTTGGGGGTAATATACTGGCATGGATAGAGGATTGGCTAGCTAACAGAAAACAAAGAGTCGGGATAAAAGGGTCTTTTTCAAAATGGCAATCTGTAACTAGTGAGGTGCTGCAAGGCTCAATGCTGGGGCCTCAACTATTTACAATATATATCAGTGACTTGAATGAAGGAACAGAGTGTCTTGTGGCCAAATTTGCTGATGATACAAAGATAGGTGGAAAAGCAAGTTGCGATGAGGACACAAAGTGTCTGCAAAGGAATATTGACAGGTTAAGCGAATGGGCAAAAATTTGGCAGGTGGAATATAATGCGGGAAAATGTGAAGTCATCCACTTTGGGAGGAAAAATAAAAAAGCAAAATATTATTTGAATGGAGAAATACTACAAAATGCTGCGGTACAAAGGGAACTAGGTGTCCTCGTACATGAAACACAAAAAGTCAACATAAAGTTGCAGCAGGTAATCCGGAAGGCAAACGGAATATTGGCCTTTATTTCTAGGGGGATGGAGTGTAAAAGCAGGGAAGTCTTACTACAACTGTACAGGGTGCTGGTGAGACCACACCTGGAGTACTCCGTACAGTTCTGGTGCCCTTATTTAAGGGAGGACATACTTGCAATGGAGGCAGTTCAGAGAAGGTTCACTAGATTGATTCCGGGTATGGAAGGGTTGTCTTATGAGGAAAGATTGAACAGGTTGGTTCTATACTCATTGGAGTTTAGAAGAATGAGAGGAGATCTTATTGAAACATACAAGATTCTGAGGGGACTCGATAGGGTAGATGCTGAGAGGATGTTACCCCTCACGGGGGAATTTAAAACTAGGGGGCATAGTCTCAGAATAAGGGTCGCCCGTTTAAGACGGAAATGAGGAGGAATTTCTTCTCCCAGAGGGTCCTGAATCTTTGGAATTCTTTACCCCAAAAAGCTGTGGAGGCTGAGTCATTGAATACATTCAAGGCTGAGTTAGAGAAATTTTTGATCAGCAGGGGAGTCAAAGGATATGGGGAAAGGGCTGGAAAGTGGAGTTGAGGTAAAAATCAGATCAGCCATGATCTCATTAAATGGCGGAGCAGGCTCTCGGGACCGAATGGCCTACTCCTGCTCCTATCTCTTATGGTCACCCCTCTTCATGTAACCCTATCCACATATCCTTCTATTCCTTTCTCTCTTCGTACTTATCTAGCTTCTCCTTAAATGCATCTATGCTATTTGCCTCAACTACTCCATGTGGTAGCAAGTTCCACATTCTCACCACTCTCTGGGTAAAGAAGTTTCTCCTGAATTCCTTATTGGATTTATTAGTGACTATCTTACAATTATGGCCCCTAGTTTTATTTTGGAAATTTAGGAGCCGGCTCATAGGAGCAATGTCGGACAGGGAAAGACCATCTGGTCCATCCAACCTGTCCCATATAATTGCAATGCCTTGGGTATCACAATATATACACTCCCCAGCCTACCCAAAAACCAAATGATGATCTGGGAAAGGTGAAAACCAGATAAATACCAAGGCCAACTTGGGGTGGAAATCTGGGAAATTCCTCTCCGATCCCCATAGGTGATCGAAACTAGTCCAGGATTTCACTCCGGCACTGAATTCTATGCAGTACGAGGCGACCTCTGCCCCAGCCAGAAACAGGCCCAGCTCTCGCTTGAAGCTCTTCGCTATTTATGTTGTTGAGTTGTTTTCTGTAGTGTGTCGACTCATAAATGCTACGGGCCCACTCCCAGGCTCCAAATTAAAAGAACGCTATAAAAGCAGCTTAAACCATACAGACCAGAAAGTCTAAGGTTCAATTCTCAGTCTGTCTTGAGTTAGCCAATATCAGCTAGGGTGGAAAGGTTGTTACGTTTTTAAAATTCCTTCTCGGGATGTGGGCGTCACTGGTAAGTCTGGCATTTATTGCCATCCATAATTGCCCTGAGAAAGCGGTGGTGCTGAACCTTCTTGAACTGCTCTTGAAGCGGTTTGATACAACTGAGTGAGCCACTTCAGAGGGCATTTAAGAGTCTAACCGCATTAATGTGGGACTGGAGTCACATACAGGCCCAGACCGGGTGAGGACGGCAGGTTTCCTTCCCTGAAGGACATTAGTGAACCAGTTGGGTTGTTAACGACAATCCGATGGCCTCAGTGCTGCTGGGCTGGGGAGCAGTAAAATCAGCCTGGGGTACCTGCTCTTGATCACTGTCCACAGCCCTTGCTTGGAAGTCTGGTGCGCACAGGGCCCAGCTTGGCTTTGGTGCCCTCTGCTGAGACTCGCTAGCAAGGCTCAAGAAGAATGGCCACTTGCCCCCCCGTGGGACTCTATCCCAATGAGAGTCGGTGTTTTCAGAAGTGAACAATCACTTGCATTTATAAAGCGCCTTTAACGTAGTAAAACGTCCCAGGGCACTTCACAGGAGCGTTACCAGACAAAGTTTAACACTGAGCCACATAAGGAGATATTAGGACAGGTGACCAAAAGCTTGGTCAAAGAGGTAGGTTTTAAGGAGCGTCTTAAGGAGGAGAGAGAGGCGGAGAGGTTTAGGGAGGGAATTCCCGAGCTTAGGGCCTAGGGGGCTGAAGGCATGGCCGCCAATGGTGGAGCGATTAAAATCGGCGTTGCGCAAGAGGCCAGAATTGGAGGAGTGCAAAGATCTCGGAGGGTTATATGGCTGGAGGAGGTTACAGAGATGGGGAGAGGGGGCGAGGCCATGGAGAGATTTGAACACAAGGATGAGAATTTTAAAATGGAGGTGTTGCAGGACTGGGAGCCGACATAGGTGAGTGAGCGCAGGGTGATGGGTGAACGGGACTTGATGCGAGTTAGGATACGGGAAGGAGGACGGTGCTCCTCAATACTGCAGCCCTGTCCCCGCGTGGCCACAATTTCTGCTAAACAGGAGCCGAGCTCTAACGGCAGTTTTTTCACCATCGCGCAGGTTTAAGGAACACGTGCAGAGCTACTCACCAAAGGACATCCTGTCCACTGACGAGTTTCTCAAGCTGAGGTCAGAGGTCGTGACCAGCCTAACGGCAACTGAAGCAGACTCCGATGACGGCCCTCCCGGAGATGACCCTCCCCCGGGCGTGGGGACCACAGACCAGGAGAAGGTGATCCGTTAGTCTTTTCTAACCAGAGCTATTTAAGATTTATGGCTGGCTCCCCTTCCTTCCTGCAACCCCCCCCCCCCCAAGGTGACTTAGTTGATGAAGACAATGTGTAAAGGAGCCAGTCAGCCTAAAAGGGACCTGGCTTTTAACTGCTCATTCGTACAGAGGCTGATCTCAGCCATTGAGGTCCGAAGGCTGATATATTCGTCCTTTGAACCCACTCCTGATCACTGGCGCTTTTCCCCCTGCTGGAAAGTTTAGGTGTGGTGAGGGCAGGATCACTGTTGACTGTGATGTCCCCCATGGTCAAATAGTCACTTGGGCTGCAGTTGGCACTCGGGGACTGTAGCACAGCACAACTCGTCCTCTTCAGGAGGGGGAGATAGTGCCTGTGTACAATGGTCACCATGGCCCAGGGTTATCTCGGTCTCTGGGTTACAGTAATCACAGCTAATGTAGCCTGTGTTGGAAGATTGCAGAAAGTCCTGAAAAATATTCAGATGTGACCCTGGGGTTGTGCTGTGGTCTTTAATTTCCCTTACTGAGTGCTGCATACAGTTCCTTATGAACTTACTCCTTATGGGGTATTGCTGTTGGGGAACAGAACACTTTCCATTTCAGGCATACAGCACCAGTATTAAGCACTCTCCCAGCCAGGTACAGCATGGATTAAATACAGAGGAAAGCTCCCTCTACATTGTCCCATCAAACAGTCCCACGGCAGGTACAGCACAGGTTAGATACAGAGTAAAGCTCCCTCTACATTGTCCCATCAAACAGTCCCACGGCAGGTACAGCACAGGTTAGATACAGAGTAAAGCTCCCTCTACACTGTCCCATCAAACACTCCCGGGGCAGGTACAGCACGGGTTAGATAAAGCTGGGGGTGTATGCGGTAGGGAGTTCTGTGCTGTGGCCTCATGTCCACTGGGAATCCGAGTGACTGCAGTGTTACAAAGATACGTGATGCAGGGGTTCTTTGCCAGCTTTGTGCGATTATATACCCGCCGAGTTGGGGATTGGGGGGGTGCGGTCCTTGCCTTCGCTGACCTTTTCTTTCCCACCACCCTGTCCCAGGCTGACACTGAGCTGGAGAAGATCCGTGCACATCTGGCGGCCACTCGGCAGGAGATGTACCTACTGAACGAGGAGGAAGTCAGCAAGAGGTGGAATTTCGAGGAGGCGGTAAGGGTGAAGCTGTACTCCACTGTCTGAAGTGCGGTGTATAACCTGCTTACCAGCCACTGGTAGAAGTGGCGTGATGGTGCTGTGTTCACAAGGCGGGTACTAATGAGGAAGGGTGGCTTGCCCATTCTGCTTGTGCATTTTTAAAAAAATAAATAAATAGAAACACCACTGCCCCTCCAACATGGCATCCAACTGTACCTTAAACAACTCCCAGTGTTTCTCCTTCAAGCAGTTTGACTCAGTTGGTAGCACTCGATCCTGAGTTAAAAGGTCATGGGTTCAAGCACCACTCCAAGGACTTGAGCCTATAATCCGGGCTGATATTCCCACTGCAGTACTGAGGGAATGCTGCACTGTCGGAGGTGCCGTCTTTCAGACACGTTACACCGTGGACCCTGTCTGCCTGTTCAAGCGGATGTTAGTGATTCCACGGCACTATTTCAAGAAAAGCTGGAGAGTTCTTCAGGTGTCCTGGCCGACTTTCCTCTCCCAGCCAATGACAAAAACTGGGCAATCAGCCATTTGCTGTTTGTGGGACCTTGCTATATCTAGTTAGAGAGATGGCCTTCGATGGGACAGTTAGGGGACTAGAGAGATGGGCTTCGATGGGACAGTTAGGGTACTGGAGGGACGGGTTTCAATGGGAGAATTTGGGGCCTAGAGGGACGTACTTCGATGGGAGAGTTGAGGATTAGAGAAATGGGAGAGTTAGGGGACTAGAGGGATGGGCTTTGCTGGAAGAGTTAGGGGACTAGAGGGATGGGCTTCGATGGGAGAATTAAGGGACTAGAGAGATGGGCTTCGATGGGAGAGGGGACTAGAAGGATGGGCTTTGCTGGAAGAGTTAGGGGACTAGAAGGATGGGCTTCGATGGGAGAATTAAGGGACTAGAGAGATGGGCTTCGATGGGAGAATTAAGGGACTAGAGAGATGGGCTTCGATGGGAGAGGGGACTAGAAGGATGGGCTTTGCTGGAAGAGTTAGGGGACTGGAGGGATGGGCTTTGCTGGGAGAATTAAGGGACTAGAGGGATGGGCTTCGATGGGAGAATTTAGGGACTAGAGGGATGAGCTTTGCTAGGAGAGCTAGGGACTAGAGCGACAGACCTTATCTTCTCATCTCTGTCTGGGTAACTGAAACGTGCAATGGAAGACATAACTTTATTACTGTACTTAATAAAACACTGAAAGAAGAACTTGGATATTCCAAATGTCCACATCCTCAAGCTGTTTCAAAGTCTTCACAGCCAATGAATTCCTTTTAAGCGCAGTCACTGTTATTTTAAAGGCAAACCCAGCAGCCAATTTGCACACAGCACGATCCCACAAATGGCATTGAGATAAATGACCAGTTAATCAGTTTCAGGTGGTGATTGAGGGAGGATTGTTGGCCCGGACACTGGGAGAACTCCCTGCTCTTTTTCCAATAGCGCTGAGGGGTCTTTTGACATCCACCTGAACAGGGAGACGGGGCCTCGGCTTAATGCCTCATCTGAAAGACTGCAACCCCGACAGTGCCGGACTCCCTCAGCGCTGGCACTGGGAGTGTCAGCCTGCATTATGTACTCACATTCCTGAAGTAGGGCTTGAACCCATGACTGAGTCAAGAGTACTACTGACTGAGCCAAGCTAACATTTCTAAAACATACCAGAAAGAAGTGAAGTAACTAATCAACAGGTACGATTTGAGTGCGAAGTGCAAATATAGCCACTTTCACAATGTTTCTGCGCAGAAAGTTGTGTGAATATTGGACGATCCTTTCAGCTTTTACAACAACTTACATTTATAGCGAGCCTTTAACGTAGTAAAACGTCCCAAGACGCTTCACAGGAACGTAGTCAGACAAAATTTGACATCGAGCCACATAGAAATATTAGGACAGGTGACCAAAATTTTAAGGAGTGTCTTAAAGGGGGAGAGAGAGATAGAGAGACGGAGAGATTTAGGGAGGGCATGTCAGAGCTTAGGGCCTAGACAGCTGAAGGCACGGCCGCCAACGGTGGAGCGATGAAAATCGGGGGTACGCGAGAGGCCAGAATTGGAGGAGCGCAGAGATCTCGTTTTCTTTATCCTAATTTGCACTCAGTTTATCATCTCCAATCATTCCTGCCTCTGTCGCCCTCTCCTCAGATCAAGCGGCCATACTTCCATGTCAAGCCCCTCGAGAGAGTGCAGCTGAAAAATTGGAAGGACTACCTGGATTTCGAGATCAGTAGCGGCACCAACGAGCGGGTTCTGGTATTGTTCGAGCGCTGCGTGATCGCCTGTGCTCTGTACGAGGACTTCTGGATCAAGGTGAACCCCCCCTTCTCGGAAGCTGGCCCCGGGATACAGATCCCGGCTTTTCCTGCTGATCTTTCCCAATCAGCGGCTTCTCTTTTTAAAAAAAAAATTTTGTGTTTGTGTGTTTTTTTTTCTTTTGCAAGCGTTCCAACAAAAAAGAATTTCACGTTTTACTTTGATGACCTGACTTCTAACATAATCTTTTAATTCCATTGCTGTTTTATCTGCACGTGTTGCTTCAAACTAAAGAAGTTAAGGGATTGCTGAAGAAATGTGTAAGCGTGTTATCACTGTGAGTGCCCCCTCCAGTTCTCAATAAGCTGTACCATGCTGTCTTTTTATTTTTTAACACGGCGCAGTGGCGTCGGAGCAGGTTGATTTTGTTTATCTTTATGCCTTTCTGACCTCCTTTTGTCCGCAGTACGCCAAGTACCTGGAGAGCCACAGTGTAGAGGGCGTCCGTAACGTCTTCCAGCGGGCCTGCATGGTCCACCTGCCCAAGAAGCCCACCCTGCACCTACTGTGGGCCGCCTTCGAGGAACAGCAAGGTAGGGAGGTCCTGGTTGCACGCACCCCCTGCCGAATCGGCAGCCCTGTACGGGTGGCAGTCAGTGCGGAGAAAAGAGGGAAAAAAAAAACAATTGGCTATTAGAAGCATCTAAACCTTCAAATCCTGTCAATTGCGATGCTGTACAGCCTGGGTTAGAACTCCCACAGGGACACGAGCGGTTAGGGATATCTTTATATAGCACTTTATGGTATCGCTCAGAAGCATCCCCAGATCTTCACAAAAATGAATGACTTTGAAGTAGATTGGCGGAGTATGAGTCGACGGGGTACGATGGTGTAGTGGTTGTGGGACTGGATATAGTGACCCAGAGGTGGCGAGTTCAAATCCCAACAGAGCAAATTGTGAAATTTGTTTCTATAATTAGTGGGCCAGCATCACAGAAGCTGCAGATTGTCATAAAAACCCAACTGGTTCACCATTTGTCCTTCAGGCATTCAATTGTAAAAACAGTCGCTAAGGTGACTTGGGGATGGGCATTAAATGCGGCTTTGCCAGCATGGCCCACAAATGTCATCTTTAATGTGCACCAGAGCCTCAGGGATAGGCAGGCGAGCCTCAGTTTAACATCGTGTCCAAAGGACGGCATGAGTGACAATGCAGCACTCCCTCAGTATAACACTGGAATGTCGGTGTAATGCTGGGTACAGACCATTAGCCCCACATCTATGTGAGTGCCATTGGGATATGATGATACAGGACTGAGTTTGAAGCAGGGTTGTCAGAGTTGGGGTAATGGGTAATTTATATTTGGCTGTGGGGGAAGAGTTCATAACTACTGGTATCAGTAAAAAGTGACCATGAAACTGTCGGATTGTCGTTAAGAACCCAACTGGTTCACTAATGTCTCTTTAGGGAAAGAAACCTGCCGTCCTTGCCCAGTCTGGGCTTATATGTGACTCCAGTCCCACACCAAGGTGGTTGACTTTTAACTGCCCCCTGAAGTGGTCTAGCAAGCCCCTCAGAATAACCAGAACCACACGGACCGCAGCGGTTCAAGAAGACCCACCACCACCTCAGGGCATCTAGGGATGGGCTATAAATACCGGCCTTGCCAGTGACGCCTACATCCTGAGAGTGATTTTTTTTTAAAGCTGTTTAAAAATCTACTGGTGACTAGAAGGATGGATCGTCCTCTTCCCTAACCCGCCTACCTGGTGGTGAAGATCTTTACCAAAGCAGGGACGAGCTAATCCCGATTTTCCATCCGTTCATTTTATTCAATGGAAAATCATGAATATGCAGTAAGAGCTTCTGCTCCGCCAAGCTCTAACCCCGGCATCGAAGAGGGAAAAATCTCCCCCGGATATCTGGCCTATTGGCTTGCCCGGGTCGGTTAAATTACTTCTTTTGCTTAGCCTGTGTAAAAGAAACATCACCAAAAATGGGGGTAAGGGGGTGGGGTGTACAGAATCAAGCTAACATGCCAGCCTACAATGGGAGTAAAGTTCCCCTCTTCTCCATGGGTTGTATGAAGCCTCCATGGAAAGACTGGGAGGAAGTTGATTCAAGACAAGTGATTTCAGTTGGCTTCAATGGCAACGGAAGGTTCAGAAGAAACCCGGTCACGGAGGGAATCACTTTCAAAACTGCAGCAAGGTGCTCTGAATCGTTGCAGTCCTGGCTTTACTTCTCCTTGGTACAGGCGGGTATAATGAACAACACTGGAGCAAAACTTATTTACACCAAAAGTGCCCACAGTCGAATGTGTTATTCCACATTTGCTGATCTGCATCCGGTATCCTGCTTGCTGGTCAGTCATATAGGAGATTAGAGCGTCGTGCTGTAACCCAGGGGGTAAGTAAGGGGTGATACGATTGGTCTCGGCATTCCTGGGCTAGGCAGAAGGGGTAGGTCAGCCATGTTTCCCGCTCCCGGTTGCTCCCCAGTAGCTACTGTTGGAAAGTGTGGACGTCAAATGAAGACCGAATCAGGGTCAGCTGTGATGTCCCCCCCCACCACGGTCAAATAGCCAAGCCATGGAACCTAATTCTCAGCTGGTCAAAATAACTTATCGTGAACTTATGCTCATCATTTTGCACAAAATGTCTGTCGTATTCTTCCACCAGCCCATAATCTGGTAGAGCCATTGACCCAAGGACAGTCCTGTGCTTCAGCTCTGGTCATTGTAGGTTCAATGCGGCCTCTTTGGGTGAAGGTAAGATCGAGATGGGGTGCCCTCCCACTTTGAACAGCCTGTCAACAAACCATGAATCAGCAGCAAGTCCCAAATGTCGATGACAGCTGTAATTACAGATCCTGTGGCATTAGCGATGCACGGGAAGTGATTTCAGCAGTTTTAAAAGATTAGTGAGGGCTGACAGGAAATGTATCCCTTTTAGAATAATAGTTTTACAAATATAGTACAGTACACATCCATCTTTAGCAATTCCACCTCAAACTCTGACCATTGCTGCTGGACCAGAATGTATAAATCATTAAAAAAAAACACTCAACCTCCTGTAACTGAGACCAGTCAACCAATCCGTCTATATATCTTAATTCTTGAGGCCAGTGCATGTCTTGTCACACACCAGGCGTCACACTTTGTTACAGACTATTTTTCAAGTGGTTGCACTTGCCTTCTGATTGACCAAAGCAGTTTAATGGCAGCTACAGTTAGCTGGATTTACCCATTTAGAGCAGTGGCCTTAAAAGGGACGGGCCAGATGAGCAACTGAACATCACAACTGTGAGCAATGCCATGGGTGGGTGGGGGTTGATGGTGTAATTGAGAAACCTAGGTGAAGGATCAACAGCCACAATAGTACAGGGCACCTGTGAGGCTGGACAGAGTAGGAAAGTGGTCGCAATAGGTCCAGCAATAAAAGGCTAGATGAAACCGAGCTTGGGTTTTAAAAGCCTGCAGATTGTAAGAGTTCTCCAGTTTTGAGGTCCTGGGATAAAATGAGTTAGAGTAGGAAATGGTGCGATGAGTCTCTATTGGGGTGGGGTGGGGGGGAGCGATGTGTTGGACGGGGGAATTTGGAGCTTAAGATGGACAAGAGCTGACAAAATGGGGGTGGATATCAGTGTTCAGTGCAGGTGGCTGCAGAAGAAATCTCTGCAGTTTTAAGATTCTGTATGTACATAAAATCCATCTCGTGCTCCCCAGCCTGATTTGGTACGGAAGCTGATAAGTGGGGGTGAGCTGCCCCTGAAACGCACGCTGACTGCCGCCCGCTACAACCGGTTTGTGCACGAGCCCCCATTCTGAGTGATTTGCCATTATTTTAGTAGTTTTAGTTGTGGACGTGGCTTGTTTGGAAAACTGTACTTGCTAGCGGCAGTATCCATGATCTTGCAATATTCCTTCAGTCTTTACAGGATAATCCCAGTTTAGATGGTATGGAATTCCTGCTAAACACTATTTACAAGTAGTTGGTAAGTTTCTGAAGAAGAACAAAAAAAAACAACCAATAAAACACAAACCACAGAGCTTTGCATGATAGATTGTCGTAACCACATCCACTCAATACCCGTTTGCCAGCCGTGGCTGCCTGGCTTGATCTTTGTTTCTCTTGTGTTATTTGCCCAGGTGACCTGGAGGAAGCCCGGCGCATCTTGAAGTCCTTCCAGGTGGTGGTGCCCGGGCTGGCCATGGTGCTCCTGCGGCGTGTGAACCTGGAGCGTCGCTGTGGGGACCTGGACCAGGCGGAGGCGCTGCTGCGGGAGGCCATCGAGCAGCACCGGGACACGGCTCTGGGCTCCTTCTTCTCCGTCAAGTTGGCGAGGCAGCTTCTGAAAGTGCAGAAGAGTCTGGTGAAGGCCAGGAAGGTGCTGCTGGAGGCTATTGAGAGGGACCAGGTGAGGGGGTCTGGGAGCGCTGGGTCAAACACCGCATTCGGAGCTGCCGTTAAACCTATATTCTCTGGAGTTTAGAAGAATGTGAGGTGATCTCATTGAAACCTATAAAATTCTTAGAGGGCTTGATAGGGTAGGTGCTGAGAGGCTGTTCCCTCTGGCTGGAGAGTCTAGAACTAGGGGTCATAGTCTCAGGATAAGTGGTCGGCCGTTTAGGACCGAGATGAGGAAAAATTTCTTCACTCAGGGTCGAGTGTCTTTTTATAAAGACCCCGCCCAGTATAGTACTAACGTCCTACAGACCACGTGCTCCTAGGTTTGAGTGCCAGCTCTGTGTTAGCTGTTCTAGGGAGAGACTAGAGGAATTGGAACAGAGAAGGTTAAGAGGAGATCCGGCAGAGGTGCTCAAACTTAGGAGACGTTTTGATGAAGTAAATCGAGAAAAGCTATTTCCACTGATTGGTGAGTCGGTAACTCGAGGGCATCAGTTTAAGATCATCATCAAAAGAATGAAGGGAGATTGTTAAGAGAAACTGTGTTATACAGAGGGAATGTCTGACCAGAAGCAGTGGGAGGAGAAACAGAGCCAATAACCACTTTTAAAAGGGAAGTGGATGAATATTTGAAAAATAAAAATTTTGACGGGTACAAGGGAAGTTAAGGGATCAGAGATCCGGCACGGGCGAGATGGGCTGAACGGCCTCTTCCTGTGCTGTAAGATTCTATGATTCTATCTAAGCTGGCAGTGGGCGCCACCTCTGGGAGAAGGAGTGCAAAATGAGCCCGGGGCTGCATTCCTGGTTGTTCCCTGCCTTGACGTTGGATGGTCAGGTTGAGCTACGATTGCTCTCCCGGTAGAACAGCCTGCTGCTACCTTCAATGAATAGACTCCCTCAGTCTAGGCTCGTTGCTTGTGTGAGGTGCCCTGGAATCGTATCGCTCCAAGTGTAAGGGAACGGGAAGAAACTCGACTAACAAAATGAGGTGGGACATCCCCCCAGTTATTTAGGAGACAGTTGATTCGTGGTGTGAGATGCAGTATCCCCTAACGTGGAGCCTTTGGCCTTGACAGGAGAACACCAAACTCTACCTCAACCTATTGGAGCTGGAGTTCAGCGGTGACATCCGAATAAACGAGAGCAACATCCTGGGCTGCTTCGACCGGGTGCTTTCCAGCTCCCTCCCCCTCGAGACCAAAATCCTCTTCTCCCAGCGGCGAGTGGAGTTCCTGGAGGATTTCGGCTGCAGCGTACGGAAGTGAGTGTCACCGTCTGTAACTGGAGTGTGTCTGTCACTGTCTGTGTGGAGTGAGTGTGTCTGTGACCCCCCCCCCCATATGGAGTGTGTGTCTGTGACCCCCCCCCCATGTGGAGTGTGTGCCTGTGACCCCCCCCCCCCCATATGGAGTGTGTGTCTGTGACCCCCCCCCCCCATGTGGAGTGTGTGCCTGTGACCCCCCCCCCCATGTGGAGTGTGTGCCTGTGACCCCACCATGTGGAGTGTGTGCCTGTGACCCCCCCCCCACCATGTGGAGTGTGTGCCTGTGACCCCCCCCCACCATGTGGAGTGTGTGCCTGTGACCCCCCCCCACCATGTGGAGTGTGTGCCTGTGACCCCCCCCCACCATGTGGAGTGTGTGCCTGTGACCCCACCCCCCCCCCACCATGTGGAGTGTGTGCCTGTGACCCCCCCCCCCCCACCATGTGGAGTGTGTGCCTGTGACCCCCCCCCCCCCCCACCATGTGGAGTGTGTGTCTGTGATTCCCCCCCTTCCATGTGGAGTGTGTGTCTGTGACCCCCCCCCCCCCCCACCATGTGGAGTGTGTGTCTGTGATTCCCCCCCTTCCATGTGGAGTGTGTGTCTGTGACCCCCCCCATTCCATTCCATGTGGAGTGTGTGTCTGTAACCCCCCCCCCCCCCCCTTCCATGTGGAGTGTGTGTCTGCGACACCCCCCCCCCTTCCATGTGGAGTGTGTGTCTGTGACCCCCCCCATTCCATTCCATGTGGAGTGAGTGTCTGTAACCCCCCCCCCCTTCCATGTGGAGTGTGTGTCTGCGACACCCCCCCCCCCCCCCCCCAATGTGGAGTGTGTGTCTGTGACACCCTCCCCCCTTCCATGTGGATTGTATGCCTGTGACCCCCCCCCCCACCATGTGGAGTGTGTGCCTGTGACCCCCCCCCCCACCATGTGGAGTGTGTGCCTGTGACCCCCCCCCCACCATGTGGAGTGTGTGTCTGTGACCCCCCCCCCATTCCATTCCATGTGGAGTGTGTGTCTGTAACCCCCCCCCCCCCTTCCATGTGGAGTGTGTGTCTGCGACACCCCCCCCCCCCCCCCAATGTGGAGTGTGTGTCTGTGACACCCCACTTACAGTGTCCAGGAGTGGGTGGGATGCTTAAACTCGCCCCCCCCCACAAATTTACTCCCTTTTCTGAAGGCATCCCTATTTGCTCGGGTACCGTTGACTGATGCCAGGCCCCCTTTGATATTACACTGCCCAATGGGCCACTAATCATGTATGCACCTGAACGCCTAGTGCATTGAGCCATTCAACTGTGACGGGCATCACGTTCAAGCTGGATTCTTTAATGTAACGGCCACACACGCAGGAACGCAGCCGTTATGGAGAGGTCATTGGAGAGCATTCGGGAGTGGGTGTCCCGGTGATTTTGCCCTTTGTAGCCCAAGGAGGAGGCCATTCAGCCCCTCGAGCCTGTCCGCTATTCAGTTAGATCATGGCTCTAGCCTCAACAGTCTTTTTGGGGGGGGGAGAGTTCCAGATTTCCACTCCCCTTTGTGTGAAGAAGTACTTCCTGACATCACCCCTGAACGGCCTGGCTATAATTTTAAGGTTATGCCCCCTTGTTCTGGACTCACCCACCACAGGAATCAAGCTTAACGAGATGAACTGCGAGACATGAGAATCTAAACTTTGTTACTTTCAGGCATCCGAGCACAAAAAAAAAGCTCACCTGAACTTAAAAAGCAAATTTGGGCTTCTGTTTCTTTGAAGTGTTGAGTACCTCTGCCCTCCCTCCTAGCTACTTACTGCTGACAAGGGTGTGAAGAGGTTGTGCATCTGTGCTCGTTATCCTGTGTCGGTGCCTGACGTGTCCCCTTGGTTTTTCCCCCCACAGTTTGCTGCACACCTACGACGAGCATCAGAAACTCCTCAAACAGAATTCAAGTAAGAAGCGAGCGGCCGAGAACGGGTGAGTGAGTGAGCGTCGCACTTTCCTCAGCGTGTCTCGCCCCTCTGGTTTGGCTGACGCGCCCGTTCCCAGCGCGCGGGAGAATGGCGGTCTTCGGAGGGTGGGGGGTGCAGTATGGGGCGGTATCTGAGCTCGGTGCACAGTTTGAGTTTGGGGTGTGGCCGGCTGTACCTGTTCAACTTCGTCCACGATGTTCTGGCTGAGCGGCGTGTTTCCAAATTGCGTGGTACACCTGGGTAGAGATGTCACTGGGAGTGTGTAATGTGATGGTACCAGTGAAAAAGAAGGACCTGCATTTATATAGCGCCTTTCATCACCTCAGGACATCCCAAAGCACTTTACAGCCAATGAAGTACTTTTAAAGTGTAGTCACTGTTGTAATGTAGGAAACACGGCAGCCAAATGTGCGCACAGCAAGATCCCACAAACGGCAATGTGATGACCAGATAATCTGTTTGTGATGTTGGTTGAGGGATAAATATTGGTTAGGACACCGGGGAGAACTCCCCCTGCTCTTCTTCCAGTAGAGGCCGCGGGATCTTTTACGTCCACCTGAGAGGAGCAGACGGGGGCCTCGGTTTAACATCTAATCCGAAAGACGGAACCTCCGACAGTGCAGCACTCCCTCGGTACTGGCACTGGGAGTGTTGGCCTCGATTTCTGTGCTCAGGTCTCAGAGATAGACACACTTCTTGTGTGATAATAGGGGGCTGTTAGTTTGCAGTGATGGAATCACCGATGTTTTCCACTTCTGTGCTCATTAAAGTGGAAAATTGCAAATTGGGGGTCTGGTGAGTGCAGGAGGGGATATCACCCCTGGCTGTTAAGCCCTGTTTCATTTTGCTGTTTTTGTGGGAGTTACACTCCATGATATCACTCCCTTTCCATAAGCCGATGACCTTGAGGTGATTCATCCCCTTGTGTTGCTCCTGCCACTACCACTACCACCCCCACCCCACCATTGTAAACAGCAGTCCCCTCCCACGTTTAGAGCGGCAGCGTCTATAATTATACTGCGGCGGGGCACAAGACGGGAATCTCGTCCTGCCCGTGACGTTTCACTACAGTCTTTAGTGACCGCGCTTCGGGGGCCCCCCCCCCCCCCCCCCCCCCCAAGAGAACTCCGAGGTGATTTTAAAATTGTAATGCTTCGAATTACAGCACGGAGGAGCCAGAGGAGAAGAAAGCCCGGGCGGACGATGCCTCTACAGTCACCGTAGCGACCACGGCTGTGACCACCAGCAATTCCACCGCCCTAATGAGCGGAGACGTAACCAGCAGTCAGGCAGCGTACAACTACAGTGCGTGGTATCAGGTGCGGCTCGATACATCTCCCAAACGTAGCCACTAAAGCGTGCCCTGTCGACATAAGCTCCACCTCTGGCGGCAAGCGCAGGTCGGGATGTAAATCACCAAAGCGCCAAAACCCTCCTCGGCAGACAGTTTCAGACAGTCCTCAATGATAAACGTAAACCCCTGGGTAAGGATGTTGGGGGGGGGGGGGGGGGGTGGACGTGACTGCCTCTTAAATTTTTTAGCATGGATATGTTCCCCACCCCTCGCTCCAAATTGTAGAATTGCCTTGGTGTTCCCCTCCCCCCAACGTGTTATACTTGGTTGTGTCTCTGAAAAGCTCCAGGAAATATAATTCCTGGTGCTCGGAGCAATAGAAACTGCTTTAACCCTGAAACCGATAAATGCTGGCAATGCGGGTCAGTCAGCATCGGTAGAGGGAACAGACAAACTGACGGTTTCAGGCATGCCATCCTTCATCGGAACTGAATTGTGATCTATATGGACTTTCAAAAGACGTTTGATAAGTTGTCACCTAGGAGACTTGTTAAAATTAAGGCGCACGGCATTGACGAGACTGTGCAGCATGGATAGAATCATACAGCACCGAAGGAGGCCATTCGGCCCATCATGCCCATGCCGGCTCCTTGAAAGAGCTATCCAATTAGTCCCACTCCCTCACTCTTTACCCATAACCCTGCAAAGCCGCTTCCATCCCCCTTTCAGGCAGTACGTTCCAGATCGTAACAACTCGCTTTTTAAAAAAAAAATCTCCTCATTATCCCCCCTCTGGATAGGAAACAGGACAGAATAGAGAGTGGTGCTTAATGATGGTTTTTCTGACTGGAGGGTGACCCCTAAGGTTTGGGACCATTACTCTTCTCAATATGAAAATGGTCTGGGCTCCAGTATAATAGCAGACATTCAGACAACACAAAAGTAGGACTGTAAGTGACTTAAGGAGGGCAGCGACAGGTACCTGCGGACTGCCGGATCCTGTGTCACGGTGCCCCCAGGGTGGCTGAGCATCTGTGGAGCCAGGCACAGCCTCTTACTGATTTTCCACCTCTCTCTATCTCTATCTGCAGCCTTATGGATCCTACGGATATCCGAACCCGTGGAACTACAGTCAGTATTACCCACACAGCTGAGACGGCTGGAGATCTGGGCCTAAGGAATGGGAACTGTGTACATACTGAAACCAAGGGACCTGTTTCTGTCCCACAACCCCCCCCCACCCAAATCTCCACTCCCCACCTTTTATAAACCACTCGCCCACCGAATATCTCTCTCTCCCACGATGAGCAGGAAGGCGCTGCCAGAATGGAGTCGATCTGCGAGGTGTTTTGTGTCTGTTGTGTCGGGTGTAATGATATCCTGAAAAATGTGAAATTCTGGGAGAGCTGGGATTCTTTGTGTTCAGTTTCTTGTCAACAACCTGACCTCCTGATTTTTATTTTTTTGATGGGGGTTGGGGAAGAGGAGAGAGGGAAGTTAATCCTGTCAGAGTCATTGGGAAGAAGCTTCTGTCAGCACAGCACAGTCCTAAGTAATCTCTGGCGTGGGATTGTTCTCTCTGGGATGGAAATACAGAGCAGGCTCCCCCTGAGATGGAGCATATTTCCACCCCCCTGCTCGGGATGGAAATTTGGAGCATTTGCCCCCCCCACCCCCACCCAAAATGGAAGTATGGATCAAGTGTGGGAGAGAAGAGATGGGTTAGTCTGTCGGATGGGACCCACCACCAGGAGTGACGAGGCTGCTGTGTATTCGCAATGTGTTTTTTTTAAATCATCTTTGGGCTTGTTTGATGTCACTTGTACGTTGTGCAGCATCCATTTGTGGGTCCCGTCAAGTAAAAGATCAGTTTTGACCAGGGGGTTGGGGAGGGCTGATTTCCCCGGTTTGGGGACGGGGGAGAGGTGGAGATTGAAGGGAGGCTCAGTACAACCCATAAATACACAGCCCGTATCAGGACGGTGGCCGAGATTCTAAATCTAGTCCTCGTTGGATGACTGTGCTGATCGCCTGCCATGCCTAAAACATTTTCAAATCGGCTGTGAGATCTGTCACCAAAGCAAATGGAACAGAAACAAAACTTTTTCCCCTCTTAAAGGCCACCCGAGCGGGCTTTTGGGACCTTTTTAATCAGTCAGATTTGCCGTGCGCATTTGCACTAGATTTTTTTTTTATATATATATATAAAGTCGTGAAGCACAATTCTTTTCGGTTTATTTCCCCGTTCCCCCTCGCAGCAGTTTGCTGTTCCAGGACGGGAGTGGGCACGTTACCCGACACTGGGCAGAGCTCACCATCGGGCACGTTCCTCGTCCCAACGCCGAGTTTAAAAGGAAGCGGCACAGCTGCTGGAAGTGCAACAGAACGGGTTCCTCCGCCGTCGGGGAGTGCAAAGGGCGGGCTGGTCATGGCCCACCCCCACCCCCACCCCCGGACCCGTAACACTAACCTGCTGATTTTCTGCTGCTATGTTGCTATGTATTTTTTTTTGTCAGCATTTTCTGTTACTGCAGCACCGAAGAAGTCTGTGAGTGGCACAGAGCCTCAATCTGTTCTGCCTCAAGGCAACGCTGACTGACAGATACCAAACACCTCGATGTGAAACTTTTTTTTATGTACAAATTCTTGTTAGGGCAAAAAAAAAACCCACACGTTTTTGCGAGTAGTTTTTTATGAATGTAACGTTCCATTTTTTTTTGAATGGATGGTGTAAATAAAAGGTAGCTCAGAGACAGCTATTTCTGTGTATATATGAAGCATGTAATGTTCTGTTGGCAGGCTCGGTAAAGAACGTTCTGGAAGAAAGGCAGCTGATGTTTAAACACCGTCCGCACAGTAAAAACCCAAAGTAGTCGGTACTGAATGAACCTTAAATCTGCGAGTGACCTCGGGCCTCGTATCCAGTGAGCCCAGTTCCAAACTGGACCGTGGGGGGCAGGCAGGCAGGAGGGAGAGGGGGTGCAATGGTGGTTCCCGTTTTGCTGCCTACAAAAACTCATTGAAACTTTGAACTTATGAAAGCCTCCACACAGTGAGATACAGAAACAAAAGTGGGAGGGATGGTTCCAGTTTTTGAAAAGCAACTTCCGGTTTGTACCTCCTGACTTGACGCTCGACACTGAGGCAGCCCCCTGCAGGAGGTGATGGGAAACTGAAACTGTAAAACCACTTCTACGCCCAAATGGGTCGTTCTAGCCGGGAGCTCCACCTAGCAGCAAATCTCTTCCTGGGGATTGAGTAGCTCGATGTATTTTAAAATCGCCCCTGTTAATCTTCTAACGGGCTCTGATGCTGATACTCAGTGGGTATCTCTGGCTGCTGGAGACATGGTGCTTTAAATTCCCGTGTTTTTGCTGGTCTTATCAGTTCGTTTTAAAATGGAACAGTCGTCGTTTACAGCACAGATGGAGGCCATTCGGCCCATCTTATCTGTGCCAGCTCTTTGCTAGGACAATTTAAAACTAATCCCACTGCCCCCCTCTCCACAGAGCCCTGTATCTTCCACTGCTTCAATTATTTGTCCAATTTTCCCTTAAAAGATGCAGTGGTCTCAGCCTCAACTACTCCGTGGCAAAGTAGTCTATGCATTTCTCCTAAACCACCTCTCCTCCCTCCCTTATTGACCATTTTAAATTGACCCACCAGGAGGAGTATTTCCCCTGTTTACTCATCATTTAAAAAATATCCATTAAAAACTCTTCGCCGCTGCAGTGGAAATAGTCAAATATTTCTTCATAACTACAGTGCCTCAAACCTACCACTGGGGAGGTTATTGGTGTCTTCTCCAGTGGCAGTGGGCGGAGGCTGCCCGTCACCAGGTCAGGCAGTCTCTCAACACCGCACAGTCACCCCTGCTAGAAATACTATTTGGGGGTGGGGGGGGTTGCTGGAGACTAAAGAGTTTCCTGTTTTTTTTTTAAAGTTTTATTTGTTTAGTATAGCTCCCCTGTCGTCACCCAAATAACCTCCTGTGGGACCAGTTTGCCAAGTGTAAAAAAAATGCTCACAATGTGGAAACTCCTGTTTAAAGTGTTGTGCAGCAGAGCCACGGTTCTACCTGATATTAAACAATAAACAAAAGGCACTTTTAAGGTGCGTACAATTTTTAATAGCGGGGAGCGGGGGCAGAATCTAATGCGCTTTAGTTCTCCCCAAAGCTTGGAGTCCGCTGGGCAGTGGGCCCCAGGGTAGGGAAGGGAGAAGTCGACCACTGTCTCTGGTCTTGATTGACTCCCACTGGACAGAGTATATGTGGATTGAGGCTGAGCACAGGGTCAGAGGCCACACAAGCTGCTTACACTCTCTGCTCACGCATAGGCCCGGGAGAGGGTGCAGAGGAGATTTACCAGAATGGTACCAGGCATGGGGGACTTGAGTTATGTGGAGAAGCTGGGATTGTTCCCCTTAGAGCAAAGAAGGTTAAGGGGAGATTTAATAAAGGTGTTCAAAATTATGAGAGGTTTTGATAAGAGTAGATAGGGAGGGTCGGTAACCAGAGGACACAGCTTTCAGATAATTGGCAAAAAAGCCAGAGGGGAGATGAGAATTTTTTTTTTTTTAAAACGCAGTGAGTTGTGATGATCTGGAATGCGCTGCCTGAAAGGGCGGTGAAAGCAGATTCAATAATAATTTTCAAAAGGGACTTGGATAAATACTTTAAAAAGGTAAAATTTGCAGGGCCATGGGGAAAGAGCAGGGGGGAATGGGCCTAATTGGAAAAGCTCTTTGAGAGTAGGCGCAATGGGCCGAATGGCCTCAGACGCTGTATCATTCCATAAGGAATATGAGCCCTTGGGTGAGGTGCCCAAGGGCAGCTGCTACTTGGCAATAGTCACAGGGGTAAGGTCGACACTCTCAAACTGGACCGGGGAGTTCTGCTTGATGCTGTGCGCCTGTATTTACTGGGAAACTTGACATCAGGTTGATCAGCACTGGATCCGATTTCACTGAAAGGAGTGGATCTCCTGAAACACACCCAGCCGATCCCTTTCCATTTCCGAGTCTCCCCCACCCAGTGAGAGAAATGGGAGCTTCAATCAAGGAGGTCGCTGCCTTCATCGAGTAATGCTGCTGAAATTCATTGACAGCTGCTTTCCTGAGGTCAGTATTAAAATTGTTCATTAAAACACAAATGTCTTTGTATTGATTTTGACCTAAAGGTTAACAGCTGGTGATTCTGTTTCATTCTTTTTCCCCACTACCCCCCCTCCTCCCACGTGAGCAGATTTACGTGTAATTGTCTCGCAGGAAACTGACACTTATTTTCTTGTGCTGTTGTAGGGATCTAAACCCTGATTTGGGAAGTGCCTGTATCCCAAGTCACGTTCACCCATCACCTCGCTGACCTACATTGGTCCCGGTCTGACAATCCCTCCTTAAACGTCTCTCCTCCAGCCTTACAACCCTCTGCATTCCCCACTCTGCCCCACCATTGGCAGTTGAACAGTTTTGTTGTATCCGTTATAAGCATCAATGAAATGTAATCATTTTAATCTAATTTCCCGGCAGACAGCTTGGGCGTATGATACAAGGTGAGGGGAGATGGGCAAGGAGGAACCGACATTTATACAAACAACTCGAGCAAGCTTGAGAACTTAAAATGAATCATTTTACTTTAATACATGATCATTTGGCTAATATACCTATATTAGTAATGTTTCATGTGAATCTCTGCAGCAGAAAGTTAACATAAACCACCTGTACAGGGTATTACACACACATTAAAATTTCAAACACAGGAATCGGTTACAGTCCAGGCCAGATCAGTGAACTCCAAATTGAATGGTGGGATAAAGCCCATTAGAGATCCCTCTGATACATGGGTGTGTAATGCCACACAAAGTATGTGTAACCCACTCCCCTGCTCTTCTTCAAAATAGTGGCCATGGGATTTGTTACATCCACCTGAGAGGGCAGATGGAGCCTTGATTTAATGTCTCATCCAAAAGACTCGCTCAGTCCTGCACTGGGAGTGTCGGCCGAGATTTTGTGCTCAAGTCTCTCCAGTGGGACTAGCACCCATAACCTCCTGTCTCAGAGTCGAAAGCGGGCGAGGCTGACACCTACTAGAGCACAACTAGAATGCAGAGTAAAGCTCGCCTACTGCATCAATCTGCAATTTCCCCCCTCCCTCCATTTCCCACACCTATCTGAGTTGCCAGTTGGAGCAGGTTCGTGCTGTCGGCTCACTCCCACGAGGAGCTGATCGTCACTGACAAACTAATTTCTCACAGCCTGCAGCTTTCCAGCCCATCAGTCTGGGCTTGATGTCACCCCAGCTCTCAGAGGCGGAAGGCCATGTCTAACTCACTGCTAAACTTCTTTAAAGGCACCATCTGCAACCAGTGGGTATTTTCTTGCAGGAAAAAATTATTATCCTGCCCTTCCTAGGATCTAGGAGTACAGGTTCATAGCTCCTTGAAAGTGGAGTCACAGGTGGATAGGGTGGTGAAGAAGGCATTCAGCATGCTTGGTCAGAACATTGAATACAGGAGTTGGGATGTCTTGTTGAAGTTGTACAGGACATTAGTAAGGCCACACTTGGAATACTGTGTACAGTTCTGGTCACCCCATTATAGAAAGGATATTATTAAACTAGAAAGAGTGCAGAAAAGATTTACTAGGATGCTACCGGGACTTGATGGTTTGACTTATAGGGAGAGGTTGGATAGACTGAGACTTTTTTCCCTGGAGAGTAGGAGGTTAAGGGGTGATCTTATAGAAGTCTATAAAATAATGA
Organism: Heptranchias perlo; assembly: GCF_035084215.1. Classification (NCBI taxonomy): domain Eukaryota; kingdom Metazoa; phylum Chordata; class Chondrichthyes; order Hexanchiformes; family Hexanchidae; genus Heptranchias; species Heptranchias perlo. Next base: position 5,133,138 of record NC_090367.1, on the reverse strand, counting down.
GGGGCATAGATAGATAGTAAAAATCTTTTCCCTAAGGTAGGGGAGTCTATAACGAGGGGGCATAGATTTAAGGTGAGAGGGGAGATATACAAAAGGGTCCAGAGGGGCAATTTTTTCACTCAAAGGGTGGTGTCTGGAACGAGCTGCCAGAGGCAGTAGTAGAGGCGGGTACAATTTTGTCTTTTAAAAAGCATTTGGACAGTTACATGGGTAAGATGGGTATAGGGGGATATGGGCCAAGTGCAGGCAATTGGGACTAGCTTAGTGGTATAAACTGGGCGACATGGACATGTTGGGCCGAAGGGCCTGTTTCCATGTTGTAACTTCTATGATTCTACATAGATGGGTTAAACCTCAACACTAACAGAAGTTGGTCACAGGCTAAGAGCTTCCAACACAGCACGAGCGTTTCCCCTGGTTATTACACAGGTTGTGGTCTCTCCATTCCCCTACGGTTTGCAGTTGGAGTGAAGTAGAGGGTAATGCAGCTTGGCCAGCGACTGATGCAAAGCACCCATGATAGGAAGATTTGAGCAGATAAGTGATTTGTTGGCGAAACCAGTTTGTTCAATTGTTAAAGCAGGTTTGGTGGTTTTTGGGCACCAATTTACACTACACGTGGCAAGTGTAGGAATTCAGGGGCTTTCTCACACCTGGCGTGACATTTTCCCTACCAATTAAACCCCCCCCCCGGCACCCTGCGGAACCGTTTAAAACAACACCCACCACCACCTTGGCACTCTGCAGGACTGTAACCCCAACCACAGTGAAAGGAAAAGACTTGGCACCAAAAAAATATATAGGCAACTGGTACTTATTTCCCAGTCAGACGGTCCGTTAAGGCTCGAGCCAGGGCCACCCGTCTCTATTTGACAGAGACAGACGTACATACATAGCTATTTGCACACTCACGTTCCCTACTATACGTTCAGTGCTTCCATCTCCTCCAGCGCTTGCCACCCCTTCGAAAGGTTCTACGGTGGGGGGAACACAACGGGGCCAAGTGATCGGTCTCGGACGCCCCCCCACCCCCTGACTCGGGGTTTCCCATCTTCCGCTGCACCAGCAGGAGGGCTAGCACCACCATCCAGAGGAAGAAATTCACCCAGATCGATGTCTGCGGGAAGACGACAGGATTTAAGGTCATTGGCAAAAGAACTGAAGGAAGGTATGATATTTTGGAGAGGAATTTTCCAGAGTTTTTTTCCCTTATTGGCCCTGGGTTTTCCCTCTTTTGTCTCTGCCAGAAGATTACATAGCTGTGGGACTGGGGAGAGGGGGAAGAGGTATCTAGTCACGATGATCCGGTCATCGTGTCGACCAGCTGGTCTTTTCCTGTCCGTCAGTTTCATGTGTTGGTAACTGGAATGTGCTGACTGGAAGGGTGGTGGAAGCAGATTCAATAGTAACACATGGCAAGTCTAGGAATTCCCAGGATTTCTCACACCCTGGCACGTCACTCGCCCTACTGATCAATCAAAGCCTCATTTCTCCCTTTCTGCCCCCTCCCTTCTACAATACTGGGCTGCATCTGCTCCCCCTCCTGATCCCTATCCAGTGCCTCCTCTGGAAAGTGCTCACATGCAGACATCAGGGAAGGACTGGATCGGGTTCGGATAGGCACCCTGTGGGACCGTAACCCCCAGCACCCAACCTCAGCAAAAGGACTTGGCACCAAAAAAAAGGTTCAACTTGCGACCCCAGATCGGAGGTTAGTTTAGCGGGGAGGTGAACCCTTGTATTTACACTGACCAACGTTTCAAAGGAACTGATAATCTGAAAGCAGCACTAAGCATCCATTATACACAGAGAGTTTGGTGTGGGGTTAGACGGGGTAGCAACTGGCACTTATTCCCCAGTCAGACGGTCCGTTAAGGCTTGAGCCAGCAGCACCCGTCTCTATTTGCCGGTAGTTTTAAACCCTTTTAGGTGACATACGGGCAGATGCTGGCGCACAGGCAAATCTATGCACCCGCGCACACACTCATGCACACTACCATACTTCCAGCTCGTCCTACGTTTGGTGCTCACACTGGCAGAGCCACCACCCCGCCACCCCCTCACTCCTTCCCAAATGGTTTCACGACGGGATCAAGTGATCAGACTCAGCCGTGCTCCACTCCGGGTCAGCCCCAGACAGCGGCTTGAAATCATCGCCCATCTTCCGCTGCACAATCAGGAGGGCCAGCACAACCATCCAGAAAAAGAAATTCACCCAGATCGACGTCTGCGGGAAGATGACAGGATTTAAGGTCATTGGCAAAAGAACCAGGGGTGGGGATGAGGAGACATTTTCTTTACACAGCAAGTTATGATATTTTGGAGAGGAATTTTCCAGAGTATTTTTTCCCCTTTATTGGCCCCTGGGTTTTTTCTGGGTTTTTTTTTTACCTCTCCCAGGAGATTACATGGCTGCGGGGGTTCATCTCCGCACATAAAGTTTTGCATTTAACACTTCCGTCATGCTTAAGTGTTGCACACACCCCTGACTGTTAAATAATCATTCACAAAACAGCTAACCGCAACTGAACGACGAGAAAGCAAGTCATTGTCTGCTGATCTCGATAACTTGACCTCTTTCCCCAAACGGCAAACCACAACTAAATGACCTTAGAAAGCTAATCATTTCCTAGTGACCTCCATAACCCAGCCTCTTGGCAATGGTTTTGCAAGCATCCGCCAATCTAAAGCTGCAGCTTCCCGGACTCAGAACCGAGGGTGTACCCGTTTGCAGCACGTTCCCCAGGGGGAGGAGTCGAGCTGGGGGTGGGGTCTACTGTGCTCCAGTGATACTTTGCAGCCTTAAAGGGAACAGGCCAAGTTCCACCCAAGCAGCCAGGATCTCTCCTCAAGGCAGTCCCTTTTACACCCATTAGGAAAGGGTCACCACAGAATAAGTGCTGCACCGTACAATACATTTTAAAACACTGTGCACGCTCTGACTTAGCGTGAGCAGCACCACAGGAGACAGACAGGACAAGTACATGCACGGCCCAGCCAGTAACATTATAGCCAGTAACTGTTTCATCCGGATTTATTTTGCCCCCCTCCCCCATCACAAGGAGGAGGGGTTCAGTTCCACGGGTGCTGGCTGTTCTCAACCAAAAGGCCACTCCTTTGCGCTATTCAACCAAGGGAGCCAAACCCAATCCTGCCCTTGACATGATAATCACACTTTGCAGCAGGCACTCGAATCCTCCTCCTCCTCATCCTCATCATCCTCCTCCTCCTCCTCCTGGCACTGAAGGCACGACCATCAATGGAGGGGCAAAGGGAACGGGGGATGGACAAGAGGCCAGAATTGGAGGAGCGTAGAGATCTCGGAGGGTTGTAGGGCTGGAGGAGTTTACAGAGATAGGGAGGGGCAAGGCCATGGAGGGATTTGTACACTCAATGATGAGAATTTTAAAAATCGAGGTATTCCCGGACCCAGAGGCAATGCACAGGGGGTGATGGGTGAACAGGACTTGGTGTGAGTTAGGATACAGGCAGCAGAGTTTTGGATGAGCTCAAGTTTAGGTAGGGTGGAAAATGGGAGGCTGGCCAGGAGAATCAGGCAAACACTGAAGGCAGCTTAACACAGATGACTTATTATTGGAACGGATAGTTTACGGTAAAGTGGTAATAAGAGTTCTTACCTCAGCGTTGCTAAAGTTTCGGTAGAATCTGCAGCTGCCATACGGAGGCATCCAGTTCTTTGTCTCAGCCTCTGAGCAGCTAAGAAATAAAAATAATTTAAGGGCGGTGAGATTAAGCCCCATGCCCCCACCACTGGCTCCACTTCCCCTTCACACATAGTTTGTTCAGATCTGCATCTTACCCAAAGCCAAAATCCCGAGCTCCCACCGTCATCACTCAGCAGTCCCGTAGTGGGGGGAAAAGATGCAGATTGATGCAGTAGGCGAGCTTTACTCTACATTCTAGTTGTGCTCTAGTGGGTGTCAGCCTGTGGCTCAATCTGTCCCACTCGCGCCGACTGAGTCAGAAGGTCGTGGGTTCGAGTCCCACTTCAGAGACTTCAGCACATAATCCAGTGCAGTACTGAGGGAGTGCTGCACTGTCAGAGGTGCCGTCTTTCAGGTGAGACGTTATACCGAGGATCCGTCTGCCCTCTCAGGTGGACGTAAAAGATCCCATGGCGCTATTGGAAGAAGAGCAGGGGAGTTCTCCCCAGTGTCCTGGCCACTAAAACAGATTATCTAATCATTATCACATTGCTGTTTGTGGGATCTTGCTGTGCACAAATTGGCTGCCACGTTTCCTACATTTCAAAAGCACTTGATTGGCTGTAAAGCGGTTTGGGGCATCCTGAGGTGGTGAAAGGTGCTACATAAATGCAAATTCTCCCTTCTTCTTTCTGTGCAACCTTCTGTAGCCTAATATACCAGACTGTCCCCTTCGCTCTTCCAACTTTGTACTTGTGCATCCCCCCCTCCCCCACTACCATTGGAGGCACAGTCATCTCAACCCTACTTTCTGGAACTCCCTCTCTAACCCCAGTGCTTCTCTGTCCTCCCCAGCCCTTAAAGCCTGTCAATTCAAACCCACTTTTGGTCACCTCTCCCAACTCTTCTCACTGCCATTTAGTGTATAAACCCATGTTGGAACCAAACAAAAAGGTGAACCCCGCCCCTTTCCCCTTCTCACCTCTTGATCCCATTTTCCAGAAGGATAGACTGACAGAACGCGTTGAGCCCAACTCGTATGAGACAGCCAGAAGCCAGCAGGAGGAGTAGGTAGATGCTGGAAACCACCAGGCTGGCTGTTAACCAGTGCAGGCCCCTACACATCCGAAACACAACAAAGCGTCAAAACAATGCATATCTTAAGGTACCTGACTGGAGACACGGGTATAAAGTTTAATCAGCCGGTTCTTGCTGCCTCACGTCAGCCCAGCAAAAGGCGCAGCTCTCTGCTGAGCCATGGGTGAGAGCAGACAACAGCAACGTGCATTTATACGGCACCTTTAACGTAGTAAAACGTCCCAAGGCGTTTCTCAGGAACGATTATCAAACAAAATATGACACCGAGCCATATAAGGTGATATTAGAAGAGGTAGGTTTTAAGGCGTGTCGTAAAAGAAGGGGGGGGGGCTGACATTCCAGAGCTTAGGGCCTAGACGTGTGACGGCAGGGCAGCCAATGGTGGGGCGAAGGACGTGGGGACGCGCACGAGGCCAGAGATCCTGGAGGGTTGATGAGCTGGAGGCGATTACAGATACAGGGACGTGCAGTACCTTGCCAACACACACGCACGCACGAAATCAGGCCTGGGACCTCCCCAGGCCGTGTGGCCCCCAGTGCCACTCGGGGCACTGGAATTATTCACTGAGCCTCAGGAACACTTCCCCTTCATTCATGACTGAAATCCTTGCTGCAACATCAAAAAAAAACTGAAAACGTAACTCTTAGGGTCACCGAGTTTTTAAAAATCAGTTAAGGCGAGGGAGTTTCCAGTCTCCAGTCACGACTAGAAAGTCAGACAAACAGCTGACACCCCACAAATGTCAGAGTAAGTCATGATCGATCCATAGAGCGTTTGATTCAGACCGCACCCTGACTACTGGGTCTTCAGTTATGAGGAGAGACTGGAGAAGCTGGGATTGTTCTACTTAGAGCAGAGAAGGTTAAGGGGAGATTTAATAGAGGTGTTCAAAATCATGAGGGGTTTTGATACAGTAGATTGAGAGAAACTGTTTTCACTGGCAGGAGGGTCGGTAACCAGAGGACACAGATTTAAGATAATTGGCAAAAGAACCAGAGGGGGAGATGAGGAAATTTTTTTTTTAACGCAGCGAGTTGTGATGATCTGGAATGCGCTGCCTGAAAGGGCGGTGGAAGCAGATTCAATAATAATCTGCTTTCAAAAGGGAGCTGGATAAATACTTGAAGGGAAAATATTTACGGGGATAGAGCAGGGGAGTGGGACTCATTGGATTGCTCTTTCAAAGAGCCGGCACAGGCACGATGGGCTGAATGTATGATTCTGAGAAGATTCAGTTCTGGTCACCGAGACACAAGGGGGACACATTTGATGACTGGAGGCAATGCAGAGAGGAGCAACGAGGCAGGTCCCATTGTCAGGGGCCTGAGCTAGGAGGAAACAGTGGAGAGACTTGTGCTCGTCAGATTGAGCGGTGATCATCCACATAGTATTCTTTGCCATTCCTTAAACTAAAGTAATAAAGAGGAATTTCCCTGGAGTGTTTTCCTTCTAATTTTTTTGTCCCCCCCCCCCATAAAATTGAGTTGATCGTTTGGGGAGGGGGGGGGGGGGGGGGGAAGGAGGGGAGGGGAAAAGGGAGGGTATAGAAGGTGTCAGGTGCGGCTCAGTGGTAGCACTCTCACCTCTGAATCAGAAGGTCGTGGGTTCGAGCCCCACTCCAGAGACTTGTGCATAAAATCTGTGCCGACACTCCCAGTGCAGTGCTGAGGGAGTGCTGCACTGTCAGAGGTGCCATCTTTCAGATGAGACGTTAAACCAAGGCCCTGTCTGCCCCTCTCAGGTGGATGTAAAAGATCCCACGGCCGCTATTGGAAGAAGAGCAGGGGGAGTTCTCCCCGGTGTCCTGGGGCCAATATTTATCCCTCAACCAACATCACTAAAACAGATCATCTGGTCATTTATCTCATTGCTGTTTGTGGGATCTGCTGTGCACAAATTGGCTGCTACGTTTCCTACATTACAACAGTGACTACACTTCAAAAGTATTTCATTGGCTGTAAAGCGCTTTGGGATGTCCTGAGGGAGCGAAAGGTGCTATATAAATGCAAGTCCTTCCTTTCTCACCGTCTCGCCTCATCCAGACAGCTGGCGCAGATGAAGTAGAAGATGATGCAGAAGCAGTAGATGGCGATCGCCACGGAGATGGTGTTGACAAAGCTGCAGTGCGAGCTGCTGCCGAAGTGGACGAGCATCAGGGACTTGGTGGAGTCGTTCCACTGGGCCTTGCCGTAGAGAATACACCCGGAGCCAAACTCCCCCTGAAACCAGAGACACAGACCTCAATCCAGACTCCGAGCCCCCCAAAGACACATACCCACCCACCCCGAAACACAGAACTACAGCACAGACCTCAATCCAGACTCCAAGCCCCCCCGAAACACAAAACCACAACACAGACCTCAATCCAGACTCCGAGCCCCCCCGAAACACAAAACCACAACACAGACCTCAACCCAGACTCCGAGCCCCCCCGAAACACAAAACAGACCTCAATCCAGACTCCGAGCCGCCCAGAGACAGAGACACAGACCTCAATCCAGACTCTGAGCCGCCCAGAGACAGAGACCTCAATCCAGACTCCGAGCCGCCCAGAGACAGAGACACAGACCTCAATCCAGACTCCGAGCCGCCCAGAGACACAGACCTCAATCCAGACTCCGAGCCGCCCAGAGACACAGACCTTAATCCAGTCTCCGAGCCGCCCAGAGACACAGACCTCAATCCAGTCTCCGAGCCGCCCAGAGACACAGACCTCAATCCAGTCTCCGAGCCGCCCAGAGACACAGACCTCAATCCAGTCTCCGAGCCGCCCAGAGACAGAGACCTCAATCCAGACTCCGAGCCGCCCAGAGACAGAGACACAGACCTCAATCCAGACTCCGAGCTGCCCAGAGACACAGACCTCAATCCAGACTCCGAGCCGCCCAGAGACACAGATCTCAATCCAGACTCCGAGCCGCCCAGAGACACAGACCTCAATCCAGTCTCCGAGCCGCCCAGAGACAGAGACACAGACCTCAATCCAGACTCCGAGCCACCCAGAGACAGAGACACAGACCTCAATCCAGACTCCGAGCTGCCCAGAGACACAGACCTCAATCCAGACTCCGAGCTGCCCAGAGACACAGACCTCAATCCAGACTCCGAGCCGCCCAGAGACACAGACCTCAATCCAGACTCCGAGCCGCCCAGAGACACAGACCTCAATCCAGACTCCGAGCCCCCCAGAGACACAGACCTCAATCCAGACTCCGAGCCGCCCAGAGACACAGACCTCAATCCAGACTCCGAGCCCCCCAGAGACACAGACCCACCTACCCCCTTCCCGAATCCCAGACCCACCCACCCCCCCCCCCGCCACACCCAGCCTGAAACGCAGACCCACCCACTCAGACCCATGACACGGAGCCCCACCCACCCACACCCAGCCTGAAACACAGACCCACAGCGACACAGAGCGCCCCCACCCCGCGCACAGACCTGCTTTGCTCGTGTGGGACAAACATTTTCAGCCACTCTGAACACAAGGGATAGTCACGTGGCTTGACGAGTCAGCCCGTGGGTAACTCGCCTCCGAGTCAGAAGGTTGAGAGTTCAAATCCCACTCCAGAGACTTGAGCCCATAATCCAGGTCGATACTCCCGGTGCCAGTGCTGAGGGAGTGCTGCGCTGTCGGAGGTGCCAACTTTTGGATGAGAAGATGGACCGACTCAGGTGGCCGTAAAAGCTCCCGCACCACTATTCAAAGAGCAGGGGAGTTCTCCCGGGTGTGCTGGCCCAATATTTACTCCTCAAACAATATCACTAAAAACAGATGATCTGGTCATTATCACATTGCTGTTTGTGGGATCTTGCTGTGCGCGTTTCCTGCACTGCAACAGTGACCACACTTCAAAAGTGCTTCGTTGGCTGTAAAGCTCTTTGGGCCGCCCTGAAGTCATGAAAGGCGCTGTATAAATGCAAGTCTTTCTTCACGGCCCAAGTATTGTCCAGTGTGAGATAAAAAGGATCTCATTCATGGGATCAATCAGGAGCTGCTCGTTATATAATTACACTTTAAACTGCCCAAGGGATGGGAGGAGGGAGAGACAGAGACAGACAGACCCTCTGTAACAGACTGGAGTCAGCACCCTCCCCCCCCACCAAGAGATTTCCCCCCGTGCCTCCATGTGTTATCGGTTCCCTTTTTTTCCCCCGTGAGATTCCCAAGTCCTCTCAAGGCAGCTGGTCTGCCCTGTTCTCCAAGGCGGCCTTCGAGACACACGACAACGCAAAATCGAACAGAAATTGATAGCCAAGTTCCGCACCCATGAGGACGGCCTCAACCGGGATCTTGGGTTCATGTCACGCTACACGTATCGGGTACGGTAGCATAGTGGTTATGTTACTGGGCTAATAATCCAGAGGCCTGGACTAAAATCCAGATTTATGAGTTCAAATCCCGCCACGGCAGCTGGCGAATTTAAATTCAATTAATTAATTTAATTCAATTAATTAAATAAAAATCTGGAATTGAAATACTAGTATCAGTAATGATGGCCATGAAACTACCGGATTGTCGTAAAAACCCATCTGGTTCACTAATGTCCTTTAGGGAAGGAAGCCTGCCGCCCTTACCCGGTCTGGCCTATATGTGACTCCAGACCCACAGCAATGTGGTTGATTCTTAATTGCCCTCTGAAATGGCCTAGCAAGCCACTCAGTTGTAAAATCTCGCTACGAAAAGTCATAATAAGAATAAAACCGGACGGACCACCCGGCATCAGACCACTAGGCACCGGACACGACAACGGCAAAACACCAAGCCCAGTCGACCCTGCAAGGTCCTCCTTGGGGACTTGTGCCAAAATTGGGAGAGCTGTCCCACAGACTAGTCAAGCAACAGCCTGACATAGCCATACTCACAGAATCATATCTTTCAGCCAACGTCCCAGACTCTTCCATCACCATCCCTGGGTATGTCCTGTCCCACCGGCAGGACAGACCCACCAGAGGTGGCGGTACAGTGATATACAGTCAGGAGGGAGTGGTCCTGGGAGTCCTCAACATTGACTCTGGACCCCATGAAATCTCATGGCATCAGGTCAAACATGGGCAAGGAAACCTCCTGCTGATTACCACCTACCGTCCTCCCTCAGCTGATGAATCAGTCCTCCTCCATGTTGAACACCACTTGGAGGAAGCACTGAATGGGCAAGGGCACAAAATGTACTCTGGGTGGGGGACTTCAATGTCCATCACCAAGAGTGGCTCGGTAGCACCACTACTGACCAAGCTGGCAGAGTCCTGAAGGACATAGCTGCTAGACTGGGCCTGCGGCAGGTGGTGAGCGAACCAACACGAGGGAAAAACTTACTTGACCTCGTCCTCACCAATCTACCTGTCGCAAATGCATCTGTCCATGACAGTATTGGTAGGAGTGACCACCGCACAGTCCTCGTGGAGATGAAATCCCGTCTTCGCACTGAGGACACCATCCAACGTGTTGTGTAGCACTACCACCGTGCTAAATGGGATAGATTCAGAACAGATCTAGCAGCTCAAAACTGGGCATCCATGAGGCGCTGTGGGCCATCAGCAGCAGCAGAATTGTATTCCAGCACAATCTGTAACCTCATGGCCCGGCATATTCCTCACTCTACCATTACCAACAAGCCAGGGGATCAACCCTGGTTCAATGAGGAGTGTAGAAGAGCATGCCAGGAGCAGCAGCAGGCGTACCTAAAAATGAGGTGCCAACCTGGTGAAGCTACAACTCAGGACTACATGCATGCTAAACAGCGGAAGCAACATGCTATAGACAGAGCTAAGCGATTCCACAACCAACGGATCAGATCAAAGCTCTGCAGTCCTGCCACATCCAGTCGTGAATGGTGGTGGACAATTAAACAACTAACGGGAGGAGGAGGCTCTGCAAACATCCCCATTCTCAATGATGGTGGAGTCCAGCACGTGAGTGCAAAAGACAAGGCTGAAGCGTTTGCAACCATCTTCAGCCAGAAGTGCCGAGTGGATGATCCATCTCAGCCTCCTCCCGATAACCCCACCATCACGGAAGCCAGTCTTCGGCCAATTCGATTCACTCCACGTGATATCAAGAAACGGCTGAGTGCACTGGATACAGCAAAGGCTATGGGCCCCGACAACATCCCAGCTGTAGTGCTGAAGACTTGTGCTCCAGAACTAGCTGCGCCTCTAGCCAAGCTGTTCCAGTACAGCTACAACACTGGCATCCACCCGACAATGTGGAAAATTGCCCAGGTATGTCCTGTCCACAAAAAGCAGGACAAATCCAATCCGGCCAATTACCGCCCCATCAGTCTACTCTCAATCATCAGCGAAGTGATGGAAGGTATATTCGACAGTGCTATCAAGCGGCACTTACTCACCAATAACCTGCTCACCGATGCTCAGTTTGGGTTCCGCCAGGACCACTCGGCTCCAGACCTCATTACAGCCTTGGTCCAAACATGGACAAAAGAGCTGAATTCCAGAGGTGAGGTGAGAGTGACTGCCCTTGACATCAAGGCAGCATTTGACCGAGTGTGGCACCAAGGAGCCCTAGTAAAATTGAAGTCAATGGGAATCAGGGGGAAAACTCTCCAGTGGCTGGAGTCATACCTAGCACAAAGGAAGATGGTAGTGGTTGTTGGAGGCCAAGCATCTCAGCCCCAGGGCATTGCTGCAGGAGTTCCTCAGGGCAGTGTCCTAGGCCCAACCATCTTCAGCTGCTTCATCAATGACCTTCCCTCCATCATAAGGTCAGAAATGGGGATGTTCGCTGATGACTGCACAGTGTTCAGTTCCATTCGCAACCCCTCAAATAATGAAGCAGTCCGAGCCCGCATGCAGCAAGACCTGGACAACATCCAGGCTTGGGCTGATAAGTGGCAAGTAACATTCGCGCCAGATAAGTGCCAGGCAATGACCATCTCCAACAAGAGAGAGTCTAACCACCTCCCCATGACATTCAACGGCATTACCATCGCCGAATCCCCCACCATCAACATCCTGGGGGTCACCATTGACCAGAAACTTAACTGGACCAGCCATATAAATACTGTGGCTACGAGAGCAGGTCAGAGGCTGGGTATTCTGCGGCGAGTGACTCACCTCCTGACTCCCCAAAGCCTTTCCACCATCTACAAGGCACAAGTCAGGAGTGTGATGGAATACTCTCCACTTGCCTGGATGAGTGCAGCTCCAACAACACTCAAGAAGCTCGACACCATCCAAGATAAAGCAGCCCGCTTGATTGGCACCCCATCCACCACCCTAAACATTCACTCCCTTCACCACCGGCGCACTGTGGCTGCAGTGTGCACCATCCACAGGATGCACTGCAGCAACTCACCAAGGCTTCTTCGACAGCACCTCCCAAACCCGCGACCTCTACCACCTAGAAGGACAAGGGCAGCAGGCGCATGGGGACAACACCACCTGCACGTTCCCCTCCAAGTCACACACCATCCCGACTTGGAAATATATCGCCGTTCCTTCATTGTCGCTGGGTCAAAATCCTGGAACTCCCTTCCTAACAGCACTGTGGGAGAACCGTCACCACACGGACTGCAGCGGTTCAAGAAGGCAGCTCACCACCACCTTCTCAAGGGCAATTAGGGATGGGCAATAAATGCCGGCCTTGCCAGCAACGCCCACATCCCGTGAACGAATTTTTAAAAAAATAACCCCACCAGCGAAAAATAGTTATCTGTTTTTAACACAACGGGTCATTCTCGGTCTTTCTCTTCCTTTCGGATGTTTCTCTCCCTCTCTTTCTCTGTTTTGTGTTCTGGCCGTTTGTGTATTCGGTGGTCCTGTAGTTAACATCTCTCTGTCTGAACACTTTGATTGCCTTGACAACGGGCAGTTGGAAAGATTATCTGTAATCACCAGGTATTGTTCTCTGAATATAAATGCGGTAACCTTCCATGGAATCCCACACTCGCTCACCTGACGAAGGAGAAAGCCTCCGAAAGCTTGTGATTTTCAAATAAAACAGTTGGACTATAACCTGGTGTTGTAAGATTCCTTACATTTGTCAACCCCAGTCCATCACCGGCATCTCCACATCCTGGTCTGGTGTAGCTCATCTATACCAAATAGGAAGGGAATCTCCCCCAGCCCACCCCCATCCTTACCGACTACCCCTTTCAGTTGGCTCGCTATCCCAACCTTGTTTGGAGGGCCTCTCGGGAGTGCTGCACCACAGAATGACGAGAGAACACACTTTCTCCAATCACACTGCGAGCAGTTTGCCAAGTGGGAGGCCAGCCACTTCCGCACAGGAAGGGGCAAGAAATTAGTTCCACTTTAACAGGGCCTTTTCACTCGCTGCATGGAAGGTGAGACAACAGGGCACAGGAGCAAAACCAGAACTAAATCCCAAGCTGTCCAACCTCCAATAGCCGGGCCAGAATTTGGAAAAAAGGCCCACAGGAACCCAGATCAGCAAGTCTGCCATGGATCCCAGGTGAAAGGGAGGTGGGCTGCATTATATCTACCTGCGTCAGGGAGTGGGGGCAGCAGTACATTCACCTTCTTCCACATACTATCCCTCCTCCCTCCCACTGCCAAAAATTCAGCAGCAGCACAACTGATAATTAGACCAGAGTAAACAGGAACATACTACCATTAAGTAAATGCGTTTGTAATCTATCTTACACTGGCACACACTTCCTGGCAACTTTCCGTTATAAATTCCTACATCCACAACTATAATGGAAGCTGCCTGTCTACTCTTGATATGCTGCAATTACATCCCCCTCTCCCCACAATGGAGCACCACCTCTGGCAAGAGGGCGTAATTACAGCGTGACAAGTTTACATAGGGAGTTTCCATTATAAGTGTGAAAATGGGAATTTGTAATGGAAACATAAAGATAAGAACAGAATGTATCGTTTTAAAATGGGATTTGAATTACGTCTGTGCACTCTGGTCCAGTTACTCTTCCACCTGACCTGGTCTCGACTCCCCAAGTGCAACGTAGGAGATTGACCTGTATTTTAATATATACTAATCGATAGTTCGGTACAGGTTTCTGCGAGTTCAAAATTATTCTACATTCACATGCTGGCGGTGGTCAGATATCAGGAGCAGGAACCCTGGCTGATTCCCCGCCTTGATCTGGGAGTCTCGGAGGAAATCTGTAACAAGGGTTCACCGTGCCAGCATCTAATTCTGGATGTTCAGTGACAGCTGAACTTAACCCTGCCCTCGGTGGCACCTGCACTCCCAGCATCGAGAGGATAATCCGTTGTTTTACCCCAGCACAGGGGGCACTGAGGCTCACTATCCTCAGGAGAAATGCACTGTACATTCCCACCTGCCCCCCCATACATCCCCCGACAATTTACTCCCCACTTTACCACAATACAATTCCACAGGCGCCAATCTGCGGGCACCTTGCCCAATATTCACAGGTGAACCTTCACAATAAGCACCTGTGGACTCTTTGACTGTGATGGGCATCACCAACCAGACAGATCCTGCCTTCGAAAAATCAACCACCACACACTTGTACTTCCCAGCTCATGAGGCTAGCAATCAGGAGCAGGAACCCCCTCCCCGATTCCTCCCTATCCCCACCCACCCCGAGGGAAACCGAGCCCCCTTACCCAGGGTGCGATCTGATGACTCAGTTACAGACCTGGCACAGAACCTGCTGTGTGTGTGTGGCTCTTTAACCAGCTGGAGGGGTAGCGATACCCTTGAAATGTATATTTCTTTTTTAAAATGGTGTTTACAGATAAGACAAAAACTTAACCCTAAAGTAGTAAAGTCCAAACGATCAGAGAGCACAGGAAATCACAGCATCCTCTCGGCCAAACCAACCTTCATTTGGACCATTTCTGGATCAGAGGAGGGCCATGGAGACTGTGAAATTGACACTTTGTATCCAACATGTGTTAGTTACAAATCCGAAATAAGGGAAGTTACTTTTTCCTCCATGTCCCTGAACTTTTTTTACTTTCATATTTAGTTTCTCTTTGGTTTGACACATGTAAGCTGGTCCCTAAACTTTAAAACGTCTAAATCTCAACTTTTAGAACTAATATCGAATGTCTGAAGTTTCTTGTCCCAGTTGGAAAGAGAAACTAATAAGAAATATTGAAACAAAGATTAATCAAATCAGATAAAATATTACAATTTATATTTTTTTTTAAAAGAAAGGCAAATCCAACCACACTTTAAAAAAAAACTTTTCTAGCAAAACCAACCACACTTAAAAACTTTTCTGGAAGCTTTTTTGTTTTTGCCAAAGTCCAGGTTAATATTTAGCCAAAAGATGTCCCAAATTGAATTGGGTTCTTTTTTCTTGTTGTGTTGAGTGTCCCAGTTTTCCCTCCCTTCGCTCCATACCTGTGTCACCGTGACCAAAGCGGCGGTAACGATCCCACAGATAAACGCAGCTCCGTACACCAAAAGCTCCACCACCACCAGCACCGAAATCGCCATCTTCCCACCACACAGACCCGGAACTGAGATCATGTCCTTAAAGGGGCGGAGGAGGCTTTTTGTGGCATCTCTATGGTCCTGCCCCTGACATTCATTTACAGAACAAAACAGCCACCCACACACTCGCTCTCTGATGCCTTTTCTAAATAAAATCCATAAGGAGACACTGGGTTACCCCAGAAAAGCAAACAGAAGTTTTTAAAGGGGCAGAAGTAATAAGAACTGAACCACAAAACTTAAAGGAAACTTACAATAATGTTATTACTATTATCCACTATGCATTCCAGTCCCTGTGGTATCGCAGAACGATTTAATGCATTTGTACCTTTACTTTCTGCATATGTGGTGACATGAACCATGTTGAGTCACTGCCAGTCACAGGATTTAATCCACAGATCATCCAAACTCACCCTTCCTTTCTGAACTGAACAACTAGTAAAGAAACAGAAAAAGCTGGAAACACTCAGCAGAGCAGCATCTCTGGAGAGAGCAACACAATTAATGTTTCAGGTCGGTGACCTTTGATCAGAACTGGTGAAGAACTAGTAAAGAAAGAATTTGCATTTATATAGCGCCTTTCACGACCTCAGGACGTCCCAAAGCGCTTCACAGCCAATGAAGTACTTTTTGAAGTGTCGTCACTGTTGTAGTGTAGGAAACCCGGCAGCCAATTTGCGCACAGCAAGATCCCACAAACAGCAATGTGATAATGACCAGATCATCTGTTTTCCTGATGTTGGTTGAGGGCTGAATATTGTACCAGGACTATTTCTACTGGAGTCAAAGGCTAAGAGGAAATTTAATAGAGGTTTTTTACATTATCAAGGGTTTTGATAGGGTAAATAGGGAAATACAATTTCCTCTGGTTGGGGAGTCAGTGACAAGGGGACATGAATTTAAAATTCTTACAGTGAGGAGAGAGGTTTTGAGAATTTTTTTTACGTAGAGGCTGGCTGCAGCATGGACTGCTTTATCGCAGGGGGTGGCTGAGGCAGAGCACATTGCATCAAGAAGGGAAAATCGGATAAATATTTGAAGCAGTGGAAGATACAGGGCTATGGGGAGAAAGTGGGGGGGGGGAGTGGGATTAGTTTTGGATTGCTCCAGCAAAGAACTGGCACAGACACGATGGGCTGAATGGTCTCCTTCCGTGCTGTAAACATCTATGGTTCAGGTGTAGACCCTTCATCTCCACAAACGTTAGTCCACCTCTCCCTCTCCTGGACCTGATCTCCTGTGGTATTGTTCACGGGTTGGGTGCAGGCCACCTCCAGAGCTGGACTGGGGAGAGAGATCCCTGCTTCGTTCGCTGGGCTTGGAGCTGGAAGGCTGAAGGATGCTGGGCTCAACAAGTTGCCTTCATAGTTCAATGTCTTCAATTGACCAGTGCTGGAAAGGTATGTCTTTGACCATTGGTTGAGAGCAGAACTTCATCATGATGCCCACACAGTCGAATAGCCTGCTGAAGTTCACTGAGTGGTTACAGGGAAAAACAACAGCATCGGGTGTAAAGGGGATGGATTAGGCAAACTTAAACTCTACAGTCTAGAGAGAAATTTAAGGGGCGTCCAAACCAAAGTATTAAATGATACAGAAGTGAACCCAGAGCAGAGCGTCAAGTTAAGCCAATAGGGACAAGAGGATACAATTTTAAATTAGTGAAAAGTTAACTTAAAGCAGAGGGTTTGGAATAACCTGCCAGCTAAGGCAGCAGAGTCAAATAAAATTAGGGGAGTTTAAAAGGCCTTTAACATCCCAAGGAGCTCTCTCTGGAACCTCACCCAAATGCCTATTCTTCTCTTTCTTTCACTCTCCTGGGTCAACAGCGTCGCAACAGGACTCACTCCAACACCACTTGGTGTGTTTGTTGAACTGTCTGTTTACTATTATCTGTATCCTATTCTAAAATAACCCATAAGGAGACACTGAGTTGCCCTGGAGTCACCAACCATAAACCAAACAAGAGTGCCCCCCTTTTAAAGAGGCACAACTAATAAAGAACTTAATCACAAATCCAAAGGAAACTTATAGACTTAACTAATAATGTCATTACTATTATCCACTATGCACTCCAGTCCCTGGGGTGCCCGCCCAAATGCCTATACATACTGTTCAGATATACTGAGTGTGAGTCGAATATTCCATTGTGGAGTTTAAGCTCGATCATGTCCTCATCCACTGTCCACACAAGTCCCCAGCGAGGGGGTCACCTGATAGACCCCCAAAAGTAGTAACCCTGGCCGATTATCTCCCCCGTAACTTAGGGTGTGGGAGGCCAAATGAAGTGCCCCTACTGCCACCCTGGCTGAGATCGGTTACGTCAGCAGAGACTCTACCCTCACTGGATGAATGCACTGCCCTCTCGGGAGAGGATTACATTTTAAAAAGTAAAAATTTATTGCACGCTTCAGAAAGAACTTAAAAGAATTTGCATTTATAAAGCCCCTTTCGTGACCTCAGGACATCCCACAGCCGATTAAGTACTTATGAAGTGTGGTCACTGTTGTAATGTGGGAACATGAGGGTTGGACCCATTCCTGGAGGTTTCATCACATGTCTTCCTGCCCCCAACCGCCTCACCCAGTCAAACAGCAGTCTCTCTCTGATCTTCAATATTTTTGTAATTAGTGTTCAAAGGAAATGAATTAAGTAAACAATTATTTTTTAATGCCAGCTATGATTTTTCTCCTGGGTTTGCTCACAGCAGTGTCCAGGAGATTGATTTTAATTGGAGTGAGCTGGCAGAGGGCAGCACAGAAATGTAACCCCAGAATCAAGGCCGCACCTTCCTGAGGAGGGGAGGAAAGAAGGAACAAGAAATATATAATAAATCCTGAGGTCTTCTGGCTGGGGTTTTAGGCCCACAGGGTTGCTATGGTGATTGGGAGCTCTGGGCTTCCTCCTGTCCATCACTCTTCAGACCACGCCCCCTTTTACGGCACCACCGCCGGCCGTGGGAATCCTCTCTTTCCGACCGTGCCGTGAGTTGGATCGCTCTCTCTAGCTCCTTGTGTAAGATGGCGGCCGGGGTAAGTGGACGCTCCGGGTACAATCGGCGAAATATCGGCGCCATCCTGCCTTCCGCGGGCCGGCGAGCGGCTCCTCCGCCTCCCTTAGCCTCTCTAATCCACATTTCTGCCCTTCTTTCCCGCAGACTCTGTACACTTACCCCGACAACTGGCGGGCGTTCAAGGCGCTGATCGCCGCTCAGTACAGCGGTTCCAAGCTGCGGCTCCAGTCCGGCCCGCCGCATTTCATCTTCGGACAGACCAACAGGAGCGCCGACTTCCTCAAGAAATTCCCCCTGGGCAAGGTAAGCGGCCCCGGCTGTGGGCGTGGGTCCCAACCCGGTCCCCACCCCCCCCCCCCCAACCCGGTCCCGATCCCCAACCCCCCCCCCAACCCGGTCCCGATCCCCAACCCCCCCCCAACCCGGTCCCAAATGTGCTGAGTAAGAGAGTGTCCAGTCTGGGGAGGAGCTGGGCCCAGAGATACCCTCGCCCAGCAGCCCCCACCCTCAGCCCTCGCCCCCTACCCTCGCCCAGCAGCCCTCGCCCCCTACCCTCACCCCGCAGCCCTCGCCCCCTACCCTCACCCCGCAGCCCTCGCCCCCTGCCCTCGCCCCCTGCCCTCGCCCCGCAGCCCTCGCCCCGCAGCCCTCGCCCCGCAGCCCTCGCCCCGCAGCCCTCGCCCCGCAGCCCTCGCCCCGCAGCCCTCGCCCCGCAGCCCTCGCCCCGCAGCCCTCGCCCCGCAGCCCTCGCCCCGCAGCCCTCGCCCCGCAGCCCTCGCCCCGCAGCCCTCGCCCCGCAGCCCTCGCCCCGCAGCCCTCGCCCCCTACCCTCAGCCCCTACAGGCTTCTGCCAGATGGGCTGGGGGGTGAGAGAGGGCAGCAAGTGACAGCACAATGAATCTATAACAGTTGCCCCTTTTAATTGGACAGAATGGCCCCTTTAATTGGGTTATCGGGGGATATTTAAATTCTGACCCGAGGTTTTTACCCCCTTGGATGGGTCGGGAAGGTGGGGGGGGGGGTCCAAGGTTGGTGGGGGGAGTTTTCAATACCCAATTATTTGTGCCCTGATCTGGCACTATGGAGGGGTAATCTTCCTCCTCTTCTCTCTTTCCCCCCCCCCCCCCCAGCTGTGTTTTGGGGGGTACTTGCAGCTCTGAGGGAAATTACTTAAAGGGGAAGGAAGACCCTGGGAATTTGAGTTGCTTTCAGTGGGTTTTAAAAAATACCCCACCACCCCATAGCCCAAATCATTCCCACCCCATTTTTGAGTGTTTGTGGATGTGGAGCAGAGCTGTATGGGCCACTGGCCCTGGCAAATCAGACCTATTGGTCTGTATTTCTTCATTTCTGGTTTGTCCTGTTTGAATTCTGTGGGCCTGGAGGTTTAGAAAGGCCTGTGCTTAGTGCTATTGATGCCTCATTGCTGGATAAATCCTAAAGCACATCTGTTAGTATCAGTGACCTGAGATACCTGCAAATCAGTGAGAATGTAAGAACATTAGAAATAGGAGCAGGAGTAGGCCATACAGCTCCTCGAGCCTGCTCTGCCATTCAATAAGATCATGGCTGATCTTCAAACTCAACACCACTTTCTCACCCGATCCCCATATCCCTTGATTCCCTTAGTGTCAAAAGATCTGTCCATTTGGATTTAAACTTTAATCTGTGGCTTTTGAGGCAGATCATTTTCTGGTCCGTATCCTGTGACGGCTTGGCTCAGTCGCTGTCACTCTCATCTTGAGTCAGAAGGCTAAAGGTTTGTGCCCTGCTCCAGGATGTGAGCTCATTGGAGCAGGAGGAGGCCATTCAGCCCCTCGGGCCTGCTCCGCCATTCAGTTAGATCTGCACCTGCATTCCATTTTCCCGCCTTTGCTCCATATTCCTTGATACCCTTAACCCAACAAAAGTTTATCGATCTCAGTCTTGAAAGCTCCAACTGACCCCCAACATCCACAGCCTTATTTGGGGGGGGGGGGGGGGGTAAGGGTGAGGGAGGAGAGTTCCAGATTTCTACTACCTTTTGTGTGGAAAAAAATGCTTCCTGATTTTGCTCCAGAATGGCCTGGCTCTAATTTTAATAGTCTTATGCTGATACCCCAGTGCAGTGCTGGGAGAATGCTGCATTGTATTCTTTGTGTGTCTACCCCTCTCATATACCATCATCAAGTTCTGATGCAGGGTGTCCAGATGCTGATAGACCTCCCGTGTATTGTCCTGAATTTTCTGTTTTTATGCCACCCAATTCATGCTGTGCAAATTACTGGATGTGTGTGTTTTTCCTGTCTGGAGGGAAAGAATGTTTCTTAAGTTCCAGGATTCTAAATTCACATTCACCTGAATGACTCTCAAACCCTTTGCAGTGCAGGGATTCTGGGTTTCACTGAGCCCAGTCCTAAGCTGAGAGTTGGCTGCTACCAGCTCCTAGGCTGACGCTCCCAGTGCCAGTTCTGAGGGAATGCTGCACTGTTGGAGGTGCCGTCTTTCGGATGAGACGCTAAACCGAGGCCCTGGCTGCCCCCTCAGATGGACATAAGATCCCACAGCACTACTTCGAACAAGAGCGTGTCTTGGCTAATGTTCATCCCTCAACCAATATCACTAAAACAGATTTGGTAATTATCACATTGCTGTTTGTGGGACCTGTCTGTGCACAGATTGGCTGTTGCGTTTCCTACATTGTTTTTTTTTCCTGTTTGTTTTTTTGTTGAATGTGTATTCGGGGGTTCTGCAGGTGACACCTCTCTGTCTGAACACGGTGATTGCCTTGGCAACGGGCAGTTGCAGGGGCATTCTGTAAACACCATGTATTGTTCTATATGTATAAATGCGTAGGCTTCGAGGAGCTCCTGAACATTTACCTGAGGAAGGAGGAAGCCTCCGAAAGCTTGTGAATTTAAAATAAAATTGCTGGACTATAACTTGGTGTTGTAAAAATGTCTACATTACAACAGTGACTACACTTCAAAAGTACTTCATTGGCTGTAAAGCGCTTTTGGACGTCCCGAGCAAGTCCTTTCTTGTGGCGGTCCCTGTGTGCAGATGCTGTCGCTCGTATGCTTGTGCATTTAAAAAGAAACATAGAAATTTCTCATTGTGAGAGATGTTGGCTCTTGGGCACTTTCTCGCTTCTTGCCCTCCTCCAACCACCATGTGAGCATCAAGCACTCCCTGATCAGTCTCAGTGTGGGTTAGATCAGGCAATTCCAACCTATGAGCAGCCTGCGACCCCACCTCAATCTAACTACCTCCGTCCGATTGCCCTTGTATACTGTACTCGCTGATTGATTTGTCCTGTTTGAATTTTCTGAACCTGGAGGTTCGGGAAGAGCTGTTCTTGGCACTGTTGCCTCATTGCTGGATAACTACTGAATTAGAGCACCAAGATCTCTTTGTGTCAGCTACTAGTGATATTTGGGAATTAATTAGGAAAGGGAGTTAAACTTCTAGATGCAGTCCCTGAGACTCAATGGTACACTCCTGTAAGGCCCACAAAAGCAAAATGCTCGGAGGAGCATTAAGTTAAGTGAATGATGAAACCTGGTCTATGCTGCATTAGCCCAAATCCCAAAGCACCTTAATGTGTAATTCTCGCCATCGTAGCCTCTCAGGTGTTGGATCGCGGCCTGTTTATAATGTGGTTGCATGGTCTGTTCCCCAGCCGCAGAGAGAGAGGAGAACGGACGTACGGGAGATTGGCACCAGTTGGATCAGGCACTGAATGTGCAAATGAGCATTGTTTACACATGAAATAAAGAAATATTAAAGATATTCAACTTGCGTTTATATAGCGCCTTTCGCGATTTCAGGATGTCCCAAAGGGCTTCACAGCCGATGAGGTACTTTAAGTGTAGTCACTGTTGTCATGTAGGAAACGTGGCAGCCGATTTGCGCACGGCAAGATCCCACAAACTGCAATGAAATAAATGACCAATCATCTGTTTTTTTTAGTGGTGTTGGCTGTGGGATAAATATTGGCACAGGACACCGGGGGGAGCTCCCCTGCTCTTTGAAATAGTGCCACGGAATCTTTTACGTCCACCTGAGAGGGGCAGGTGGGGCCTCGGTTTAACGTCTAATCCGAAAGACCGCGCCTCTGACAGTGCAGCGCTCCCTCAGTACTGGCGCTGGGAGTGTCGGCCTGGATTATGGGTTCGAGTCTCTGGAGTGGGGCTCGAACCCACGACCTTCTGTCTCAGGCGAGAGTGCTGCCAACTGAGCCAAGGCTGATATCTAATTGGGCTGTCAGCTCGAGCTACTGCTGGGAGGAGTTGACGACGAGACCACTGTTCTCACTGAAGCACATTGTGAATGGATCAGCTGTGCCTGCTAGGGCCCGAGGAGGGGGAATCTCCGCTTGCTGCAGTGTTGGCTCTGTTTGGGGTGAGAGGTGCTGACTGTCGCCCGTTCTGTTGCTTACTCCAGCTTTTGCGCTTCTGTTCCAGGTTCCAGCTTTCGAAGGGGACGACGGATTCTGTGTCTTCGAGAGCAATGCTATCGCTCACTATGGTAAGGTTAAGAGGAGATTTATAGAATCATAGAGCACAGACGAGGCCATTTGGCCCATTGTGTCTGTGCCGGCTCTTTGAAAGAGCTATCCAATTAGTCCCATCCTCCTACTCTTTCTCCATAGCCTTGCAAATTTTTTTCCCCTTCAAGCATTTATCCAATTCCCTTTTGAAAGTTACAATTGACTCTGCTTCCACCGCCCTTTCAGGCAGTGCATTCCAGATCAGAACAATTTAACCAAATTTCTTTTTTTAAGTTACGATGGATTTTGCTAGTCTTTTCCCTATTCACCCAATCTCCTTTGGTTAAGAAGCCTGTGGCGAGGGAATCATCAATTTAAAATAGTCAGTGTAGGGAGAGCAGTCAAGAAAAATCTTTGTGCCAGGGGTTGGTGCATGGATTGCTTTGCCATAGAGTGGTTGAGGCAGAGACCATTACAACTTTTAAAGGAAAAGTGGATAAATATTTGAAGCAGCGGAAGATCCAGGACTATGGAGAGAGCAAGGCAGTGGGTTTTAGTTTTGAATTGCTTTAGCAAAGAGCCAGCACTGGCTCGATGGGCTGAATGGCCTCCTTCTAAGAACATAAGAAATACGAGCAGGAATAGGCCATCCGGCCCCTCGAGCGGCTCTGCCATTCAACCAGATCGTGGCTGATCTTCTACCTCAACGCCATTTTCTGCACTATCCCCATATCCCTTGATGCCTTTAATATACAGAAATCTATCGATCTCTGTTTTGAATGTACTCAATGACTGAGCCTCCACAGCCCTCTGGGGTAGAGAATTCCAAAGATTCACCACCCTCTGAGTGAAGAAATTTCTCCTCATCTCAGTCCCTAAATGGCCTACCCCTTATTCTGAGACTGTGACCCCTGGTTCTAGACTCCTCAGCCAGGAGAAACATCCACCCTGTCAAGCCCTGTAAGAATTTTGTATGTTTCAATGAGATCACCTCATTCTTCTAAACTCTAGGGAATACAGGCCTAGTCTACTCAATCTCTCCTCATACGACAATCCCACCATCCCAGGAATCAGTCTGGTGAACCTTCGTTGCACTCCCTCTATGGCAAGTATATCATTTCTTGGGTAAGGAGACCAAAATTGTACACAGTACTCCAGGTGCAGTCTCAACAAGGTCAAATATAATTGCAGTAAGACATCTTTACTCCTGCACTCAAATCCTCTTGTAATAAAGGCCAACATACCATTTGCCTTCCTAATTGCTTGCTGCACCTGCATGTTAGCTTTCAGTAACTCATGTACAAGGACACCCAGGTCCCTTTGAACATCAACATTTCCCAATTTCTCACCATTTAAAAAATACTCTGCATTTCTGTTTTCCTTACCAAAGTGGATAACTTCACATTTTTCCACATTATATTCCATCTGCCATGTTCTTGCCCACTCACTCAGCCTGTCTATATCCCCTTGAAGCCTCTTTGCATCCTCCTCACAACTCACATTCCTACCTAGTTTTGTGTCATCAGCGAACTTGGAAATATTACAGTTGGTCCCCTCATCCAAATCATTGATACAGATTGCTGATAGATCTGTGCTGCAAACCTCCATGGCTCTGAGAGAGAATGTAGCAATAGCGTTAAACTGCCTGGTTTGGGTGACAAACAGATGACCAGCATCCCTTTACTGAGTGTCAACAGTTTGCATGGTTAGTAATCCGGCAGCTGATGTGAAATCAGTTCTTGCAGAGAGTTTCTATTGCATCTTAAATAGGGCTTGTGGTTAGAGCACCTCGGGGGCATAGAGACCGCACCAGTTGAGGTGTGTCTATCCAGCCCAGGTGTGAATACTATCATGCACTATGCCACCTAAATCCCATTCCTCAACTTATTTTCTCTGCTGAATATCTACACAGTACCTGCAGAATTGAGGGAACTATCACCTGCCACTATCTCCCGGGGGATCTGTACCACATGCTAACCATCCTCTAGAGTAGTTATGTCCCATCACTCCTACTGTCTTAGATACATGTCTCTGTTGTCTTTTTGAACGCTGTTTTTGTTTTTAAGTTATGCCATGGCTGTGATTATAAATAAAATGGGGGGAGGTGAGGTGGGCCAGTCTGTAACCACATTGTGCAGTCTTGTCCTCTGCTCGATTAGCCTCTCTCACCTTGATGGAGTGCTGGTGCGCCTCAGGTTAGCGAGGGCGTGACATGGAAAAGTGTCAGGTGAGAGCGGTCATCGGGTGTGATTTTTAAACTTCCTCCGACATGGTCAAATAGCCCTCTGCTGGGACACTGTCTGGCTCGCGCTCAGAGAATAGTTACTTGGGCGAAGGCTGCTAGCACTGGTGGAACTGTGTCCCAGCACCTCACTGCCCTCGGGCAAGACGGGGAGAATGTTTAGGGGTTGGGGGCTCCTCTTACGGTGTTGCTGAAATGTATCCTGTTGGTCCCTCTGCTTCCCTTGTCATTGGAAGCCACCGGTCTCCATCCTCCAATTCACACAGAGCGGGCGGGAGAGTGAACGGTTGCCTGCTCTCGAGCCACCAGTAGGAAGTAGGTGTAGAGTTCCCGGGGGACTAAAACAAATGAGGATCAATCAACAAGATGGAGGGTTTACAGGCGTTGGAGGATTTAAAGTTAAACCGCGAGGCAAGACGTGCGCTCGCTGCGGGGGTCCCTCGGGGCTGCTTGTGTTAGACCCCCCCCCCCCCCAGGAGTAACTGACCATTTCTGTCTCCCTCCCCCAGTTGCGAACCAGGCTCTACGAGGGGCCACCAAGGAGGAAGTTGCTCAGGTTCTTCAGTGGGTGAGCTTTGCAGACAGTGACATCATCCCTCCCGCCAGCACGTGGGTTTTCCCAACCCTTGGAATCATGCAGTACAACAAACAGGTACGTGAAAACTAGCAGCTACCGCCGGTGCGAGTGAAAGGTCAGGGAGCCCGGCCCCAAGAGGTTCCGCTGGTAAACGAACCGCCCTGTGTGGTACCAAGCCACACAAACCCCAGGCTGGTGTGCAGCTCGATTGATGGCCTCTGCTGATTGCCGTTGCCGTGTCTCCCTTGGCTTCAGGGCGGAAGGTCACGGGTAAATCGGTCAGTGACCCGTGGCAGCGTGAGGACTGGCTCGGGCTTGGTTCGGTGCCTCCTGTTGTCGAATAGTTGATCTCGACTCGCCCACGAGCATTGGCTGCTTGGCTGTGGTTTCAGAAGGCACTATGTCCCAGCATGAGGCAGCATCTTCAGTGGAAAAGGGGAGACAAGTGGGGTTGAGTCACGTTTCCCCGGCACCATGAAGAAAGCAGGACTGCAAGGGTGGGTCTAAGGAGTGCGTAGGGCACCAGCTCCATGCCTGGATATGACGTGTGTAGGTGATTGGGTGGGATTGTCCACCATTAGGAACATAGGAACAAGAGTAGGCCATTCAGCTGCTCGTGCCTGCTCCGCCATTTGATAAGATCATGGCTGATCTGTGATCTAACTCCATATACCTGCCTTTGGCCCATATCCCTTAATACCTTTGGTTGCCAAAAAGCTATCTCTCATTTAAATTTAACAATTGAGCTAGTATCAATTGCCATTTGCGGAAGAGAGTTCCAAACTTCTACCACCCTTTGTGTGTAGAAATGTTTTCTAATCTCGCTCCTGAAAGGTCTGGATCTAATTTTTAGAGTGTGCCCCCTACTCCTAGAATCCCCAAACAGCGGAAATAGTTTCTCTCTATCCACCCTATCCGTTCCCCTTAATATCTTATAAACTTCGATCAAATCACCCATTAACCTTCTAAACTCTAGAGAATACAATCCCAATTTGTGTAATCTCTCCTCGTAACTTAACCCTTGAAGTCCGGGTATCATTCTAGTAAACCTACGCTGCACTCCCTCCAAGGCCAATATGTCCTTCCGTAGGTGCGGTGCCTAGAACTGCTCACAGTACTCCAGGTGCGGTCTAACCAGGGTTTTGTATAGCTGCAGCATAACTTCTGCCCCCTTGTACTCTCGTCCTCCAGATATAAAGGCCAACATTCCATTTGCCTTATTGATTATTTTCTGCACCTGTTCATGACACTTCAATGATTGATGTACCTGAACCCCTAAGTCCCTTTGGACATCCACAGTTTTTAACTTTTTACCATTTAGAAAGTACCCTGTTCTATCCTTTTGATCCAAAGTGGATGACCTCACATTTGCCTACATTGAATTCCATTTGCCACAATTTTGCCCATTCACCTAATCTATCAATATCCCTTTGTAATTTTATTTTATCATCTACACTGCTTACAATGTCACCAATCTTTGTGTCATCGGCAAACTTAGATATGAGACTTTCTATGCCTTCATCGAAGTCGTTAATAAATATTGTGAATAATTGAGGCCCCAAGACAGATCGCTGCGGGACTCCACTAGTCACATCCTGCCAATGTGAATACTTACCCATTATCCCTACTCTGTCACCTTTCGCTCAGCCAATTTCCTAACCAAGTCCGTACTTTTCCCTCGATTCCATGGGCTTCTAACTTAGCTAACTGGTGGCATTGTAAGCAGTGTAAATGAAAACATAAAATTACAAAGCGATATTGATAGATTAGGTGAATGGGCAAAACTGTGGCAAATGGAATTCAATGTAGACAAATGTGAGGTCATCCATTTTGGATCAAAAAAGGATAGAACAGGGTACTTTCTAAATGGTAAAAAGTTAAAAACAGTGGATGTCCAAAGGGACTTCGGGGTTCAGGTACACCGATCATTGAAGTGTCATGAACAGGTGCAGAAAATAATCAAGAAGGCAAATGGAATGTTGGCCTTTATATCTGGAGGACGAGAGTACAAGGGGGCAGAAGTTATGCTGCAGCTATACAAAACCCTGGTTAGACCGCACCTGGAGTACTGTGAGCAGTTCTGGGCACCGCACCTTCGGAAGGACATATTGGCATTGGAGGGAGTGAAACGTAGGTTAATGGTACCCGGACTTCAAGGGTTAAGTTACGAGGAGAGATTACACAAATTGGGGTTGTATTCTTTAGAGTTTCGAAGGTTAATGGGTGATTTGATCGAAGTTTATAAGATATTAAGGGGAACAGATAGGGTGGATAGAGAGAAACTATTTCTGCTGGTTGGGGATTTTAGGAGTAGGGGGCACGCTCTAAAAATTAGAGCCAGACCTTTCAGGAGCGAGATTAGAAAACATTTCGACACACAAAGGGTGGTAGAAGTTTGGAACTCTCTTCCGCAAACGGCAATTGATACTAGCTCAATTGCTAAATTTAAATGTGAGATAGATAGATAGCTTTTTGGCAACCAAAGATATTAAGGGATATGGGCCAAAGGCAGGTATATGGAGTTAGATCACAGATCAGCCATGATCTTATCAAATGGCGGAGCAGGCACGAGGGGCTGAATGGCCTACTCCTGCTCCTGTGTTTCCTATGTTCCTGACAGTCTCTTATGTGGGACCTTATAAAATGCCTTCTGGAAGTCCATATAAATAACATTGGTCTGGTATAGTAGAGAAACCCATAGGTGCTCAATATAACCCCTCACGCTGTAACACCTTGTTCAGGGTTTAACTGGAGTTAGCTGAGCAACCATGGGGTGCAAATGTTTATTGAGGTCGTTCCTTTCAGCAGAATAACCTGGGTCCATCGCTTGGTGTGAGGTGCCCAGTGCCTTTCGTCCCATTTGTGCCCCTGTCTGAATATGACTGTACCTTGGATTTGGCCATATTGCTATGTTTTATTTAGTGACTGTTCTTTTGCAGGCCACTGAACACGCCAAGGAGGAGGTGAAGAAAGTCCTGAGTGTCCTGAACGAGCACCTGAAGACTCGCACCTTCATGGTGGGAGAGCGGGTCACCCTCGCTGACATCACGGTCGTCTGTT
The DNA here is from genome assembly GCF_035084215.1 of Heptranchias perlo. NCBI lineage: Eukaryota > Metazoa > Chordata > Chondrichthyes > Hexanchiformes > Hexanchidae > Heptranchias > Heptranchias perlo. The sequence continues at coordinate 5,104,594 of NC_090367.1, read as the reverse complement.
CTCTCCTCTGGCTCTACAAACAGGTACAATGTTCTGCCGCCATCCTCCGAGCTTAGTGCCACTTAACCGCGGGGTGTGGGGTCCAGGGAAATGTGCTACATGTGTCTCTGGGATTACATTTACTGCCTACCAGGCTCTGCAGTGTCGACTCAATGATCCCAAGTGTCAGCTTGGCTCAGTAGGTAGCACTCGCCTCTTGAGTCAGAAGGTTGTGAATTCAAGCCCCACTCCATGCTGGCCCCTCCCAGTGTAGTACCGAGGGAGTGCTGCACTGCCGGAGGTGCCGTCTTTCGAACGAGACGTTAAACCGAGGCCCCGTCTGCCTTTTCTAATGGTTCGGATACAAGTCAAAAATCCCATGGCATTATTCAAAGAGTGGAGCGTTCCCCACTGCCCTGATCAGTCTGCCTCCCTCCACTGAAAACAGATTGACTTGGTTGCTGTTTGTGGGCTCTTGCTGTGCCCACAAATTGGCCACTGCCTAAGTAACAGTGGGATGCATTGCAAAAAAAAAGCTTATCGTTGGCTGTGAAGCGCTTTGGGACATCGTGAGGGCGTGACCAGGCCCTGTATAAATGCCAGCACTTTTCCTTTATCTCGCTCCCTAGCGAAAGAACGCTTTTGGCAGGGAGAGTTATCCCAGAAGCAGAATAATGCGGATGCTGGAAATCTGAAATAAAAACAGAAAATGCTGGAAAAAACCTCAGCAGGTGGGCAGCATCTGTGGGGAGAGAAACAGACTCACGGTTTCAGCTCGATGACCTTTCATCTGAACTTTATCATATTGAATATAACTATTGGGCCTGTTTTTTCCCCAGTGGCGGTGGGGGGGGGGGTGACTAAAATCGTAGCTGCTGACTCTTGTCCCGTCACTCCACGGTGCAGCATTGCTGAGAGTGGCCCTGGAATTGCTTGGAATTGTGGCTCTTGACATCCGCAGTTATTCAGTTAAGTTTGTTAAGGCCTTGGAGAGGGTGCAGAGGAGGTTTACTAGAATGGCACCAGGGATGCAGGACTTCAGTTATTTGGAGAGACTGGAGAAGCTGGGATTGTTCTCCTTCGAGCAGAGAAGGTTAAGGGGAGATTTAATAGAGGTGTTAAAAATTATAATGGGTTATTATGATCTGGAATGCGCTATCTGAAAGAGTGGTGGGAGCAGATTCCATTATAACTTTCAAAAGGGAATTGGATACATACTTGAAGGGGAAAAATTAGCAGAACTATGGGGAAAGAGCAGAATCATAGAATGATACAGCACAGAAGGGATTAATTGGTGGCTCTTTCAAAGAGCTGGCAGAGGCACGATGATCCGAATGGCCGCCTCCTGTGCTGTATGATTCTGGGGTGGGTGGAGGAGGGGAGGCTCAGCCTCACTGTGAATGGGGAGGGTGGTTGCGTGGTCTCTGCCTTCAGACAGACCAAGTTTGGCTGTGGTTTTTGGAGAGCTCGTAACTTGTGTCATTAGGGTTAGGGTTGTTTTGTTTCTGCCAGTGTAGCTGATTTTGATTTCTCTCTTCCTTCAGGTTCTGGATGCCTCTTTCCGTCAGCCCTACACCAATATCAACCGGTGGTTCATTACCTGCATTAACCAGCCTCAATTCAAAGCTGTCCTGGGAGAGGTGAAGCTATGTGACAAAATGGCACAGTTTGACGGTGAGTGTGTCAGTGCAGTGTTGACATGGGCCCAAAGTCAAAGCCTGCCCTGAATTTGGTAATAAATTGGCGCGCTCAATCTGTCGGGCAACAGGATGTCTGGTGAGGGAAAAGGAAAACTGTCACATTAGCGAGGGAATGCTCTGTATCTAACCCATGCTGTACCTGCCCTGGGAGTGTTTGATGGGACAGTGTAGAGGGAGCTTTACTCTGTATCTAACCCTGTACCTGCCCTGGGAGTGTTTGATGGGACAGTGTAGAGGGAGCTTTACTCTGTATCTAACCCGTGCCGAACCTGCCCTGGGAGTGTTTGATGGGACAGTGTAGAGGGAGCTTTACTCTATATCTAACCCATGCTGTACCTGCCCTGGGAGTGTTTGATGGGACAGTGTAGAGGGAGCTTTACTCTGTATCTAACCCGTGCCGAACCTGCCCTGGGAGTGTTTGATGGGACAGTGTGGAGGGAGCTTTACTCTATATCTAATCCCGTGCTGTACCTGCCCTGGGAGTGTTTGATGGGACAGTGTAGAGGGAGCTTTACTCTGTATCTAACCCTGTACCTGCCCTGGGAGTGTTTGATGGGACAGTGTAGAGGGAGCTTTACTCTGTATCTAACCCGTGCTGTACCTGCCCTGGGAGTGTTTGATGGGACAGTGTGGAGGGAGCTTTACTCTGTATCTAACCCGTGCTGTACCTGCCCTGGGAGTGTTTGATGGGACAGTGTGGAGGGAGCTTTACTCTGTATCTAACCCTGTACCTGCCCTGGGAGTGTTTGATGGGACAGTGTAGAGGGAGCTTTACTCTGTATCTAACCGTGCTGTACCTGCCCTGGGAGTGTTTGATGGGACAGTGTAGAGGGAGCTTTACTCTGTATCTAACCCGTGTATTTGGGTGTGCTGGATGCTGAAAGGGAGGCGCCAAAAATTGTTTCATTTCCAACACTGAGACACTAGTCTCCTCCCTCCCTACTTCATCTAACCCTATCAGCATATCCGTCTATTCCTTTCTCCCTCATGTTTATCCAGCTTCCCCATAAATGCATCAATGATATTTGCCTCAACTACTCCATGTGGTAGCAAGTTCCACATTCTCACCACTCTCTGGGTAAAGAAGTTTCTCCTGAATTCCCTATTGGATTTATTAGTGACTATTTTATATTTATGGCCCCTAGTTCTGGTCTCCCCCACAAGTGGAAACATCTTCTCTACGTCTACCCTATCGAACCCCTTCATAATATTGAAGACTATTAGGCTACCTCTCTACCTTCTCTTTTCTGGAGAAATGAGTCCTAGCCTGTTCAGTCTTTCCTGATAGTTAGACCCTCTCTGGTTTGGTATCATCCTAATGAATCTTTTTTGCACCTTCTCCAGTGCTTCTATATCCTTTTTGTAATATGGAGACCAGAACTGTTCACAGTACTCCAAGTGTGGTCCAACCAAAGTTCAATACAAGTTTAACATAACCTCTCTGCTTTTCAATTCCATTCCTCGAGAAATGAACCCCAGTGCTTTTGTTTGCATTTTTATGCCCCCACCCTAGCTGAAAGATATTGAGGGTGGCAGAGGGGTGGGCACTGTCACCGACTCTCTCTGTGCACAATCACCGTTAAAGCCCACGTAAGTTGCCCACCACCTGATGTGTGATTAACCCTGGCTTCTGTTTCTTTTGGACAGCCAAGAAGTTTGCAGAACTGCAGCCCAAGAAAGATAAGGCGCCCAAGGAGCCCAAAGAACCCAAGCCGCAAGAGAAGAAGGAGAAGAAAGAGAAAAAGGAGGAAAAGAAGCAGCCGGCCCCCGAGGAGGAGTTGGACGCCTGTGAGGAGGCCGCTGCCTCCGAGCCCAAAACCAAGGATCCTTTCGCTCACCTGCCCAAGAGGTTCGAAGGCAGCCGGTTTGCATGAATCCCGAATTAACCCAGTGCTGTTCAAATGCTTAACAATAGCAACTTGCGTTTATATAGTGCCTTTAATGTAGTAAAGCATCAGAAGGCGCTTCACAGGAGTGTAATCAGTCAGAAATTGACACCGAGGCCATGGGGAGTGAGTGGGATTAGACTGGGTGGGATATTAGAGGGTGTGGAGAGTGAGCAGGAGAGTGGGATTAGACTGGGTGGGATATTAAAGGGTATAGGGAGTGAGGGGGAGAGTGGGATTAGACTGGGTGGGATATTAGAGGGTAAGGAGAGTGAGCAGGAGAGGGGGATTAGACTGGGTGGGATATTAGAGGGTCAGGAGAGGGGAATTCGACTGGGTGAGATATTAGAGGGTATGGAGAATGAGCAGGAGAGGGGAATTAGACTGGGTGGGATATTAAAGGGCATGGAGAGTGGGATTAGACCGGGTGAGATATTAGAGGGTACGGGGAGTGAGCAGGAGAGGGGAATTAGACTCGGTGGGATATTAAAGGGTATGGAGAGTGAGCAGGAGAGTGGGATTAGACTGGGTGGGATATTAGAGGGTATGGAGAGAGTAGGATTAGACTGGATCGTGGAGACAAATACTAGCGCAGATTTGGTGGGTCAAATGACCTGTGAATGATTGTGTTCTGTTTGCATATAGCTGAAGTTGTGGACATGAACAGACCTCAGTAACTGACAGGGGGTGGGATTATTTCAAGTTTATTTCCATCAAGTGTCCAAAAAAGGAACTCTAATTTCCTTTCTAACTAGAAAGAGACCATGTGTTACTCTGTGACCGATTTAGATGTTGCTGACGATTGTTATGGTTATTCAATTCAGCAGCTGTCACCAGCCTGACTGGATACATTGAATGCCTGGAAGGCAGCAGCAAATCCGCAGTGAGGTGGGGGAGAGGGTTAGGAGCTTTACTTTATGCTTCCAGTTGGACCTGGGTGAGGATGGTACTGACTGAGCCAAGCTGACATGTGCGTGATGAGGGGGTGTAAATGGTGGGGGCGGGAGTGGAGCAGAGGTTATTTGACCTTGCAGTTGCACTAGAGCTGACAGCCCTCAGTACTGCACCCAAGTGTCCATTGCTCCTATGTGAGGCTTGAGTGTTGTCGTTGGGGGGCTGTTCGACTGTGGGCAGAATCGTAGCTGACCCACATCCTTGCCTTAGGTAACATTGACGCACGCACGCACTTTCTAGCAGGGATCAATGACTGGTGATCTGAAGTGAGCAACCTGTCTGATTTCTCCGCTGCATTAGCTAATTCAGGACAGTTTAAGGCCTGAATCTGGGACTTCAATAATCTGAGTAACTGAGCTGTTAACTGAAGACATTCCAAGCCAAGGCGGAGGGAGGGGGGAGCTTAAAATGTCCAGTTTATAGTATGGGTTTGAAGGAGTTGGCTTTAATTGTGAGCCCAGGAGAGTTCCTGATCTTGGCCAGGTGTGGGGGGGTAGGGAACAATCACCCCTAGGGAAATCCTTTCAACACTGGAGTTGGGTTACAGAACCTGCTTGGGTGGGGTACTAGGGAAGGTGTGGAGAGGGGAACAGCTGGCTGCCTTGGAGCATTTCAGTCTGGGAACAGCCGTCAAGAATACCGGCCCCTGTTGTACATCGTTCTGTCGCTAGGTGGAGCCGTTTCATAACAAGCCAGTGTCTGGTTCCAGTTACACAGTAACCAGTCTGTCCTGGCTATGTGATGACTTGGCCATGGAGTCCTAGGGTGAGAATCTGCATTCAAGATCCCCCCGCTCGGTGACGTTTTTTCTATCTCCCCTACTGCCACTCCAAAGCTAACTCCGGGCAGAGTGCAGATCTAAACTGGGGTCTGTACGGTTAAACTCATGAACAGTCAGGGAGGGCACTGTGCAGTACTGTTAACAGATTGCATATTGTTCCCACGTCCATTGATAGACTTGTACCCTAGTGTAGTACAGCGACAGACCAGAACACGCTATACTGTACCCCAGTGTTGTACGGCGGCGGGCCTGTACCCACCGGTACTGTACCCGTGTTGTACGGCGGCGGGCCTGTACCCACCGGTACTGTACCCGTGTTGTACGGCGGCGGGCCTGTACCCACCGGTACTGTACCCGTGTTGTACGGCGGCAGGCCTGTACCCACCGGTACTGTACCCGTGTTGTACGGCGGCAGGCCTGTACCCACCGGTACTGTACCCGTGTTGTACGGCGGCGGGCCTGTACCCACCGATACTGTACCCGTGTTGTACGGCGGCGGGCCTGCACCCACCGGTACTGTACCCGTGTTGTACGGCGGCAGGCCTGCACCCACCGGTACTGTACCCGTGTTGTACGGCGACAGGCCTGCACCCACCAGACCTGCACCCATGTGTTGTACAGCAACAGACTAGTACCATATCCCAGTGTTATACTGCACACAATATTCTCTAGATGCAACCCATTGGAATGACAGAATCTATAAAGTTTTCCCGTGATCACTATGCATTTGACTAAAGTGCTTGTGAAAGCTGCCACCCTGCTTGGGTTTGTTTCACACACCCACTGACTGTAACGCTGACCTAAATCTTTGGCTGTAAAACTGGCTGGGTGTGAAGGGCCCTGTCTTTTGTTTTTGTAATGTGCATTTGGTCGGTGCCTGGTGCCGGCAGCTCTTGGGTTGTTTTGCTTCCAAATTCCTCGGGGGTTGCGAAGAGATGGCGGGCGGAGCCTCTGTCAGCTCATTGGAGAAATCTGCCTCGTCTGCTCAGGACGTGTCTTAGTCGGGGCAGCCACAGATCATCCCAACGGGCTCATTAAAACGTCCCCGTAAGTCGTCCTCCTGGTTCAGTCAGTAAATGCAGCACTCCAGGATTACCCCATGTTCAGTCTGTGGTCTGTGCCGCTGGGCTTGGGGGTGGTAACAGAGAAAGTCAGTCAGGGTTCCTGCTCTTGTTTGTTGTGCGTGGAACCTCCTTGCAGTGAGACCAGGATCAAACTCACCGTAACACCTACACACTACTTTCTTTCTTTGTCTGTTTCTTGTCACCACCCTGAGTTGAATCGCATGTGTTGGATCCCTCCCAAACACTGATGGGCCCTTCTCCGACCCCCACCCCCCCCAAACAAGAGTCAGCGCCTCCAGAGCAGGAGTGATCCAATCGTCATGTGTGGCTTTAACCATCTCCCTGGGCAATTGTCAAAAACAAAACACTGCCTAAAAGAGCCCTGGAAACCTTGCAGTTTACCAGACTTGTGAATACTTCCTTTCATCAGAGATAATCCATAAAGGTGGGGGAGGATGGTACCCCGCCTGACCAGGCACTCCCTATTGTTCTAAAGCTTCTGTGCTTGCATCCATTAGGAGATGACTCAAAGTGGGAGGCAGGCTGCCCATATTTTTCAGCACAGTTTAAGCAAAGTTCTTGTGAAAAGAAAGAACAAACTTGCATTTATATAACGCCTTTCATGACCTCAGGTCATCCCAAAAAGCTGCACAGCCAATGAAGTACTTTTGAAGTGTAGTCACTGTTGTAATGTAGGAAAGACGGTAGCAAATTTGCGTACAGCAAGATCCCATAAACAGCAATGTGATCATGGCCAGATCATCTATTTTTTAGTGATGTCGATTGAGGGACCAATATTGGCCCCGGGACACCCCTGTACATCTTCAAAATAGTGCCCTGGGATCTTTTATGTCCACTTGAAAGGGTAGGCGGCGCCTCGGTTTAATATCTCATCTGAAAGACGGCAGCTCTCCCTGCCCTGAATAAAAGAAGAGCGGACCTGAGCGGCCAATAAAAGGAGTGGGGAGAACAGACCTGAGCAGCCAATAAAAAGAGCGGACCTGAGCAGCCAATATAAGGAGTGGGGAGAACGGACCTGAGCGGCCAATAAAAGGAGCAGGGAGAGCGGACCTGAGCGGCCAATAAAAAGAGCGGACCTGAGCGGCCAATAAAAAGAGCGGACCTGAGCGGCCAATAAAAAGAGCGGACCTGAGCGGCCAATAAAAAGAGCGGACCTGAGCGGCCAATAAAAAGAGCGGACCTGAGCGGCCAATAAAAGGAGTGGGGAGAACGGACCTGAGCAGCCAATAAAAGGAGTGGGGAGAACGGACCTGAGCGGCCAATAAAAGGAGCAGGGAGAGCGGACCTGAGCGGCCAATAAAAAGAGCGGACCTGAGCGGCCAATAAAAAGAGCGGACCTGAGCGGCCAATAAAAAGAGCGGACCTGAGCGGCCAATAAAAAGAGCGGACCTGAGCGGCCAATAAAAAGAGCGGACCTGAGCGGCCAATAAAAAGAGCGGACCTGAGCGGCCAATAAAAGGAGTGGGGAGAACGGACCTGAGCAGCCAATAAAAGGAGTGGGGAGAACGGACCTGAGCGGCCAATAAAAGGAGCGGGGAGAACGGACCTGAGCGGCCAATAAAAAGAGCGGGGAGAACGGACCTGAGCAGCCAATAAAAGGAGCGGGGAGAACCGTCCTGAGCGGCCAAAAGGAGTGGACCTGTGCGGTGAAATATAAAAAAAATCAAGCTGAAGACAAAAAGTGACGTCAAAGAGGAGCCCCGAGGGTAAGTCAGTGTAAGTATTTAGTTTCGTGGTTAGTGTTAGTTAAAAAGCCTTAAAACGAACATTTAACAAGAGCGGGAAACTAGTTTAAACTAGATAAATTCATTAGTTTTTTTTTAGAAACTAAAAATAAACTAAATCAATTAATTAGATAAAAACGTTGATTAATTAAATAAATAAAGCAAAGTTAGATAGAGATGGCAGTGCAGGTGGTGTGCCGTAATTGCAGCATGTGGGAGTTTGTGGAGAGCAGTGTGATCCCGAGCAACCACCTCTGCGGTAAGTATCTGCAACTCGAGGAACTTCGGCTCAGTGTTGTTGAGCTGGAGTCAGAGGTTCAGACATTGCGATGCATCAGGGAGGGGGAAAGTTATCTGGACACTTTGACCCAGGAGGCAGTCACACCCCTTAGTTTAGGCAGTGGTTTAGATTTGGTTAGTGGTCAGGGACAGGAGGATATGACTGCGAGGCAGGCAGGTAAGGGGACCCCAGATGCAGTGGTGGAGGAGCCTCAGCCTTTGCCCTGGTCCAACAGGTACGAGGTACTTGCTACCTGTGTGGCTGAGAACAGAGACTGCAGGGAGGATGGGCAAATTGACGACAGCACCATGGTACAGGAGGCCATTCAAGTGGGGGCAGCGAAAAGGAATGTGGTAGTGTTAGGGGATAGTATATTCAGGGGAATAGATACCGTTCTCTGCAGCTGCGATCAGGACTCCCGAAGGCTGTGTTGCCTGTCCAGGGTTAAGGACATCTCCTTGCGGCTGGAGAAGAACTTGGAAATGGAGGGGGAGGATCCAGTTGTTGTGGTCCACGTAGGAACCAACGACATAGGTAGAACTAGGGATAAGGTTCTGCCGAGGGAGTTTGAGGAGTTAGAATCCAAATTAAAAGGCAGAACCTCAAGGGTGGTAATCTCTAGATTAAGGGACAGAAAACACTGGTGGGAGTAGTTTATAGATCCCCTATCAGTAGTTGTAGTTTTGGACAGAATATAAATCAGGAAATTAGAGGAGCATGTAACAAGGTTAATGCAATAATCGTGGGGAACTTTAGTCTTGATATAGACTGGACAAACCAAATTGACAAAAGTAGTTTGGAGGATGAGTTCATGGAATGCATTCGAGACAGTTTTCTAGAACAATATGGAGGAACCAGCCAGGGAACAGGCTATTTTAGATCCAGTATTGTGTAATGAGACTGGATTAATTAGTAATCTTATAGTTAAGGATCCTCTGGGGCAGAGTGATCATAATATGAATTTCATATTGAGTTTGAGAGTGATGAAATTAAGTCTGAAACTAGGGTCTTAAATTTAATCAAAGCCAATTACATAGGGGCGAGTTGGCTAAGGTAGATTGGGAAATTAGATTAAAAGATATGATGGTAGATAAGCAATGGTGAACATTTAAAGAAATAATTCATAATTCTCAATGAATGTACATTCCCTTGAGGAGTAAATACTCCACGGGAAAAGTGATCCAACCGTGGCTAACGAGAGAAATTAAGGATAGTATTAGATTAAAAGAAGAGGCTTTACAATGTTGCCAAAAAGAGTAGTAAGCCTGAGCATTGGGTGGGTTTTAGAAGTCAGCAAAAGATGACCAAGAAATTGATAAGAGGGAGAAAATAGAATGAGAGTAAACTAGTAAGAAATATAAAAACGGATTGTAAAAGCTTCCACAAGTATATAAAAAGGAAGAGAATAGCGAAAGTAAACATGGGATATTAGATGCAGACAGGAGAAATTATAATGGGGCATAAGGAAATGGCAGAGATGTTAAACAAATATTTTATATCTGTGTCTTCATAGTAGAAGACACAAAAAACATATCGGAAATAGTGGAGAACCAAGGGTCTAATGAGAGTGAGGAACTTAAAGTAATTAAGATTTGTAAAGAACAAGTTCTGGAGAAATTAATGAGATTAAAAGACAACAAATCCCCTGGACCTGATGTAATATATTTGGATTTTCAAAAGGCATTTGATAAGGCACCACATAAAAGGTTGTTACGCAAGATTAGGGCTCATGGGATTGGGGGTAATATATTAGCATGGATTGAGGATTGGTTAACGGACAGAAAACAGATTAGGAATAAACGGGCCATTTTCGGGTTGGCAGGCTGAGAGTAGTGGGGTGCTGCAAGGATCAGTGCTTGGGCCTCAGCTGTTTACAATTTATATCAATGACTTAGATGTGGGGACCGAGTGTAATGTATCCAAGTTTGCTGACTATACAAAGCTAAGTGGGAAAGTAAGCTGTGAGGAAGACGCAAAGGGATATAGACAGGTTAAGTGAGTGGGCAGGAAGGTGGCAGATGGAGTATAATGTGGGGAAATGTGAAATTATCCACTTAGGTAGGAAGAATAGAAAAGCGGAATATTTTTTTAAAAGATGAGACTCAGAAATGTTGGTAGTCAGAGGGATTTGGGTGTCCTTGTACATGAATGACAGAAAGTTAACATGCAGGTACAGCAAGCAATTAGGAAGGCAAATGGTATGTTAGCCTTTATTGCAAGGGGGTTGAAGTATAAGAGTAAGGAGGTCTTGCTGTAATTATATATGATGTGGAGATGCCGGTGATGGACTGGGGTGGACAAATGTAAGGAATCTTACAACACCAGGTTATAGTCCAACAATTTTATTTTAAAATCACAAGCTTTCGGAGATTATCTCCTTCGTCAGGTGAGTGAGTGAATGAGAACCTCTCACTCACCTGATGGAGATAATCTCCGAAAGCTTGTAATTTTAAAATAAAATTGTTGGACTATAACCTGGTGTTGTAAGATTCCTTACATTTGTAATTATATAGACCACATCTGGAGTACTGTGTACAGTTTTGGTCTCCTTACCTAAGGAAGGATATACTTGTCTTAGTGGGGGTGCAATGAAGGTTCATTAGATTGATTCCTGGGATGAGAGGGTTGTCCTATGAGGAGAGATTGAATAGAATGGGCCTATACTCTCTGGTGTTGAGAAGAATGAGAGGTGATCTCATTGAAATGTATAAAATTCATAGGGCTTGACAGGATAGATGCTGAAAGGCTGTTTCTCCTGGCTGGAGAGTTGAACTAGTGGTCATAGTCTCAAGATAAGGAGTCGGCCATTTAGGCCTGAGATGAGTGAAAAATTTCTTCACTCACAGGATTGTGAATCTTTGGAATTCTCTACCCCAGAGGGCTGTGGTTACTCAGTCGATGAGTATATTCCAGACTGAGATCGATTTAGAATTTTGGACTCTAACGGCACTCAACTCTTCTTTCACCCACCGCTCTACAGAGTCATCCTGCTCTCTTACCATCTCCCTGCCGCTGCTTTCACAGCTGTGGCAACCCTCTTGGGTCATGCAGCACTGAACGAGCCCAGAGACCCCTTGGGTCGTGCAGCACTGAACGAGCCCAGAGACCCCTTGGGTCGTGCAGCACTGAACGAGCCCAGAGACCCCTTGGGTCGTGCAGCACTGAACGAGCCCAGAGACCCCTTGGGTCGTGCAGCACTGAACGAGCCCAGAGACCCCTTGGGTCGTGCAGCACTGAACGAGCCCAGAGACCCCTTGGGTCGTGCAGCACTGAACGAGCCCAGAGACCCCTTGGGTCGTGCAGCAGTGAACGAGCCCAGAGACCCCTTGGGTCGTGCAGCACTGAACGAGCCCAGAGACCCCTTGGGTCGTGCAGCACCGAACGAGCCCAGAGACCCCTTGGGTCATGCAGCACCGAACGAGCCCAGAGACCCCTTGGGTCATGCAGCACCGAACGAGCCCAGAGACCCCTTGGGTCATGCAGCACCGAACGAGCCCAGAGACCCCTTGGGTCATGCAGCACCGAACGAGCCCAGAGACCCCTTGGGTCGTGCAGCACCGAACGAGCCCAGAGACCCCTTGGGTCGTGCAGCACCGAACGAGCCCAGAGACCCCTTGGGTCGTGCAGCACCGAACGAGCCCAGAGACCCCTTGGGTCATGCAGCACCGAACGAGCCCAGAGACCCCTTGGGTCATGCAGCACCGAACGAGCCCAGAGACCCCTTGGGTCATGCAGCACCGAACGAGCCCAGAGACCCCTTGGGTCATGCAGCACCGAACGAGCCCAGAGACCCCTTGGGTCATGCAGCACCGAACGAGCCCAGAGACCCCTTGGGTCATGCAGCACCGAACGAGCCCAGAGACCCCTTGGGTCATGCAGCACCGAACGAGCCCAGAGACCCCTTGGGTCATGCAGCACCGAACGAGCCCAGAGACCCCTTGGGTCATGCAGCACCGAACGAGCCCAGAGACCCCTTGGGTCATGCAGCACCGAACGAGCCCAGAGACCCCTTGGGTCATGCAGCACCGAACGAGCCCAGAGACCCCTTGGGTCATGCAGCACCGAACGAGCCCAGAGACCCCTTGGGTCATGCAGCACTGAACGAGACTGGCTCCATGGAAGTTTCACATTTTAGCACAGATCAGTGGGTGGGCCCTCAGGCCAGGAATGTCCCAGATTCAGTCTTGGCCTTTGCAAATTTTGCTATTCTGAGCTGCTTAAACCACCACAGTTGCCCTCGTGTCCCCAGGCCACTTAATGGTCAGATATTAGTGTAGGCTCCCACAGCCTTAAACTGTTTGCTATCAAAATACAATCTGGTGTTAATCCCTCTCTCAGAGAACTGTGAGGAAAGAAATTAAGCATGTGTCGTTGCATCCTTTAATCCCCCAAATCCGCACGGAAAAAGATGTCTTTTTAAGATTTCAATAGTCCCTGGAGCATTTTAAAATTGGGAAATATGCTCAAATCGCACCCAGTCTCCAGGGTAAAGCAGCACAGATGGTCCGTGGCAGCTGACCACGGCCATTTACACAAGGAAACCAGCTGTGTTGATACCGTCCTAGTATCTAACCCAGAAGCAGCATATGCCCTGTGTCAGTGTTCACTATACCTGTGTACGGGATTTCCTTGTAGTCAGATCAGTTGAGTTGATCCTACTCTATCCCTGTGGGCCATTTTGTAGCCTGTGCCCTGCAGAGATTGTTCTGCTATCCATCTCTCACTGCAACTTGTATTCAGTTTGATTTGGGGTTTCTTGGGTACAGCTCACTGTCTGGCACAGGCATTCCTAGGGCTTCCTGAGTGCAAGTCAGAACCTGGACCAAACTATCTAACATTATTCCCCACATCGCCTTGCTGAAAACTGGACTTTTTCCTGCTCTTTACCTGGGTACACTGTCGCTGTATGAGAGCTACAACCAATTTTCTGGCACTCTTAGTGTCCAGACTTCCTGCTCCCGGTCGGTGTATCGTGAGCCCTGCTGGAAGTTGTGTGCCAAGTAGGTACAACACCAAGCTTGGCTGTGATGTTCTTCCCCGCCCCCCCCCCCCCCCAGTGCTTAAAGCAAGCGACTGGGGGATGGCACCATGGGAATATATCACCGTTCCTTCATCGTCGCTGGGTCAAAATCCTGGAACTCCCTTCCTAACACCTTCACCACACGGACTGCAGCGGTTCAAGAAGGCGGCTCACCATCACCTTCTCAAGGGCAATTAGGGATGGGCAATAAATGCCGGCCTTGCCAGCGACGCCCACATCCCATAAACAAAAAAAAATGTGATACAGCAATCTGTCATCGCCTGAGGTAGAGGGAGCAAAGCTTGCAGGTGAATGTGATAGCTTGTTCTACCTACCACAAAGCCAAAACAATAGAAGATAAGTCGGGGGGAATAGCGATTACAATATACGATGTTCTGTTCAGACCTCACCCTGAGTACTGGGTCTAAGGGGGACATCAGGCGCTGGAGGTAGTGCAGAGAGGAGCCAAGAAGCTGATCCCCAGTGTCAGTTATGTAGAAAGTCTGGGGCTATTCAATCTGGAAAGGAGGGGTCTGAGAGGTGTACAGGGTAGCTCGGGGAATGGAAATGGTTAATCTGGAATATTACTTTCAATTAAATTGCGGGATTAGGATAAGGGGACATGAGTTCAAACTTGTGAAAGTTAAATTTAGGACTGACTGAATTAAAAAAGTTCTTTATGCACTCAATGATTAACACACAGGATGGATTCCCGGATAGAGTAGTGGAGCCATTGGTGGATTCATTAAAGAACCAATGGGGCGGAGGCTGTATGGCCTCTGGGTAGATGGGCTGAATGGCCTTCCTGGTGTGTAATTGTCTTGAGTCTACCTCCATCAAGAGCTTGTGTTAGGGTGGCTGTGGCAGTGGAGGGGTTACTCGCTGATAATTCCAACCTGCTTTTGTTCTGACTGTGAGAAACCAGATTTGGCAACGCAGCTCAATCTCCTCACAAAGGAGCCTGGCTTGACATTAACACTCTGGCTGTGGAACTTCAATTGTATCTGGGAAATTATCACACCGCTCAGGGTTTTATGCTTTTGGCAGTGCATGCCTTTAACCCATTCACTGCCGCTCCAGGGAGAGGGTGAGAACCCACCTGCTGACCACTGCTGTGTATCCGCAGGTTCCACTGCGAGACGGTCTACATTGAGGGAATGTTGGGGTTCGTTTTCCCCACCTCCCAGTATTCTACCCCGCTATACTGAAGGGGGGTGGTCCTCGCTGGGGTCCAACTCCATGGGCACCCCTGCCGCTCGGATGCCTCAGCCAAGTGGCCATTCTTCATGCTTGATTTGAATGGGCTATTTGACTGTGGGTGGCACCATAGCTGGATCTGTCCTCGTCCCCTTTCCACTGAGGGGGTTGGGGGGAAGTTTAATGATTAGTTGGGAGCGGGGTCCATCTGATTGTTTTTAAACCCATCCCAGACCCAGGGATGGCGAGGCTAATCTTGGTGCTTCACTCACCCCCTCTTACTGGGACCAGCTAGTACCCTGGGCAGACGGAGGAATCCAGAACCTGCCAGTTTGCACGGCTCAGTAATGGCCGGGCACCGTGGGTTGTGCACTGGGTAATGCCACCCTTATGTTTGCGATGGTTCGGGGAGAGGAGGGCTGTAGGGTTTGTGAGGGAGCTGGCGCGACTCGCTAATCAGACTACAGGTGGGAGAATGGCACTGGTTTGAATAAAGGGCAGGCTTATCACTGAGAATAGAAGAGCTTTGCTTTAATCCGGGGTGTGGCGACAGCAGTGATTCACTCGGTGTCTGGCTGTATCAGCATGGAAATGGGACCCGCGGTTAGCAGTCCTCATATCTCCAGCAGTTAGTGCTACACGCGGGGAGCAGAGATGATTCCTGTGCAACTATCCATTAAACCCCCTCACTGGAAAGGGGATGAGGACAGGTCCAGCTATGGTGCCGCCCACAGTCAAAATAGCCCGTTCAAATTTAGCCTGAAGAATGGCCACTTGGCTGTGCTCCTCGGCCCCCCTCCTCGCCACTCTTGCTGAGGTATGGTTTCAAGGGCACTGGCTACTCTCCAATACCTCCCCCCCCAAAAAAAAGGTACCGCAATGAGCCTCCATGCCATGGGGCATTCGCGATCAAGCCTGAACTGTCCTCGCCTGCACTTTCTAGTAGGAGTCCCTGGGTGGCGATGAGCAGAGAGGCTTCAGACTCCCAGTCTAGTGGGCGCTGCGGCTCAGCTGAGATCATTAATCTCTGCGCTGATAGGGGACTGAATGTGGGATATGCAGCTCAGAACCACATCACATGCCATCAGGGAGCTCTGTGGGAGAGATTGTAAAGTGTTGTAGCACAAAGCGCTCTTAGATACTTTCTGCTTTAGGGCAGTTGCTTATTTTATTTGGCACAAAGCTCATTATGGGGGCAGTTGTATGTTGCTTAATGAGTCTGCTTGGTGGCACTTTCGCCTCCCAAGTCAGAAGGTTGGGGGTTCGAGCCCCACTTTGGAGGTGCCGTCTTTCAGTTGAGAGAGTCGAACTGAGACCCTGTCCTGGCGATTCGGGTGGATGTGAAGGATTCCACAGCTCTGTTAGAAGAGCAGGGAGTTCTCCCGGTGTCCCGGACAACATTCCTCCCTCAACCAAAGGCCGATTAATGGGCCATTCATTTCATTAGTTTTTGGGAAGTGGCTGGTGCAGAATGATGGTGTTTGGTAACAGTCAGTGCACCCCAAAGACAATTGAGTGGAGCCCTCTGATGTTTTGATGCCTGTTTGCATTATAATTTGTATCATAGAGCGCTGTGTGCAGTTGCCTCCCTGCAGGTGCTCAGTTCTGGTCTCCATATAGAGGCATTGGAGAAAGTGCAAAGGATGATACCAGAATTGAGAGGAAAGACTGAACAGGCTGGGGCTCTTTACTCTAGAAAAGAGAAGACTGTGAGGGGTGACTTGATAGAGGTCTTTAAAATTATGAAGGGGTTTGATAGCGTAAACGCAGAGAAGATGTTTCCACTTGTGGGGGAATCCAAAACTAGGGGCCATAAATATAAGATACTAATAAATCCAATGGGGAATTCAGGAGAAACTTCTTTACCTGGAGTGTGGTTAGAATGTGGAACTTGCTATCACATAGAGTAGTTGAGGCAAATAGCATAGATGCATTTAAGGGGAAGCTAGATAAACACAAGAGGGGAAAAAGGAATAGGAGGATATGCTGATAAGGTTAGATGAAGTAGGGAGGGAAGAGGCACACACCAGTTGGGCCGAATGGCCTGTTTCTGTGCTGTAAATACTCTAACTCAGTATTTGATTTCTGTCACTGGTCTCGTTGGGTTAGCACAGTCTGTTCCAGGATGAACAGCAGGGCTACCGCCAGAGGGCGCTGCCTGTCGTACCGAGGCCCCAGTCATGTGTTCCTGCATCGGCCAACACCCCATCCCGCATTCCAGCCCCAAGCTTAGTGCGCCGAGCATTCTGGCTCAGTAACCCTTTCAGTGCTGCAGGCTTTTAATTCGGGTGAAGCACAGAGAGAGGGGGAGATCCATCTTTACTGTGCGTCAGTGCCTTTGGAGGGAGGGGCCTAAAAGTTAGTTAAATAACGGGGAACTAATCCACGGGGAGGGGAGAACCTGCACAACTCTTTGTCCTTGAGGCAGGAGATCGCTGACTGGGAGGTTGGTCCATCATGGCTTCATTGCTCATCTGGGAGACACATGATTGTTGAAATTCTAGCTAGTAAGTTGCAGTTTTCAAATGAACTTTGAGGAATTTCTGCCTTGCATGTCACAAATTCCTGCACCCAGCCCTCTGCCCATGTGGCAAAACCAACGCTGGGGTCATAGGTTAGAAGCACAGTGGCATCCAGCTGACTGGGTGACCTTTACCTGCTTGCACGTTAAAAATGTCTCCCTTGCTCCACTGACACATTGCTTGCAGTTTTTTTGCAAAGCCTTGCTGGAGAACTTATTGTAACTCGTGAATGATTTATCCTGGTTTATCTAATTGGCGAGGGCGGTGGGATGTGTTAATAGCCTTAATTGTACAGTAAGCCTCGTTCTGGGAGGTCCTGTCTGGAAAGAAGAGGCTCTGCAGTTGACAGGGCCCCAGAATGAACTCGCCTTAGTGCACTGACTAACTGAGCCATTATCTGCTGAGCCACACAAACCAGTGGGAAGCCCCAGGATCACTCCTGAGCTCTGTACTGAGGAGGTGTCACTATCGGCCTGATTTAGCAATTAGTTGGGGGAGGAGAGGAGAGGAAGAGGCTTTAGCCTGGAGTTCACTGTTCAGTGATGCCTGTTAGAAAATGTCTGCATGTGGGCACCAGGGCAGGAGGGGGTTCAGCTGGTGGGAGCACCCACTGTGCTGGCCCACTTGGGTGGGGTACTGATGGGTGGGTGTGTGGTACTGCACTGCAGCCAGCATGGATACTGTCAGGAGAGGGGGGGCATCGAGTGATTTAAGTGTTCTGGTTTTTGATTTATTAATAGCTGGCGGGTTTTTCTGCCTCGATCGGCCTGAACGGGGAGTATGAACGCGAGCTTCTCCTCCCCTCATGGCTGCTGCTCTGGGCCCAGATTTCCTGCTGGCCCAGCTCCCAGTGTGACTGTTCCTGCAGCTGCTGGAGAACTGGCTCCATCCAGTTTGAATGTCCAGCTCGCCCATAATCTCCACATTCCCAGAGTTTTGCAACGCCTGGGAGTCTCAGAGCCTCAAACAGCTCCTCAATTTATTTGCCAGTTCTGTTTCTGTTTCTCTTCTCTTCTCTGTGTATACACACACACGCACACACACACTCTCTCTCTCCCTCTGTCCCTGTCCCCCCCGCCCTGGACATGCCAAGTCTGCTGCCATCCTCACCCACACACACTACTGGGGGGCGGCTGAGTGAGCAATCTGAAGCTGGGGCCGCTTCTTCTTCCCTCCTCCCTCTCTTTCCCCCCCCCCCAAACCCACTTAGTGCCCCCCCAGCTGAGATCAGCTAGCTCTGAATGGACCGGGGAACAGTCCTGGAACATTCTGTCTGTTGGTCAGCCATTGTGGAGCTGATGTGTGTTCATGTTGCTGCTCTGTTCCGTGGCTTGACTTGTCTTGCTGGGCAGTCAATCATCAGAAGTTTGGTTAGGGATCTTAATTGCACACAGAATTCTGTCATAGCCTGGGTTTGAGATTGCTTTGAAAAACACCTCCAGCTCCAGGGTCTGGGTTGGTGTGAGCTGGAACACACCAGGTCCCCAGGCTGATTGCTGGTCTGTACTGAGTTGGCTTTTTTTTTATTCGTTCATGGGATGTGGTCGTCGCTGGCAAGGCCAGCGTTTATTGCCCATCCCTTTTTGCCCTCAGTGATCTCAGCCAGCCCGGCAGTCAGGAGCAGTACAATTAATTGCAGTAACCCTGGGCTAATCCGGGGGTGAGGAAATGAGCCAGGGACATACAGCTCCCACGCAGGAAGCACCAGTGTGCAACAAACCCTGGGTGAGGACAGGATCGGGCTCGACCGTGATGCCCCCTGTGGTCGAATGCTGGTGTTCAGCCGTGAGGAATGGCCACTTGGACGAGATACCCAGGGGTTGAGCGGTATCTGGAACCCGTACCCCAACCCCTTCAGGTGGGATAGGGGACAAAACTGGGCCTCGATGGGGTGGGGGGAGGGGTTTGACCTTCAAACTCTGCTGTTTTTCTGAATGCTTGGGTCCTGGTGCTGTAAGTGATTTATGTGCCATGACACACCATGCCCTTGGGCCAGTGCCAGAGAGCGTCTGGAGCTAGTTAAATCTCTGAAGGATAGGCGGAGTCCTACATTAAAAGGGACAGCTTCCTCCAAACTCATGGCTGTTGATTTCGAACTCCGTGCTGATTCTCAGAGATTTCTGTTCCCTTTTTTTAAAACTCTAAACCATGCTATAGACAGAGCAAAGCGATTCCACAACCAACGGATCAGATCAAAGCTCTGCAGTCCTGCCACACCCAGTCGTGAATGGTGGTGGACAATTAACCTACTAACGGGAGGAGGAGGCTCTGCAAACATCCCCATCCTCAATAATGGCGGAGTCCAGCACGTGAGTGCAAAAGACGAGGCTTGGAAATATATCGCCGTTCCTTCATTGTCGCTGGGTCAAAATCCTGGAACTCCCTTCCTAACAGCACTGTGGGGGAACCGTCACCACACGGACTGCAGCGGTTCAAGAAGGCGGCTCACCACCACCTTCTCGAGGGCAATTAGGGATGGGCAATAAATGCTGGCCTTGCCAGCGACGCCCACATCCCGTGAACGAATAAAAAAAAATGTATTTAGGGAGAGGGTGGTAATTTAAAGCCACAGCATCTTTCACCTGAAGGTGTAACATCAGGTAACTGGGCAATATCTCCTGCGTCGCCTGAAAGCCTTGTCCCCTACAGACTGCTCACTGTTCAGTCTCCATGGGCTGCCCACCGCTTCCTACCTACAACCGTGTGCGCTGTGGGAAACCATTACTGTAACCGTGCACCGCAGAGCCTTGGTGGGTGAGTGTCTGTCTCCATGCCCCACAGTGGGCCCTGGCGGGTGTGAGTGTGTCTCCGTGCCCTACAGTGGGCCCTGGCGGGTGTGAGTGTGTCTCCGTGCCCTACAGTGGGCCCTGGCGGGTGTGAGTGTGTCTCCGTGCCCTACAGTGGGCCCTGGCGGGTGTGAGTGTGTCTCCGTGCCCTACAGTGGGCCCTGGCGGGTGTGAGTGTGTCTCCGTGCCCTACAGTGGGCCCTGGCGGGTGTGAGTGTGTCTCCGTGCCCCACAGTGGGCACTGGCGGGTGAGTGTCACTGCCCTGGTGAGGTAACGCACTCCTTGGTGTAGTACTGAACGCTGCAGACCAGGAATGCCCATGTTCAGCCTTGACCTGGTTGACTCGGCCGATCCTACTGATGCCTCATCCGAAGATTGATCTTTTGTGTGTGAACTCAGGTGGCGATGGTTGGCGGGCTGTTCGACCATGATGCACGTTTGTGGAGGTGCTGGTGAAAGATTTGACTTGCACCCTCTTCCCCCCCCCCCCCCCCCCCTCCCCCAAAGCTCAGGGCACACTCTCCTTGTAGAACCCTTTCTGCTGCCCCAATTGAGATCAGTTGACAGCATAGGCCAGGGATGGACAGATTCCTCCTGCTCTGTGGGGCTTAGTGTTACATCAGGTGGTGCATTCTCCCAGTCGAAGAGCTTGTGTTTATACAGTGCTTCTCATTGGCTCAGAGCGTCCCGAAGCGATTCGCCGCCGATTAATTATTTTCAAAGTACAGTTGCTATTACCGAGGCAAACTGGGTGGCAGGCAAGATCCCACAAACACTGAATTTGATAGATACCCAGTTAATCTGTTTTTTGGTGTTGGTTGAGGGAGGAATGTTGGCCTGGGACACACATTGTAAGCTGCTTGATTCCTGTCTTGGGGGCAGGTTGAAAAACTCAGCTGGAAATAATGGGCTTTGGTTTTGTGTGTATGTATTTTTAATGTTCAGTTGTGATTTTGTTTTGTCTGGATATATTTTTTGTATATTTATATATATATTTTGTTTTTCATTTCAGTCAGTTTATCATGGATGAGTTTAAACGCAAATACTCAAATGAGGACACTTTATCTGTCGCATTGCCGCATTTCTGGGAGCATTTCGACACGGAGGGCTGGTCCATTTGGTACGGGGAGTACAAGTATCCCACTGAGCTCACCCTCACCTTCATGAGCTGTAACCTGATCTCAGGTAAGAGACTCGCTTACTGAGGGAGGACCCTCTCCCACCCCACTCCTGAGCAACTCTACAGCAAAGTTTTCCTGCGTCTCTGAATGCACAGCAGCAGCTGAGCTTTTCACCCACTGATGTGTTACATTTAGGTGTCAGCCGTGGCTCAGCTGGTAGCACTCTCGCCTCTGAGTCAGAAGGTTGTGGGTTCGAGTCCCACTCCAGAGACTTGGCTGACATAGTCTAGGCTGACTCTCCACTGCAGTACGGAGGGAGTGCTGCACTGTCAGAGGTGCCGTCTTTCAGGCGAGACGTTAAACCGAGGTCCCGTCTGCCCCTCTCAGGTGGATGTAAAAGATCCCACAGCCACTATTGGAAGAGCAGGGGAGTTCTCCCCGGTGTCCTGGACAATATTTACCCCTCAACCAACATCTGTTTTAGTGATCCTTCATTATAACTGTGACTGTACTTCAAAAGTACTTCCAATAGCTGTAAAACACTTTGGGATGTCCTGAGGTGGTGAAAGGTGTGATATATATATATCATATCATATGCAAGTACTTCTTTCCATTTGCTCCTCTGCAGGGCGTGCTGTAATTGGTTTTTGTGCCCCTGTGACCGGGGAGGGTTGGTGTTGATTACAGTCCATGACCTCCTTTATGTGTGTTGCCCACCATGGTGGACTGTCCATACTCACTCGTGCAAAGAATGGTCAGGAACATTACGTACTTGTAAACCAGACGGTAGTATGGCTCCGCACCTTCAGGAGAGATGGGGGGCAGGTTAGGTGCAGCTTTAATCAGGTGCCCGGGTTTTGCTGTGTCTCTGTCTGTCTGTCTCTTTCCGTGCGATGGTGAATGTCGCCTGGCTTTGCTGGAATTCCTGTTGGGCCTTTCATAATTTTGACTTTACTTTTATCTTCTTCCGGTTCCCAGGTATGTTCCAGCGTCTGGACAAGCTCCGCAAGAATGCCTTCGCCAGTGTGATCCTGTTCGGGGGGAACAACGACAGCAGCATCTCCGGGATCTGGGTGTTCCGCGGCCAAGAGCTGGCCTTCCCGGTACGATGGCACTGCCCTGTGCCCGCGTTGCATTCGAGCTGTTAGTGTGCCCGCGTTGCATTCGAGCTGTTAGTGATGCGGCTTACTGATTGTAGGCAGTCTGTGCAGGCCCAGGGCACTTAATGCCCCCTCTCACCAGGTGCGGTGGTCTGTCAACAATCGTGGGAGTCCCTCATTAAATAGTTGCTTTGCGCTGCCTTTGGAGCCAGGATCCAGGGGGAGAAGGCGACCAACACCTAAACAACAGATGATCTGGTCATTATCGTGTTGTTGTTTGTGGGATCTCGCTGTGCGCAAATTGGCTGCCAAGTTTCCTATGTTACAACAGTGACTACACTTCACAAATACTTTGTTGGACATCAAGTGCTTTGGGACATCCTGAGGTCGTGAAAGGCGCTATATGAATGCAAGTCTTTCTTTCTTTAACTGGGACTGGTAGCTGGTGGGCACGGCCAGAGCCTGGCCTGTACTGAGTTGTAGTCGTGTGCTCCAGTTGCTAAATATTTCCGAGTTGCATCGAAAGTTCAGCTAAATATTTGACATTTGGTTATGATAGAATGGCGAGTGCAGTGGGGGAAAAGTTAGAATCATAGAAGTTTACAACATGGAAACAGGCCCTTCGGCCCAACATGTCCATGTCCCCCAGTTTATACCACTAAGCTAGTCCCAATTGCCTGCACTTGGCCCATATCCCTCGATACCCATCTTCCCCATGTAACTGTCCAAATGCTTTTTAAAAGACAAAATTGTACCTGCCTCTACTACTGCCTCTGGCAGCTCGTTTCAGACACTCACCACCCTTTGAGTGAAAAAGTTGCCCCTCTGGACCCTTTTGTATCTCTCCCCTCTCACCTTAAATCTATGCCCCCTCGTTATAGACTCCCCTACCTTTGGGAAAAGATTTTGACTATCTACCTTATCTATGCCCCTCGTTATTTTATAGACTTCTATAAGATCACCCCTTAACCTCCTACTCTCCAGGGAAACAAGTCCCAGTCTGTCTAACCTCTCCCTATAAGTCAAACCATCAAGTCCCGGTAGCATCCTAGTAAATCTTTTCTGCACTCTTTCTAGTTTAATAATATCCTTTCTATAGTAGGGTGACCAGAACTGTACACAGTATTCCAAGTGTGGCCTAACTAATGTCTTGTACAACTTCAACAAGACATCCCAACTCCTGTATTCAATGTTCTGAGCAATGAAACCAAGCATGCCGAATGCCTTCTTCACCACCCTATCCACCTGTGACTCCACTTTCAAGGAGCTATGAACCTGTACTCCTAGATCTCTTTGTTCTATAACTCTCCCCATCGCCCTACCATTAACGGAGTAGGTCCTGGTCTGATTCAATCTACCAAAATGCATCACCTCACATTTATCTAAATTAAACTCCATCTGCCATTCATCGGCCCACTGGCCCAATTTATCAAGATCCCGTTGCAATCCTAGATAACCTTCTTCACTGTCCACAATGCCACCAATCTTGGTGTCATCTGCAAACTTACTAACCATTCCTCCTAAATTCTCATCCAAATCATTAATATAAATAACAAATAACAGCGGACCCAGCACCGATCCCTGAGGCACACCGCTGGTCACAGGCCTCCAGTCTGAAAAACAACCCTCTACAACCACCCTCTGTCTTCTGTCGTCAAGCCAATTTTGTATCCAATTGGCTACCTCACCTTGGATCCCGTGAGATTTAACCTTATGTAACAACCTACCATGCGGTACCTTGTCAAAGGCTTTGCTAACGTCCATGTAGACCACGTCTACTGCACAGCCCTCATCTATCTTCTTCTCAGCCCTTCAAAAAACTCAATCAAATTCGTGAGACATGATTTTCCTCTCACAAAACCATGCTGACTGTTCCTAATCAGTCCCTGCCTCTCCAAATGCCTGTAGATCCTGTCTCTCAGAATACCCTCTAACTACTTACCCACTACAGATGTCAGGCTCACCGGTCTGTAGTTCCCAGGCTTTTCCCTGCCGCCCTTCTTAAACAAAGGCACAACATTTGCTACCCTCCAATCTTCAGGCACCTCACCTGTAGCTGTCGATGATTCAAATATCTCTGCTAGGGGACCCGCAATTTCCTCCCTAACCTCCCATAATGTCCTGGGATACATTTCATTAGGTCCCGGAAATTTATCTACCTTGATGCGCGTTAAGACTTCCAGCACCTCCCTCTCTGTAATATGTGCACTCCTCAAGACATCACTATTTATTTCCCCAAGTTCCCTAACATCCATGCCTTTCACAACCGTAAATACCGATGTGAAATATTCATTCAGGATCTCACCCATCTCTTGTGGTTCCGCACATCTCTTGTGGACCTTGTTGATCCTTAAGAGGCCCTACTCTCTCCCTAGTTACTCTTTTGCCCTTTATGTACTTGTAGAAGCTCTTTGGATTCTCCTTTGCCTTATCTGCCAAAGCAATCTCATGTCCCCTTTTTGCCCTCCTGATTTCTCTCTTAACTCTACTCCGGCAATCTCTATACTCTTCAAGGGATCCACTTGATCCCAGCTGCCTATGCATGTCATATGCCTCCTTCTTCTTTTTGACTAGGGCCTCAATCTCCCGAGTCATCCACGGTTCCCTACTTCTACCAGCCTTGCCACTTTACAAGGAATGTGCTTACCCTGAACCCTGGTTAACACACTTTTGAAAGCCTCCCACTTACCAGACGTCCCTTTGCCTGCCAACAGACTCTCCCAATCAACTTCTGAAAGTTCCTGTCTAATACCATCAAAATTGGCCTTTCCCCAATTTAGAATTTTAATTTTTGGGCCAGACCTATCATTCTCCATAGCTATCTTAAAACTAATGGAATTATGATCACTGGTCCCAAAGTGATCCCTCACTAACACTTCTGTCACCTGCCCTTCCTTATTTCCCAAGAGGAGGTCAAGTTTTGCCCCCTCTCTAGTCAGGCCATCCACATACTGAATGAGAAATTCCTCCTGAATACACTCAACAAATTTCTCTCCATCCAAGCCCCTAATGCTATGGCTGTCCCAGTCAATGTTGGGAAAGTTAAAGTCCCCTACTATTACCACCCTATTTTTCTTGCAGCTGTCTGTAATCTCCTTACATATTTGCTCCTCAATTTCCCGTTGACTATTTGGGGGTCTGTAGTACAATCCTATCAAAGTGATCTCTCCCTTCTTATTTTTCAGTTCTACCCATATAGACTCAGTGGGCGAACCCTCGGATATATCCCCTCTCACTACTGCCGTGATGTTCTCCCTAATCAAGAACGCAACTCCCCCTCCTCTCTTACCTCCTGCTCTATCTTTCCTATAGCATCTGTACCCTGGAACATTGAGCTGCCAGTCCTGCCCCTCCCTTAGCCATGTTTCAGTAATAGCTATAACATCCCAGTCCCATGTACCCATCCATGCCCTGAGTTCATCTGCCTTGCCCATCAGACTTCTTGCATTGAAATAAATGCAGTTTAATCTAGACTTCCCTTGGTCTTTGCCCTGCTTTCTCAGACCATCTGTCCGGTCATGTTTTGTACACTCTCCCTTACTGCCTTTTGTTTCTGTCACCACTTTACTTCCCACTGACTTCCTGCATCGGTTCCCATCCCCCTGCCACATTAGTTTAAACCCTCCCCAACAGCACTAGCAAACACTCCCCCTAGGACATTGGTTCCAGTCCTGCCCAGATGCAGACCGTCCAATTTGTACTGGTCCCACCTCCCCCAGAACCGGTTCCAATGGTCCAGGAATTTGAATCCCTCCCTCTTGCACCATCTCTCAAGCCACGTATTCATCCTAGCTATCCCGTCATTCCTACTCTGACTAGCCCGTGGCACTGGTAGCAATCCTGAGATTACTACCTCTGAGGTCCTACTTTTTAGTTTAACTCCTAACTCCCTAAATTCAGCTTGTAGGACCTCATCCCGTTTTTTACCTATATCGTTGGTGCCTATATGCACCACGACAACTGGCTGTTCACCCTCCCCCTCCAGAATGTCCTGCAGCCGCTCCGAGACATCCTTGACCCTTGCACCAGGGAGGCAACATACCATCCTGGAGTCTCGGTTGCGTCCGCAGAAACGCCTGTCTATTCCCCTTACAATCGAGTCCCCAATCACTATAGCTCTGCCACTCTTTTTCCTGCCCTCCTGTGCAGCAGAGCCAGCCACGGTGCCATGAACCTGGCCGCTGTCACCTTCCCCTGGTGAGCCATCTCCCCCAACAGTATCCAAAACGGTATACCTGTTTTGGAGGGAGATGACCGCATGGTTCCCGTCTCTCGGTGAGATTTTTGTTTTTCGAATGTAAGAACGTTGCTATTAGCCTTGGTTGGACAGAGTGTTCCTGTTCAGGATCGATTCAGGGCACTTACATAAACCAGTCTGTGGAGACTTTATTTAGAATATTCAGTTGCCCTGCTTGATGCGGGGCTGAACCGATCTGACTGCTAAGGTCTGAGGCTTGTTTCCCATTCTCTGCCAGGCTAGCTGAGGGGCCCTACAATTGAGGGCAAAAATTAGCCAGGGTTCCTGGCTAAAAATTAGCCATTGAAGTTGCTCTGGACATCGGATTTAGCTGCGATGCTCCCCATGGCTCAATAGCCTGCCAACACTCTCCCTGTCGGCTCACACAGACAGAGTTGCTAGACATTGGGTGGTCCCTCTGGAATGTGTCCAGGAAGAGAGAGAATGCTGTCTGGGGAGCAGGGGAGAACCAGAGAGGATGAAGAGTGTTTAGGAATGTGCTGGCTCTGCGGCCTGAGAGAGTAGCAGATCAGCTGTTTTATGCGCTTGAGTGAAGCATGCGGTGATAGAGGCTGATTGACGTGGAGGAATACGGTATCCCATTCACAGGGTTCCTTCCGATTGGAGGGCGCGGGCCGGGGCGAGTCGGAGGGCGCGGGCCGGCTGGGGGGTCTTTTGGGTGCTTTTCTTCAGACAGTGCCTTGGTCTGACTGTTCAGCTCAGACTCGGGTTGTGGCAGAGGACTTTGGTTTGATTCTGGAGGAGTGATTGATTGTGTTGGGAGCTGTGGAAACATGACCTCCCTTTTCCCACCACCACACTTCATGGGCTGTAATGTGCATCGAGTGTAGAACCTGGTAGGGGTCAAGACACCTTGACAACTGTGATGTCAGCCATGATTGACCTTGACTATAATCCAGGAGGTACAGCTTGCTAATTTACGCTTCCCACCCCCTCTGGCTCTGGTGTCAGTATCCCGCCTCATGTGGGACTCGGCCCCTTGTTCAGTACTAGTTCTACACCTGGCTTCAGAGCCCTTGAAGTAATTGGAGGGGAGGGGAGACATGGGCCAGGGTTCCCGCTGTCGATCCCTGACCAGTTGCTCTTGCTGGAAGATGATGCCTGCCAGAGTCAAATGGCTCAAACATTAGGCAGCGGCTGTAACCCTGGCTGGTTGGCGGCTTCAGAAGAGGGAATAGAATGAAAGGAAATGAGTTACGTTGAGGCTGAATTGGTTCTGGTGCTAACGGGGTTTTTTTTTTCCTGTTCAGATGTCTGCTGACTGGCAAGTGGACTACGAATCGTACAGCTGGAGGAAGATGAATCCTGACAGTGAGGAGTGCAGGACGATGGTGAAGGAGTACTTTTCCTGGGCTGGGCAGTTCACGCACGTGGGCAAGGCCTTCAACCAGGGCAAGATCTTCAAGTGAGCGAGAGACTCTACCAGCTCAGTACTGCTGCCTCACCCAGTGCTTGTGGCAATGAAATCAGTCACTATTTTTAAATCACAGAAGCAGAATAAAAAGAAACTTACTTCATTGTATTTTTGAGTTTTCTTTTTTTGGGATTGGCTCAGCGCTGCTAATTGTGGGTTTAAGCCCATAATCTCGGCCAGCTCTCTGAGGCAGCGCTGGGGAAAGTGCTGCATTGCCAGAGGTGCGACGTGACGTTAAACTGAGGCCCTGTCTACCTGCTTGGGTGGGTATTGAAAGATCCTGGGGAGCTATTTGTTGAAGAGTTTTTCCAGTGTCCCGATCAACATTCTTCCCTTAACCAACACCACCAAAAAAAACATTGCTCATTCATCTCTTTACTGGTGCAGAGTGGCTGCTGCAATTGCCTACATATGTTCACTGCACTTCAAAACAAAACTAAAACCCCTTGATGTTTTAATGTGATGTGGTGCTTTAAATGGAAGTATTTCATCCAGACCAGCTATTGCTCTGTCATTCTGTGGCTGTGGAATCTCTTCCCCCTGCTGTTCATCTCCTTATTTTGCTTCCCCTTTGGGAAGGTTTTCCCCTTTTGTAAGTGTATTGGCACTGAGCCCTGGCCTTCTGATTCCAGGCAGTGCCTGTGATGCCTGTCTTCTAATTCCCATTGATGTGCAGTTCACTAATAAAAAGAAAGAACTTGCATTTATATAGCGTTTTTCACAACCTCAGGACGTCCTAAAGCGCTTTACAGCCAATTAAGTACTTCTGAAGTGTAGTCACTGTTGTAATGTAGGAAACGCAGCA
This sequence comes from Heptranchias perlo, assembly GCF_035084215.1. Lineage (NCBI taxonomy): Eukaryota > Metazoa > Chordata > Chondrichthyes > Hexanchiformes > Hexanchidae > Heptranchias > Heptranchias perlo. The sequence goes on along the minus strand of NC_090367.1, from coordinate 5,075,981 downwards.
GTCAATTTGCGCACCACAAACAGCAATGTGATAATGATCCAATAATCTGTTTTAGTGATGTTGAGGGATAAATATTGGCCCAGGACACCTGGGAGAACTCCCCTGCTCTTCGAATAGCGCGCGGGATCTTTTACATCCACCTGAGAAGGCAGATGGGGCCTTGGTTTAATGTCTCACCCGAAAGACGGCACCTCTGACATTGCAGCTCTCCCTCAGCACTGGCATTGGGACTGTCGGCCTGGATTTTGTGCTCAAGTCTCTGGAACCCACAATCTTATGACTCATAGGTGAGAGTGCTACGCACTGAGCCACAGCTGACGGTCCCCTTGCATTCCATTTCACCTACATGTGTAGTGTGAAATGAATGACCTTAATGTAACCCCAGTTTGCTGGCCCCTCGCAGTTGAGTGAGAAGGGTGTGTGAGTAAGGGAGATCGGCCGGAACTGGAGTGTAGTTGGTTTTCAGCTGTTTTATTTTTGTTTCTTGATCTGTTTAATATGGCAGAACAGTGGAAATCAGTGTTGTGCAGTACGTGCATGATAGGGGGGGAAGGGAAAATAAGAACATGGGGAGTTCATTCCAGTGAATGGGCAAAACAGTCTGATAGTTTGAGGGGTGGCGTATGAAGAGACCTACTTAGGGCAGATAGAGATGTCAAGGAGGAGGAATAAAGGGTACTGAGGAGTAATTGGATCAGGCTGCCAGTGTTTATGTACAAATACACTATAAAGAGTGAAGGAACCAGCGGCACTAACTTATATGGAGGGATGTGATGTAGCATTAATGGAAACTTAGCTTGAGTTCGGGCAAGACTGGGATCTCAACATTCTGGCTGTAAATTTACAGGCGAGAAGGAAAAAAAGGACAGGGATGCCATAATGGGACTCAGAATCAGAAAATAATAAGGGATCTGTTGCCTTATTGGGAGTACAATGTAGGAAAGAAATCAAGGAGATTTGTGGATAATTTAGAGAGGTTGGCAGCAAGGATTGTAATAATAGGCAGCTTTACATGTTTGGTCGTCTAGGATCAGACTTCAGTTTGTGGTCAAAATGGGGAGGGAATGCATCCAGCACCATTTCCTTAACAGAATGTTGCTTATCCAACAAGGAATTATGTGTTGTTCCATCTGGTTCTGGGTAACGGAGCAGGACAAATAGTAATAGTTCTGCTTGGCTAATTTAATAGATTTGAGGAAACCATCAGTGTATCAGTAAAGGGAGTGCAGTGATTGTGTAAGATTTTCATAAGGCCTTTGATACAGTGCCACGTAAGCTACTTGTTACAAAAGTTAAAGCATGTGGTACTAAAAGAGATTATAACTGCGTGGATAGAGAGATGATTAGGGGACAGAAAGCAAAGAAAAGTGAAAGGTGTACCTCAGTGAGATTCAATGCAGGTACGTAGAACTTTAATGGTGGGAGAGCAGGTAGAAAAAGCCTTAAAGGCAACCCTTGGAATTCTTGGGTTTATACATAGGATCACTGGATATAAAAGTAGTGATAATAAATTGGTACAGGACAGTGGTTAGGCTGCAGCTGGGGTACGGCAGGAAGGAGGGGTTATAGTTATTAAGAAAGCCTTAAATGAGGCTTTTTCAGTGGAACAGGGAAGGTTAAGGAGGATGTAATAGAGGCGTTCAAAATTATGAAGGATTTTGAGGGTCAATAGTAAAAGGTTGTTTTGACTGGTTGGTGAATTGGTAATGAGGAGCCACAGGCTGAGGATTATCACTGGAAGAATGAAGGGAGAGGTTAAAAGACATGATTTCACACAGGTTTATTAGAACGGGGAATGTTTTACGACAAAGGGTTACTGGGGCAGAGGCCAGAACATCATTTAAAAGGCAATTAAATAATACAGATTTTAAAAGGATACAGAGAATGGCCAAGGAACTAGGTCTAAATATAGATAGCTCCAGTTGAAGAGCTAGCACAGGTGCGAAGGGCAGAATGGCCTTTCTGTGCTGTAAATTCTATAATCTCAGCTCCTTAAATCAGTTGGCTTTCTTAGTGTAAGGTGTGCAATGCATGGATCTCTTAGTGTAAGGTGTGCAATGCATGGATCTCTTAGTGTAAGGTGTGCAATGCATGGATCTCTTAGTGTAAGGTGTGCAATGCATGGATCTCTTAGTGTAAGGTGTGCAATGCATGGATCTCTTAGTGTAAGGTGTGCAATGCATGGATCTCTTAGTGTAAGGTGTGCAATGCATGGATCTCTTAGTGTAAGGTGTGCAATGCATGGAATTAATAAACTGCAAATCAGTGGGGACTAGAAGATTGATGTCAATTTGCCACCAATGCCAATTCAGAACAGCTGCATACCAGATAATGGGTTACTGACTACTTAACATTTAGTTGCCATTTAACACCTATCTGTCTCATCTGATGAAAATTCAGATAAGACAGCTGGCATTAATGACAGCTGTTATTGGAAACAGCTGAGCAGTGCATGGGGACTGAGACAGCTCAATAAACAGCTTCCAAACAGTTTAAAGCGCAGTAAAAATGAGTTCCACCCGAAACACTAATCTATTTTTTCCCCTTGGTTTAAAATGCACAATTTTTCTAAATGAAGGCCACCGGTTTACAATAACTTGCATTTATGCAATGCCTTTAACCTGGAAAAACATCCCAAGGAGCTCCACAGAAGTGTAATCGGAATAAAACAGAGGTTAAGCCAAAGAGGACGATATAGTATTAGACTAAAAGAAGAGGCTCATAATGTTGCCAAGAAGAGTGGTAAGCATGAGGATTGGGAGAGTTTTAGAAATTAGCAAAGGATGACCAAAAAATTGATAGAGGGAGAAAATAGAATATGAGAGTAAACTAGCAAGAAATATTAAAACAAATTGTAAGAGCTTCTACAAGTGTGTAAAAAGGAAGAGATTAGTGAAAGTAAACGTGGGTCCCTTAGAGGCCGAGACAGGAGAAATTATCATGGGGAATGGCAGAGATATTAAACAAATATTTTGTATCTGTTCGCAGTAGAAGACACAAAAAACATACCAGAAATAGTGGGGAACCAAGGGTCTAATGAGAGTGAGGAACTTAAAGTAATTAATATTAGTAAAGAAAAAGTACTGGAGAAATTAATGGGACTAATCTCCTGGACCTGATGGCCTACATCCTAGGGTTCTAAAAGAGGTGGCTGCAGAGATAGTGGATGCATTGGTTATGATCTTCCAAAATTCCCTAGATTCTAGAATGGTCCCAGTGGATTGGAAGGTAGCAAATGTGACAACGCTATTCAAGGAAGAAGCGAGCGAGAAAACACGGAACTACAGGCTAGTTAGCCTGACGTCAGTCGTTGGGAAAATGCTGGAATCCATTATTAAGAACGTGGTAACAGGGCATTTAGAAAATCATAATATGATTAGGCAAGTCAACATGGATTTTCAAAAGGCATTCGATAAGATGCCACGCGAAAGGTTGTTACACAAGATAAGGGCTCATAGGGTTGGGGGGTAACAGCATAGATAGAGGATTGGTTAATGGACAGAAAACAGATAGGAGGAATAAACAGGTCATTTTCAGGTTGGCAGGCCAACGAGGATCAGTGCTGGGGCCTCAGCTATTTACAGTCTATATTAATGAATTGGATACATTACACTCGGTCCCTTCATCTAAGTTTGCTGACGGTACAAAGCTAGGTGGGAAAATAAGCTGTGAGGAGGACATAAAGAGTCTGCAAAGGGATAAAGACAGATTAAGTGAGTGGGCAAGAAGGTGGCAGTTGGAGTATGATGTGAGGTTAATTCACTTTGGTGGGAAGAATAGAAAAACAGAATCTTTTTTAAATGGTGAGAAACTATTAAATGTTGGTGTTCAGAGATTTGGGTGTCCTTGTCCACATAGAAAGTTAACCTGCAGGTACAGCAAGCAATTAGGAAGGCAAATGGTATGTTGGCCTTTATTGCAAGGGCAACTTGGAGTAAGAAAGTCTTGCTGCAATTGTACAGGGCTTTGGTGAGACCATACCAAGGGTACTATGTATAGTTTTGGCCTCCTTATCTAAGGAAGGATATACTTGCCTTAGAGGAGATGCAGTGAAGGCTCACTAGATTGATTCCTGGGATGAGAGGGTTGTCCTCCTTTTATAATATTTAACCACTATTGAGGTGCCCTGCCCCCTGAACCTTAGACGGACTTGCTGCAGAATCTGTTCTCTCGCTGCAGAGTTTGTTTGGGGTTGTGGCCTTGAAATGCTGCAGAATCCCGGGGCCACTGATTAACTGAGTCTTTCTTCCTCTCCTGGCGGCAGTGATTCCCCCTGGGCTGTCGTACAGGTGCTTGTACCTCATTCGACAGGCCACGGTCTAGGTGTGTGGCTGGAGAGTGTCATTTGACTCCGGGGGAGAAAGGTTCACAGCTCAGTCCAAACCTGCGCTGCCTCCACTTCCACATGCCTCATCAGGCAACAGGAGTACCAACTCTGTCTGACGTTTAATTCAGGAGGCAAGGGGTGGCTGAGTGGATAAATGGACTCACTGCTGGGCTGTGCAGAGCAGCAAGATCCTAGCGCTGACAGATAATGTGAGATATTAGCAAATTGCTGCTTTGCATGCACAATATTTAACCAACAGCTCACCTGGTTACTAATGTTCTAAAGGCTATGTTAAGCACTTGGGCCTTAATATCTTAATGTGTCACCATGGTAACAAGGTGGGCCTGACATGAATAATCATCAGTAAATATTGATAAACGTTACAGTCATTGTGCCTTGCCACTTTTCAAAGGTTTTATTTACTCCTCTGATTTTGTGAACTTAGTAACACAAATAGTAATTATTGTGTTTTAGGGTCTCTTATCGCTTTGAGGGACTGCGTCACAACCATATTTAAGCGGCACCTTATCGCGTCAAAACGCCTCAAAGCGTTTCAGCAGCCTCGTTGAACTGCACTAACACCTCAGCCATTTTGTGGACAGCTGTGTCCCACAGAGAACAAAGCCGTCGAACGGTTAATCGGACGGGTGTTTAAAACAGAATGTGTTAACAATGCACAGTAAGTCTGTCTGGGTGAATGTTTTGGGTGAAGGTTAACCGGCAACCAAACAAGCTAGAAGAAGAAAGAAAGATCTTGCATTCATATAGCGCCTTTCACCACCTCAGGTCGTCCCAAAGTACTTTACAGCCAATGAAGTTCTTTTGAAGTGTGGTCATTGTTGTAATGTAGTAAACGTAGCAGCCAATTTGCGCACAGCAAGATCCCACAAACAGCAATGTGATAAGTGACTAGATAATCTGTTTTAGTGATGTTGGTTGAGGGATAAATATTGGCCAGGACACCGAGGAGAACTCCCCTGCTCTTCGAATAGTGCCATGGGATCTTTTACATCCACCTGAGAGGGCTGAAGGGGCCTCAGTTTCATATCTCATCTGAAGGATGACACCTCTGACAGTGCAGCGCTCCCTCAGTACTGCACTGGGAGAGTCAGCCTAGATTATGTGCTCAAGTGTCTGGAGTGGGGCTCGAACCCATGACCTTTTGACTCAGGTGAGAGTGCTACCCACTGACCCACGGCTGATATCTAGTGCGGTGGACAACGGAGGCTTTGTCATTAGTGTGAGAGCAGAGGTATGGGAATGGGGTGGACATGGGCAAGGACCCCATTGACCTCGGCTGAGAGAAAACAATGGAGTCATCAGATCAGATAAGATGAAGACAGGAAGCAAGGGATGGATGACCAGTTCCTCTCTTTTTGGTGGTGTTGGTTAAGGGAAGAATGTTGGCCAGGACACCAGGAGAGCTCTCTGCTCTTCCAACAGTGTCATAGGATCTTTAACATCCACCTGAATAGGGAGACAGGGCCACATGTTAACATCTCATCTCTGATGATATCTCTTACAGTGATAGGTATGTTTGCAAACAGACAAGTTCTATAATGGGTGGGATCTATAACGGGCATGTTCAAGAGTGGGTGGGTTATGAGAACAGACAAGTTCTATAATAGGTGGGATCTATAATGGGCATGTTCAAGAGCGAGCGGATTCTATAATGGGTGGGTTCTATAACGGGCATGTTCAAGAGCGAGCGGATTCTATAATGGGTGGGTTCTATAACGGGCATGTTCAAGAGCGAGCGGATTCTATAATGGGTGGGTTCTATAACGGGCATGATCAAGAGCGAGCGGATTCTATAATGGGTGGGTTCTATAACGGGCATGATCAAGAGCGAGCGGATTCTATAATGGGTGGGTTCTATAACGGGCATGTTCGAGAACAGGCGTGTTCTGTAACGGGCGGATTCTATAATGGGAGACTTCTTTAATGGGTGTGTTACACAACGGGAGGTGTCTATAACAGGTACGTTTGAGAACAGGCGAATTCTAGAACAGGCAGGTTCCACGATGGGCAGTTTGAGAATGGGCAAAATCTATAGTGGCTGGGTTCTATAACGGGTGAGTCCAAGAACAGGCGAGTCCTATAAAGAGTGGGTTCTATAACAGATGTGTTCTATAACGAGTGGGTTCCATAACGTGCGGGTTCTAACTGGTGTGTTCTATAAGATGCAGGTTATATAACTGGTGTGTTCTATAAGATGCGGGTTCTGTAACGGGTGGGTTCTATAAGATGCAGGTTCTATAACGGGTGTGTTCTATAAGATGCGGGTTCTGTAACGGGTGGGTTCTATAAGATGCAGGTTCTATAACGGGTGTGTTCTATAAGATGCGGGTTCTGTAACGGGTGGGTTCTATAAGATGCGGGTTCTATAACGGGTGTGTTCTATAAGATGCAGGTTCTATAACGGGTGGGTTCTATAAGATGCAGGTTCTATAACGGGTGGGTTCTATAAGATGCAGGTTCTATAACGGGTGTGTTCTATAAGATGCAGGTTCTATAACGGGTGTGTTCTATAACGGGTGGGTTCTATAACGGGTGTGTTCTATAACGGGTGTATTCTATAACAGGTGTATTCTATAACGGGTGTGTTCTATAACGGGTGTGTTCTATAACGGGTGTATTCTATAACAGGTGTATTCTATAACGGGTGCGTTCTATAACGGGTGCGTTCTATAACGGGTGCGTTCTATAACGGGTGCGTTCTATAATGGGTGTGTTCTATAACGAGCGGGTTCTATAATGGGTGTGTTCTATAACGGGTGTGTTCTACAATGGGTGTGTTCTATAACGGATGTTTCTATAACGAGTGTGTTCTATAACGGTTGTATTCTATAACGGGTGTGTCCTATAACGGGTGTGTTCTATAATGAGTGGGTTCTATAATGGGTGTGTTCTATAACGGGTGTGTTCTACAATGGGTGTGTTCTATAACGAGCGGGTTCTACAATGGGTGTGTTCTACAATGGGTGTGTTCTACAATGGGTGTGTTCTATAACGAGCGGGTTCTATAATGGGTGTGTTCTATAATGGGTGTGTTCTATAATGGGTGTGTTCTACAATGGGTGTGTTCTACAATGGGTGTGTTCTACAATGGGTGTGTTCTATAACGAGCGGGTTCTATAAACGGGCGTGTTCTATAACAGGTGTGTTCTACAACAGGTGTGTTCTATAACGAGCGGGTTCTGTAATGGGTGTGTTCTGTAACGAGCGGGTTCTGTAATGGGTGTGTTCTGTAACGAGCGGGTTCTGTAACGGGTGAGTTCTATAACGGGGGTGTTCTATATCAAGCGGGTTCTATAACAGGCGTGTCCTATAACGGGTGTGTCCTATAACGGGTGTGTTCTATAACGGGCGTGTTCTGTAACGAGTATGTTCTATAACGGGTGTGCTCTGTAACGGGTGTGCTCTGTTACGGGTGTGCTCTGTAACGAGTGTGTTCTATAATGGGTGTGTTCTGTAATTGGTGTGTCTTATAACAAGTGGGTTCTATAGCGAGCGGGTTCTATAAACAGGTGTGTTCTATAATGAGCGCGTTCTATAACGGGTGTGTTCTATAACGAGCAGGTTCTATAACAGGTGTGTTCTATAACGAGCAGGTTCTATAACAGGTGTGTTCTATAACGATCAGGTTCTGTAACGGGTGTGTTCTATAACGAGCAGGTTCTGTAACGGGTGTGTTCTATAACGAGCAGTTTCTATAACAGGTGCGTTCTATAACGGGTGTGTTCTATAACGAGCAGGTTCTATAACGGGTGTGTTCTATAACGAGCAGGTTATTTAACAGGTGTGTTCTATAACGGGTGTGTTCTATAATGAGTAGGTTCTGTAACGGGTGTGTTCTGTAACGAGCAGGTTGTATAACAGGTGTGTTCTATAACGAGCAGGTTCTAAAACGGGTGTGTTCTATAACGAGCAGTTTCGATAACAGGTGTGTTCTATAACAGGTGTGTTCTATAACGGGTGTGTTCTATAACGAGCAGGTTCTATAACAGGTGTGTTCTATAACAAGCAGGTTCTATAACAGGTGTGTTCTATAACGAGCAGATTCTATAACGGATGTTTCTATAACGAGCAGGTTCTGTAACGGGTGTGTTCTATAACGAGCAGGTTCTATAACGGATGTTTCTATAACGAGCAGGTTCTGTAACGGGTGTGTTCTATAACGAGTGTATTCTATAACGAGCAGGTTCTGTAACGGGTGTGTTCTATAACGAGCAGGTTCTGTAACGGGTGTGTTCTATAACGAGCAGGTTCTATAACGGGTGTGTTCTATAACGAGCAGTTTCTATAATGGTTGTGTTCTATAACGAGCAGGTTCTGTAACGGATGTGTTCTATAACGAGTGTGTTCTACAATGGGTGTTTTCTATAACGAGCGGGTTCTGTAATGGGTGTGTTCTGTAACGAGCGGGTTCTGTAACGGGTGAGTTCTGTAACGGGGGTGTTCTATAACGGGGGTGTTCTATAACAAGCGGGTTCTATAACAGGCGTGTTCTATAACGGGTGTGTCCTATAACAGGTGTGTTCTATAATGGGCGTGTTCTGTAACGAGTATGTTCTATAACGGGTGTGCTCTGTAAAGGGTGTGCTCTGTAATGAGTGTGTTCTATAATGGGTGTGTTCTGTAATTGGTGTGTCTTATAACAAGTGGGTTCTATAGCGAGCGGGTTCTATAAACGGGTGTGTTCTATAATGAGCGCGTTCTATAACGGGTGCGTTCTATAGCGGGTGTGTTCTATAATGGGTGCGTTCTATAACGAGCAGGTTCTATAACAGGTGTGTTCTATAGCGGGTGTGTTGTATAATGAGCAGGTTCTATAACAGGTGTGTTCTATAACGAGCAGGTTCTGTAACGGGTGTGTTCTATAATAAGCGGGTTCTATAACAGGTGTGTTCTATAACGATCAGGTTCTGTAACGGGTGTATTCTATAACGAGCAGGTTCTGTAACGGGTGTGTTCTATAACGAGCAGTTTCTATAACAGGTGTGTTCTATAACGGGTGTGTTCTATAACGGGTGTGTTCTATAACGAGCAGGTTCTATAACAGGTGTGTTCTATAACGGGTGTGTTCTATAACGGGTGTGTTCTGTAACGAGCAGGTTCTATAAAGGGTGTGTTCTGTAACGGGTGTGTTCTATAACGGATTTGTTCTATAACGAGCAGGTTCTATAACGGGTGCGTTCTATAATGGGTGTGTTCTATAATGGGTGGTTTCCATAATGTGCAGGTTCTGAAATGGGAGTGTTTTATAACGGGTGTGTTCTATAATGGGTGTGTTCTATAACGAGCAGGTTATTTAACAGGTGTGTTCTATAACGGGTGTGTTCTATAATGAGCAGGTTCTGTAATGGGTGTGTTCTATAACGAGCAGGTTCTAAAACGGGTGTGTTCTATAACGAGCAGGTTCTATAACGGGTGTGTTCTATAACGAGCAGGTTCTGTAACGGGTGTGTTCTATAACGAGCAGGTTCTGTAACGGATTTGTTCTATAACGAGCAGGTTCTATAACGGATGTTTCTATAACGAGCAGGTTCTGTAACGGGTGTGTTCTATAACGGGTGTGTTCTATAACGAGCAGGTTCTATAACAGGTGTGTTCTATAACAAGCAGGTTCTATAACGGATTTGTTCTATAACGAGCAGGTTCTATAACGGATGTTTCTATAACGAGCAGGTTCTGTAACGGGTGTGTTCTATAACGAGTGTATTCTATAACGAGCAGGTTCTGTAACGGGTGTGTTCTATAACGAGCAGGTTCTATAACGGGTGTGTTCTATAACGAGCAGGTTCTATAACAGGTGTGTTCTATAACGAGCAGGTTCTATAACAGGTGTGTTCTATAACGAGCAGGTTCTATAACAGGTGTGTTCTATAACGAGCAATTTCTATAACGGGTGTGTTCTATAACGAGCAGGTTCTGTAACGGGTGTGTTCTATAACGAGCAGGTTCTATAACAGGTGTGTTCTATAACGAGCAGGTTCTATAACAGGTGTGTTCTATAACGATCAGGTTCTGTAACGGGTGTGTTCTATAACGAGCAGGTTCTGTAACGGGTGTGTTCTATAACGAGCAGTTTCTATAACAGGTGCGTTCTATAACGGGTGTGTTCTATAACGAGCAGGTTCTATAACGGGTGTGTTCTATAACGAGCAGGTTATTTAACAGGTGTGTTCTATAACGGGTGTGTTCTATAATGAGTAGGTTCTGTAACGGGTGTGTTCTGTAACGAGCAGGTTGTATAACAGGTGTGTTCTATAACGAGCAGGTTCTAAAACGGGTGTGTTCTATAACGAGCAGTTTCGATAACAGGTGTGTTCTATAACAGGTGTGTTCTATAACGGGTGTGTTCTATAACGAGCAGGTTCTATAACAGGTGTGTTCTATAACAAGCAGGTTCTATAACAGGTGTGTTCTATAACGAGCAGATTCTATAACGGATGTTTCTATAACGAGCAGGTTCTGTAACGGGTGTGTTCTATAACGAGCAGGTTCTATAACGGATGTTTCTATAACGAGCAGGTTCTGTAACGGGTGTGTTCTATAACGAGTGTATTCTATAACGAGCAGGTTCTGTAACGGGTGTGTTCTATAACGAGCAGGTTCTGTAACGGGTGTGTTCTATAACGAGCAGGTTCTATAACGGGTGTGTTCTATAACGAGCAGTTTCTATAATGGTTGTGTTCTATAACGAGCAGGTTCTGTAACGGATGTGTTCTATAACGAGTGTGTTCTACAATGGGTGTTTTCTATAACGAGCGGGTTCTGTAATGGGTGTGTTCTGTAACGAGCGGGTTCTGTAACGGGTGAGTTCTGTAACGGGGGTGTTCTATAACGGGGGTGTTCTATAACAAGCGGGTTCTATAACAGGCGTGTTCTATAACGGGTGTGTCCTATAACAGGTGTGTTCTATAATGGGCGTGTTCTGTAACGAGTATGTTCTATAACGGGTGTGCTCTGTAAAGGGTGTGCTCTGTAATGAGTGTGTTCTATAATGGGTGTGTTCTGTAATTGGTGTGTCTTATAACAAGTGGGTTCTATAGCGAGCGGGTTCTATAAACGGGTGTGTTCTATAATGAGCGCGTTCTATAACGGGTGCGTTCTATAGCGGGTGTGTTCTATAATGGGTGCGTTCTATAACGAGCAGGTTCTATAACAGGTGTGTTCTATAGCGGGTGTGTTGTATAATGAGCAGGTTCTATAACAGGTGTGTTCTATAACGAGCAGGTTCTGTAACGGGTGTGTTCTATAATAAGCGGGTTCTATAACAGGTGTGTTCTATAACGATCAGGTTCTGTAACGGGTGTATTCTATAACGAGCAGGTTCTGTAACGGGTGTGTTCTATAACGAGCAGTTTCTATAACAGGTGTGTTCTATAACGGGTGTGTTCTATAACGGGTGTGTTCTATAACGAGCAGGTTCTATAACAGGTGTGTTCTATAACGGGTGTGTTCTATAACGGGTGTGTTCTGTAACGAGCAGGTTCTATAAAGGGTGTGTTCTGTAACGGGTGTGTTCTATAACGGATTTGTTCTATAACGAGCAGGTTCTATAACGGGTGCGTTCTATAATGGGTGTGTTCTATAATGGGTGGTTTCCATAATGTGCAGGTTCTGAAATGGGAGTGTTTTATAACGGGTGTGTTCTATAATGGGTGTGTTCTATAACGAGCAGGTTATTTAACAGGTGTGTTCTATAACGGGTGTGTTCTATAATGAGCAGGTTCTGTAACGGGTGTGTTCTATAACGAGCAGGTTCTAAAACGGGTGTGTTCTATAACGAGCAGGTTCTATAACGGGTGTGTTCTATAACGAGCAGGTTCTGTAACGGGTGTGTTCTATAACGAGCAGGTTCTGTAACGGATTTGTTCTATAACGAGCAGGTTCTATAACGGATGTTTCTATAACGAGCAGGTTCTGTAACGGGTGTGTTCTATAACGGGTGTGTTCTATAACGAGCAGGTTCTATAACAGGTGTGTTCTATAACAAGCAGGTTCTATAACGGATTTGTTCTATAACGAGCAGGTTCTATAACGGATGTTTCTATAACGAGCAGGTTCTGTAACGGGTGTGTTCTATAACGAGTGTATTCTATAACGAGCAGGTTCTGTAACGGGTGTGTTCTATAACGAGCAGGTTCTATAACGGGTGTGTTCTATAACGAGCAGTTTCTATAATGGTTGTGTTCTATAACGAGCAGGTTCTGTAACGGATGTGTTCTATAACGAGTGTGTTCTACAATGGGTGTTTTCTATAACGAGCGGGTTCTGTAATGGGTGTGTTCTGTAACGAGCGGGTTCTGTAACGGGTGAGTTCTGTAACGGGGGTGTTCTATAACGGGTGTGTTCTATAATGGATGTTTCTATAACGAGCAGTTTCTATAACAGGTGTGTTCTATAACGGGTGTGTTCCATAACGGATTTGTTCTATAACGAGTAGGTTCTATAACGGATGTTTCTATAACGAGCAGGTTCTATAACGGGTGTGTTCTATAATGAGCAGGTTCTATAACAGGTGTGTTCTATAACGAGCAGGTTCTATAACAGGTGTGTTCTATAACGAGCAGGTTCAATAACGGGTGTGTTCTATAACGAGCAGGTTCTATAACAGGTGTGTTCTATAACGAGCAGGTTCAATAACAGGTGTGTTCTATAACGAGCAGGTTCTATAACAGGTGTGTTCTATAACGAGCAGGTTCTATAACAGGTGTGTTCTATAACGAGCAGGTTCTATAACGGGTGTGTTCTATAACGAGCAGGTTCTATAACGGGTGTGTTCTATAACGAGCAGGTTCTATAACAGGTGTGTTCTATAACAAGCAATTTCTATAACGGGTGTGTTCTATAACAGGTGTGTTCTATAACGAGCAGGTTCTATAACAGGTGTGTTCTATAACGAGCAGGTTCTATAACGGGTGTGTTCTATAACGAGCAGGTTCTATAACAGGTGTGTTCTATAACGAGCAATTTCTATAACGGGTGTGTTCTATAACAGGTGTATTCTATAACGAGCAGTTTCTATAACGGGTGTGTTCTATAACAGGTGTGTTCTATAACAGGTGTGTTCTATAACGAGCAGGTTCTGTAACGGGTGTGTTCTATAACTAGCAGGTTCTGTAACGGGTGTGTTCTATAACGAGCAGGTTCTGTAACGGGTGTGTTCTATAACGAGCAGGTTCTATAACAGGTGTGTTCTATAATGAGCAGGTTCTGTAACGGGTGTGTTCTATAACGAGTGGTTTCCATAATGTGCAGGTTCTGAAATGGGAGTGTTTTATAACAGGTGTGTTCTATATCGAGCAGGTTCTGTAACGGGTGTGTTCTATAATGAGCAGGTTCTGTAACGGGTGTGTTCTATAATGAGCAGGTTCTATAACAGGTGTGTTCTATACCGAGCAGGTTCTGTAACGGGTGTGTTCTATAACGAGTGTGTTCTATAACCAGCAGTTTCTATAACCGGTGTGTTCTATAACGGGTGTGTTCTATAACGGATTTGTTCTATAACGAGCAGGTTCTATAACGGGTGCGTTCTATAACGGGTGGTTTACATAATGTGCAGGTTCTGAAAAGGGATTGTTTTATAACAGGTGTGTTCTATATCGAGCAGGTTCTAAAACAGGTGTGTTCTATAACAGGTGTGTTCTATAACGGATTTGTTCTATAACCAGCAGGTTCTATAACGGGTGTGTTCTATAACGGATTTGTTCTATAACGAGCAGGTTCTATAACGGGTGTGTTCTATAATGGGTGCGTTCTATAATGGGTGGTTTCCATAATGTGCAGGTTCGGAAATGGGAGTGTTCTATAACGGGTGTGTTCTATAATGGGTGTGTTCTGTAACGAGCAGGTTCTATAAAGGGTGTGTTCTGTAACGGGTGTGTTCTGTAACGGGTGTGTTCTATAACGAGCAGGTTCTATAACGGTTATGTTCTATAACGAGCAATTTCTATAACGGGTGTGTTCTATAACGAGCAGGTTCTATAACGGGTGTGTTCTATAACGGGTGTGTTCTATAACAGGTGTGTTCTATAACAGGTGTGTTCTATAACGAGCAGGTTCTATAACGGGTGCTTTCTATAACAGGTGTGTTCTATAACAGGTGTGTTCTATAACGAGCAGGTTCTATAACGGGTGCTTTCTATAACAGGTGTGTTCTATAACGGGTGTGTTCTATAACAAGCAGGTTCTATAACAGGTGTGTTCTATAACAGGTGTGTTCGATAACGAGCAGGTTCTATAACGGGTGTGTTCTATAACGAGCAGGTTCTATAACAGGTGTGTTCTATAACGAGCAGGTTCTATAACGGGTGTGTTCTATAACGAGCAGGTTCTATAACAGGTGTGTTCTATAATGAGCAGGTTCTATAACGGGTGTGTTCTATAACGAGCAGTTTCTATAACAGGTGTGTTCTATAACGAGCAGGTTCTATAACAGGTATGTTCTATGACGAGCAATTTCTATAACAGGTGTGTTCTATAACGAGCAGGTTCTGTAACAGGTGTGTTCTATAACGAGCAGTTTCTATAACAGGTGTGTTCTATAACGAGCAATTTCTATAACAGGTGTGTTCTATAACGAGCAGGTTCTGTAACAGGTGTGTTCTATAACGAGCAATTTCTATAACAGGTGTGTTCTATAACGAGCAATTTCTATAACGGGTGTGTTCTATAACGAGCAGTTTCTATAACAGGTGTGTTCTATAACAGGTGTGTTCTATAACGGATTTGTTGTATAACGAGCAGCTTCTAAAACGGATGTTTCTATAACGAGCAGGTTCTATAACGGGTGCGTTCTATAACGGGTGTGTTCTATAACGGGTGTGTTCTATAATGGGTGTGTTCTATAACGGGTGTGTTCTATAAAGGGTGTGTTCTATAATGGGTGCGTTCTATAACGGGTGTGTTCTATAACGGGTGTGTTCTATAACGGGTGTGTTCTATAACGAGTGTGTTCTATAATGGGTGGTTTCCATAATGTGCAGGTTCTGAAATGGGAGTGTTTTATGACAGGTGTGTTCTATAACAGGTGTGTTCTGTAACGAGCAGGTTCTATAACAGGTGTGTTCTATAACGAGCAATTTCTATAACGGGTGTGTTCTATAACGAGCAGGTTCTATAACAGGTGTGTTCTATAATGAGCAGGTTCTATAACAGGTGTGTTCTATAATGAGCAGGTTCTATAACAGGTGTGTTCTATAACGAGCAGGTTCTATAACAGGTGTGTTCTATAACGAGCAATTTCTATAACGGGTGTGTTCTATAACGAGCAGGTTCTGTAACGGGTGTGTTCTATAACGAGCAGGTTCTGTAACGGGTGTGTTCTATAACGAGTGTGTTCTATAACGAGCAGGTTGTACAACAGGTGTGTTCTATAACGAGCAGTTTCTATAACGGGTGTGTTCTATGACGAGCAGGTTCTGTAACGGGTGTGTTCTATAACGAGCAGGTTCTATAACGAGTGGGTTCTATAACGAGTAGGTTCTGTAATGGGTGTGTTCTAATAACAAGGGGGTTCTATAACAGGTGTGTTCTATAACAGGTGTGTTCTGTAACGAGCAGGTTCTATAACAGGTGTGTTCTATAACGAGCAATTTCTATAACAGGTATGTTCTATAACGAGCAGGTTCTATAACAGGTGTGTTCTATAACGAGCAGGTTCTATAACGGGTGTGTTCTATAACGAGCAGGTTCTATAACAGGTGTGTTCTATAACGAGCAGTTTCTATAACGGGTGTGTTCTATAACGAGCAGGTTCTATAACAGGTGTGTTCTATAACGAGCAGGTTCTATAACAGGTGTGTTCTATAACGAGCAGGTTCTATAACAGGTGTGTTCTATAACGAGCAATTTCTATAACGGGTGTGTTCTATAACGAGCAGGTTCTGTAACGGGTGTGTTCTATAACGAGCAGTTTCTATAACAGGTGTGTTCTATGACGAGCAGGTTCTGTAACGGGTGTGTTCTATAACGAGCAGGTTCTATAACGAGTGGGTTCTATAACGGGTGTGTTCTATAACGAGTAGGTTCTGTAATGGGTGTGTTCTAATAACAAGGGGGTTCTATAACAGGTGTGTTCTATAACGAGCAGGTTCTGTAACGAGTGTGTTCTATAACGAGCAGGTTCTATAACAGGTGTGTTCTATAACGAGCAGGTTCTGTAACGGGTGTGTTCTATAATGAGCAGGTTCTGTAACGGGTGTGTTCTATAACGAGCAGGTTCTATAACGGGTGTGTTCTATAACGAGCAGGTTCTATAACGGGTGTGTTCTATAACAGGTGTGTTCTATAACAGGTGTGTTCTATAACGAGCAGGTTCTATAACGGGTGCTTTCTATAACAGGTGTGTTCTATAACAGGTGTGTTCTATAACGAGCAGGTTCTATAACGGGTGTGTTCTATAACGAGCAGGTTCTATAACAGGTGCGTTCTATAACGAGCAGGTTCTATAACGGGTGTGTTCTATAACAGGTGTGTTCTATAACAGGTGTGTTCTATAACGAGCAGGTTCTATAACGGGTGCTTTCTATAACAGGTGTGTTCTATAACAAGCAGGTTCTATAACAGGTGTGTTCTATAACAGGTGTGTTCTATAACGAGCAGGTTCGATAACGGGTGCTTTCTATAACAGGTGTGTTCTATAACGGGTGTGTTCTATAACAAGCAGGTTCTATAACAGGTGTGTTCTATAACAGGTGTGTTCTATAACGAGCAGGTTCTATAACGGGTGCTTTCTATAACAGGTGTGTTCTATAACGGGTGTGTTCTATAACAAGCAGGTTCTATAACAGGTGTGTTCTATAACGGATGTTTCTATAACGAGCAGGTTCTATAACGGGTGTGTTCTATAACGGGTGTGTTCTATAACGAGCAGGTTCTATAACAGGTGTGTTCTATAACAGGTGTGTTCTATAACGAGCAATTTCTATAACGGGTGTGTTCTATAACGAGCAGGTTCTGTAACGGGTGTGTTCTATAACGAGTGTGTTCTATAACGAGCAGGTTGTATAACAGGTGTGTTCTATAACGAGCAGTTTCTATAACGGGTGTGTTCTATGACGAGCAGGTTCTGTAACGGGTGTGTTCCATAACGAGCAGGTTCTATAACGAGTGGGTTCTATAACGGGTGTGTTCTATAACGAGTAGGTTCTGTAATGGGTGTGTTCTAATAACAAGGGGGTTCTATAACAGGTGTGTTCTATAACGAGCAGGTTCTGTAACGAGTGTGTTCTATAACGAGCAGGTTCTATAACAGGTGTGTTCTATAACGAGCAGGTTCTGTAACGGGTGTGTTCTATAATGAGCAGGTTCTGTAACGGGTGTGTTCTATAACGAGCAGGTTCTATAACGGGTGTGTTCTATAACGAGCAGGTTCTATAACAGGTGTGTTCTATAACAGGTGTGTTCTATAACAGGTGTGTTCTATAACAGGTGTGTTCTATAACGAGCAGGTTCTATAACGGGTGCTTTCTATAACAGGTGTGTTCTATAACAGGTGTGTTCTATAACGAGCAGGTTCTATAACGGGTGTGTTCTATAACGAGCAGGTTCTATAACAGGTGCGTTCTATAACGAGCAGGTTCTATAACGGGTGTGTTCTATAACAGGTGTGTTCTATAACAGGTGTGTTCTATAATGAGCAGGTTCGATAACGGGTGCTTTCTATAACAGGTGTGTTCTATAACGGGTGTGTTCTATAACGAGTGGGTTCTATAACAAGCAGGTTCTATAACAGGTGTGTTCTATAACAGGTGTGTTCTATAACGAGCAGGTTCTATAACGGGTGCTTTCTATAACAGGTGTGTTCTATAACGGGTGTGTTCTATAACAAGCAGGTTCTATAACGGGTGTGTTCTATAACGGGTGTGTTCTATAACGAGCAGGTTCTATAACAGGTGTGTTCTATAACGGGTGTGTTCTATAACGAGCAGGTTCTATAACAGGTGTGTTCTATAATGGGTGTGTTCTATAACGGGTGTGTTCTATAACGAGCAGGTTCTATAACAGGTGTGTTCTATAATGGGTGTGTTCTATAACGGGTGTGTTCTATAACGAGCAGGTTCTATAACAGGTGTGTTCTATAATGGGTGTGTTCTACAATGGGTGTGTTCTATAACAGGTGTGTTCTATAACGAGCAGGTTCTATAACGGGTGTGTTCTATAACGGGTGTGTTCTATAACGAGCAGGTTCTATAACAGGTGTGTTCTATAATGGGTGTGTTCTATAACAGGTGTGTTCTATAACAGGTGTGTTCTATAACGAGCAGGTTCTATAACGGGTGTGTTCTATAACGAGCAGGTTCTATAACAGGTGTGTTCTATAATGAGCAGGTTCTATAACGGGTGTGTTCTGTAACGAGCAGTTTCTATAACAGGTATGTTCTATAACGAGCAATTTCTATAACAGGTGTGTTCTATAACGAGCAGGTTCTGTAACAGGTGTGTTCTATAACGAGCAGTTTCTATAACAGGTGTGTTCTATAACGAGCAATTTCTATAACAGGTGTGTTCTATAACGGGTGTGTTCTATAACGAGCAGGTTCTATAACAGGTGTGTTCTATAACGAGCAGTTTCTATAACAGGTGTGTTCTATAACGAGCAATTTCTATAACGGGTGTGTTCTATAACGAGCAGTTTCTATAACAGGTGTGTTCTATAACAGGTGTGTTCTATAACGGATTTGTTGTATAACGAGCAGCTTCTATAACGGATGTTTCTATAACGAGCAGGTTCTATAACAGGTGTGTTCTATAACGAGCAGCTTCTATAACGGATGTTTCTATAACGAGCAGGTTCTATAACGGGTGCGTTCTATAACGGGTGTGTTCTATAATGGGTGTGTTCTATAACGGGTGTGTTCTGTAACGAGCAGGTTCTATAACAGGTGTGTTCTATAACGAGCAATTTCTATAACGGGTGTGTTCTATAACGAGCAGGTTCTATAACAGGTGTGTTCTATAACGAGCAGGTTCTATAACGCGTGTGTTCTATAACGAGCAGGTTCTATAACAGGTGTGTTCTATAACGAGCAATTTCTATAAC
Source organism: Heptranchias perlo (assembly GCF_035084215.1). NCBI lineage: Eukaryota > Metazoa > Chordata > Chondrichthyes > Hexanchiformes > Hexanchidae > Heptranchias > Heptranchias perlo. The sequence goes on along the minus strand of NC_090367.1, from coordinate 5,056,599 downwards.
GGGTGTGTTCTATAACGAGCAGGTTCTATAACAGGTGTGTTCTATAACGAGCAGTTTCTATAACGGGTGTGTTCTATAACGAGCAGGTTCTATAACAGGTGTGTTCTATAACGAGCAGGTTCTATAACAGGTGTGTTCTATAACGAGCAGGTTCTATAACAGGTGTGTTCTATAACGAGCAATTTCTATAACGGGTGTGTTCTATAACGAGCAGGTTCTGTAACGGGTGTGTTCTATAACGAGCAGGTTCTGTAACGGGTGTGTTCTATAACGAGTGTGTTCTATAACGAGCAGGTTGTACAACAGGTGTGTTCTATAACGAGCAGTTTCTATAACGGGTGTGTTCTATGACGAGCAGGTTCTGTAACGGGTGTGTTCTATAACGAGCAGGTTCTATAACGAGTGGGTTCTATAACGGGTGTGTTCTATAACGAGTAGGTTCTGTAATGGGTGTGTTCTAATAACAAGGGGGTTCTATAACAGGTGTGTTCTATAATGGGTGTGTTCTATAACGAGCAGTTTCTATAACGGGTGTGTTCTATGACGAGCAGGTTCTGTAACGGGTGTGTTCTATAACGAGTGGGTTCTATAACGGGTGTGTTCTATAACGAGTAGGTTCTGTAATGGGTGTGTTCTAATAACAAGGGGGTTCTATAACAGGTGTGTTCTATAACGAGCAGGTTCTGTAACGAGTGTGTTCTATAACGAGCAGGTTCTATAACAGGTGTGTTCTATAACGAGCAGGTTCTGTAACGGGTGTGTTCTATAATGAGCAGGTTCTGTAACGGGTGTGTTCTATAACGAGCAGGTTCTATAACGGGTGTGTTCTATAACGAGTGGGTTCTATAACGGGTGTGTTCTATAACGAGTGGGTTCTATAACGGGTGTGTTCTATAACGAGCAGGTTCTATAACAGGTGTGTTCTATAACGAGTGGGTTCTATAACGAGCAGGTTCTATAACAGGTGTGTTCTATAACGAGTGGGTTCTATAACAGGTGTGTTCTATAACGAGTAGGTTCTATACAGGGCGTGTTCTATAATGAGCGGGTTCTGTAATGAGTGTCGTCTATAACGGGTGTGTTCTATAACAGGCGGGTTCTGTAATGGGTGTGTTCTACAAGGAGCAGGTTCTATAACGAGCGGGTTGTATAACATGCAGATTCTGTAACGTATGGGTTCTGTAACGGGTGTGTTCTATAACGAATGGGTTCGATAACATGCAGGTTCTGTAATGGGTGTGTTCTATAACGAGTGTGTTCTATAACGGGTGTGTTCTATGACGAGCAGGTTCTGTAACGGGTGTGTTCTATAACGAGCAGGTTCTATAACGAGTGGGTTCTATAACGGGTGTGTTCTATAACGAGTAGGTTCTGTAATGGGTGTGTTCTAATAACAAGGGGGTTCTATAACAGGTGTGTTCTATAATGGGTGTGTTCTATAACGAGCAGTTTCTATAACGGGTGTGTTCTATGACGAGCAGGTTCTGTAACGGGTGTGTTCTATAACGAGTGGGTTCTATAACGGGTGTGTTCTATAACGAGTAGGTTCTGTAATGGGTGTGTTCTAATAACAAGGGGGTTCTATAACAGGTGTGTTCTATAACGAGCAGGTTCTGTAACGAGTGTGTTCTATAACGAGCAGGTTCTATAACAGGTGTGTTCTATAACGAGCAGGTTCTGTAACGGGTGTGTTCTATAATGAGCAGGTTCTGTAACGGGTGTGTTCTATAACGAGCAGGTTCTATAACGGGTGTGTTCTATAACGAGTGGGTTCTATAACGGGTGTGTTCTATAACGAGTGGGTTCTATAACGGGTGTGTTCTATAACGAGCAGGTTCTATAACAGGTGTGTTCTATAACGAGTGGGTTCTATAACGAGCAGGTTCTATAACAGGTGTGTTCTATAACGAGTGGGTTCTATAACAGGTGTGTTCTATAACGAGTAGGTTCTATACAGGGCGTGTTCTATAATGAGCGGGTTCTGTAATGAGTGTCGTCTATAACGGGTGTGTTCTATAACAGGCGGGTTCTGTAATGGGTGTGTTCTACAAGGAGCAGGTTCTATAACGAGCGGGTTGTATAACATGCAGATTCTGTAACGTATGGGTTCTGTAACGGGTGTGTTCTATAACGAATGGGTTCGATAACATGCAGGTTCTGTAATGGGTGTGTTCTATAACGAGTGTGTTCTATAACGGGTGTGTTGTATAACGAGAGGGTTCCATAATGTGCAGGTTCTGTAATGGGTGTGTTCTATAACGTGCAGGTTCTGTAACGGGTGTGTTCTATAACATGCAGGTTCTGTAACGGGTGTGTTCTATAATGAGTAGGTTCTATAACGGGTGTGTTCGATAACGAGCGGGTTCTGTAATGGGCGTGTTCTATAACATGCGGGTTCCGTAATGAGTGTGGTCTATAACGGGTGTGTTCTATAACAAACGGGTTCTGTAACGGGTGTGTTCTATAATGAACGGGTTCCATTGCGTGTGGGCTCCGTAACAGGTGTGTTCTATAACGTGCGGGTTCTATAACAGATGTGTTCTATAATGAGCTGGTTCTGTAACAGGTGTGTTCTATAATGAGCAGGTTCTGTAACAGGTGTGTTCTATAATGAGCAGGTTCTGTAACAGGTGTGTTCTATAATGAGCGGGTTCTGTAACAGGTGTGTTCTATAATAAGCGGGTTCTGTAACAGGTGTGTTCTATAATGAGCAGGTTCTGTAACAGGTGTGTTCTATAATGAGCGGGTTCTGTAACAGGTGTGTTCTATAATAAGCGGGTTCTATAACGGGTGTGTTCTATAATGAGCAGGTTCTATAACGGGTGTGTTCTATAACGAGCAGGTTCTATAACGGGTGTGTTCTATAATGAGCAGGTTCTATAACGGGTGTGTTCTATAACGAGCAGGTTCTATAACAGGTGTGTTCTATAACGAGCAGGTTCTATAACGGGTGTGTTCTATAACGAGCAGGTTCTATAACGGGTGTGTTCTATAACGAGCAGTTTCTATAACAGGTGTGTTCTATAACAAGCAAGTTCTGTAACGGGTGTGTTCTATAACGAGCAGGTTCTATAACAGGTATGTTCTATAACGAGCAATTTCTATAACAGGTGTGTTCTATAACGAGCAGGTTCTGTAACAGGTGTGTTCTATAACGAGCAGTTTCTATAACAGGTGTGTTCTATAACGAGCAATTTCTATAACAGGTGTGTTCTATAACGAGCAGGTTCTGTAACAGGTGTGTTCTATAACGAGCAATTTCTATAACAGGTGTGTTCTATAACGGGTGTGTTCTATAACGAGCAGGTTCTATAACAGGTGTGTTCTATAACGAGCAGTTTCTATAACAGGTGTGTTCTATAACGAGCAATTTCTATAACGGGTGTGTTCTATAACGAGCAGTTTCTATAACAGGTGTGTTCTATAACAGGTGTGTTCTATAACGGATTTGTTGTATAACGAGCAGCTTCTATAACGGATGTTTCTATAACGAGCAGCTTCTATAACGGGTGTGTTCTATAACGGGTGTGTTCTATAACGAGTGTGTTCTATAATGGGTGGTTTCCATAATGTGCAGGTTCTGAAATGGGAGTGTTTTATGACAGGTGTGTTCTATAACAGGTGTGTTCTGTAACGAGCAGGTTCTATAACAGGTGTGTTCTATAACGAGCAATTTCTATAACGGGTGTGTTCTATAACGAGCAGGTTCTATAACAGGTGTGTTCTATAATGAGCAGGTTCTATAACAGGTGTGTTCTATAATGAGCAGGTTCTATAACAGGTGTGTTCTATAACGAGCAGGTTCTATAACAGGTGTGTTCTATAACGAGCAATTTCTATAACGGGTGTGTTCTATAACGAGCAGGTTCTGTAACGGGTGTGTTCTATAACGAGCAGGTTCTGTAACGGGTGTGTTCTATAACGAGTGTGTTCTATAACGAGCAGGTTGTACAACAGGTGTGTTCTATAACGAGCAGTTTCTATAACGGGTGTGTTCTATGACGAGCAGGTTCTGTAACGGGTGTGTTCTATAACGAGCAGGTTCTATAACGAGTGGGTTCTATAACGAGTAGGTTCTGTAATGGGTGTGTTCTAATAACAAGGGGGTTCTATAACAGGTGTGTTCTATAATGGGTGTGTTCTATAACGAGCAGGTTCTATAACGGGTGTGTTCTATAACGAGCAGGTTCTATAATGGGTGTGTTCTATAACGAGTAGGTTCTGTAATGGGTGTGTTCTATAACGAGCAGGTTCTGTAATGGGTGTGTTCTATAACGAGCAGGTTCTATAACGGGTGTGTTCTATAACGAGCAGGTTCTATAATGGGTGTGTTCTATAACGAGTAGGTTCTGTAATGGGTGTGTTCTAATAACAAGGGGGTTCTATAACAGGTGTGTTCTATAACGAGCAGGTTCTGTAACGAGTGTGTTCTATAACGAGCAGGTTCTATAACAGGTGTGTTCTATAACGAGCAGGTTCTGTAACGGGTGTGTTCTATAATGAGCAGGTTCTGTAACGGGTGTGTTCTATAATGAGCAGGTTCTATAACGGGTGTGTTCTATAACGAGCAGGTTCTATAACGGGTGTGTTCTATAACGGGTGTGTTCTATAACGAGCAGGTTCTATAACAGGTGTGTTCTATAACGGGTGTGTTCTATAACGAGCAGGTTCTATAACAGGTGTGTTCTATAACGAGCAGGTTCTATAACGGGTGTGTTCTATAACGAGTGGGTTCTATAACAGGTGTGTTCTATAACGAGTAGGTTCTATACAGGGCGTGTTCTATAATGAGCGGGTTCTGTAATGAGTGTCGTCTATAACGGGTGTGTTCTATAACAGGCGGGTTCTGTAATGGGTGTGTTCTACAAGGAGCAGGTTCTATAACGAGCGGGTTGTATAACATGCAGATTCTGTAACGTATGGGTTCTGTAACGGGTGTGTTCTATAACGAATGGGTTCGATAACATGCAGGTTCTGTAATGGGTGTGTTCTATAACGAGTGTGTTCTATAACGGGTGTGTTGTATAACGAGAGGGTTCCATAATGTGCAGGTTCTGTAATGGGTGTGTTCTATAACGTGCAGGTTCTGTAACGGGTGTGTTCTATAACATGCAGGTTCTGTAACGGGTGTGTTCTATAATGAGTAGGTTCTATAACGGGTGTGTTCGATAACGAGCGGGTTCTGTAATGGGCGTGTTCTATAACATGCGGGTTCCGTAATGAGTGTGGTCTATAACGGGTGTGTTCTATAACAAACGGGTTCTGTAACGGGTGTGTTCTATAATGAACGGGTTCCATTGCGTGTGGGCTCCGTAACAGGTGTGTTCTATAACGTGCGGGTTCTATAACAGATGTGTTCTATAATGAGCTGGTTCTGTAACAGGTGTGTTCTATAATGAGCAGGTTCTGTAACAGGTGTGTTCTATAATGAGCAGGTTCTGTAACAGGTGTGTTCTATAATGAGCGGGTTCTGTAACAGGTGTGTTCTATAATAAGCGGGTTCTGTAACAGGTATGTTCTATAATGAGCAGGTTCTGTAACAGGTGTGTTCTATAATGAGCGGGTTCTGTAACAGGTGTGTTCTATAATAAGCGGGTTCTATAACGGGTGTGTTCTATAATGAGCAGGTTCTATAACGGGTGTGTGCTATAACGAGCAGGTTCTATAACGGGTGTGTTCTATAATGAGCAGGTTCTATAACGGGTGTGTTCTATAACGAGCAGGTTCTATAACGGGTGTGTTCTATAATGAGCAGGTTCTATAACAGGTGTGTTCTATAACGAGCAGGTTCTATAACGGGTGTGTTCTATAATGAGCAGGTTCTATAATGGGTGTGTTCTATAACGAGCAGGTTCTATAACAGGTGTGTTCTATAACGAGCAGGTTCTATAACGGGTGTGTTCTATAACGAGCAGGTTCTATAACAGGTGTGTTCTATAATGAGCAGGTTCTATAACGGGTGTGTTCTATAACGAGCAGTTTCTATAACAGGTGTGTTCTATAACAAGCAAGTTCTGTAACGGGTGTGTTCTATAACGAGCAGTTTCTATAACAGGTGTGTTCTATAACGAGCAGGTTCTATAACAGGTATGTTCTATAACGAGCAATTTCTATAACAGGTGTGTTCTATAACGAGCAGGTTCTGTAACAGGTGTGTTCTATAACGAGCAGTTTCTATAACAGGTGTGTTCTATAACGAGCAATTTCTATAACAGGTGTGTTCTATAACGAGCAGGTTCTGTAACAGGTGTGTTCTATAACGAGCAATTTCTATAACAGGTGTGTTCTATAACGGGTGTGTTCTATAACGAGCAGGTTCTATAACAGGTGTGTTCTATAACGACAGTTTCTATAACAGGTGTGTTCTATAACGAGCAATTTCTATAACAGGTGTGTTCTATAACAGGTGTGTTCTATAACGGATTTGTTGTATAACGAGCAGCTTCTATAACGGATGTTTCTATAACGAGCAGCTTCTATAACGGGTGTGTTCTATAACGGGTGTGTTCTATAACGAGTGTGTTCTATAATGGGTGGTTTCCATAATGTGCAGGTTCTGAAATGGGAGTGTTTTATGACAGGTGTGTTCTATAACAGGTGTGTTCTGTAACGAGCAGGTTCTATAACAGGTGTGTTCTATAACGAGCAATTTCTATAACGGGTGTGTTCTATAACGAGCAGGTTCTATAACAGGTGTGTTCTATAATGAGCAGGTTCTATAACAGGTGTGTTCTATAATGAGCAGGTTCTATAACAGGTGTGTTCTATAACGAGCAGGTTCTATAACAGGTGTGTTCTATAACGAGCAATTTCTATAACGGGTGTGTTCTATAACGAGCAGGTTCTGTAACGGGTGTGTTCTATAACGAGCAGGTTCTGTAACGGGTGTGTTCTATAACGAGTGTGTTCTATAACGAGCAGGTTGTACAACAGGTGTGTTCTATAACGAGCAGTTTCTATAACGGGTGTGTTCTATGACGAGCAGGTTCTGTAACGGGTGTGTTCTATAACGAGCAGGTTCTATAACGAGTGGGTTCTATAACGAGTAGGTTCTGTAATGGGTGTGTTCTAATAACAAGGGGGTTCTATAACAGGTGTGTTCTATAATGGGTGTGTTCTATAACGAGCAGGTTCTATAACGGGTGTGTTCTATAACGAGCAGGTTCTATAATGGGTGTGTTCTATAACGAGTAGGTTCTGTAATGGGTGTGTTCTATAACGAGCAGGTTCTGTAACGGGTGTGTTCTATAACGAGCAGGTTCTATAACGGGTGTGTTCTATAACGAGCAGGTTCTATAATGGGTGTGTTCTATAACGAGTAGGTTCTGTAATGGGTGTGTTCTAATAACAAGGGGGTTCTATAACAGGTGTGTTCTATAACGAGCAGGTTCTGTAACGAGTGTGTTCTATAACGAGCAGGTTCTATAACAGGTGTGTTCTATAACGAGCAGGTTCTGTAACGGGTGTGTTCTATAATGAGCAGGTTCTATAACAGGTATGTTCTATAACGAGCAATTTCTATAACAGGTGTGTTCTATAACGAGCAGGTTCTGTAACAGGTGTGTTCTATAACGAGCAGTTTCTATAACAGGTGTGTTCTATAACGAGCAATTTCTATAACAGGTGTGTTCTATAACGAGCAGGTTCTGTAACAGGTGTGTTCTATAACGAGCAGTTTCTATAACAGGTGTGTTCTATAACGAGCAATTTCTATAACAGGTGTGTTCTATAACGAGCAGGTTCTGTAACAGGTGTGTTCTATAACGAGCAATTTCTATAACAGGTGTGTTCTATAACGGGTGTGTTCTATAACGAGCAGGTTCTATAACAGGTGTGTTCTATAACGACAGTTTCTATAACAGGTGTGTTCTATAACGAGCAATTTCTATAACAGGTGTGTTCTATAACAGGTGTGTTCTATAACGGATTTGTTGTATAACGAGCAGCTTCTATAACGGATGTTTCTATAACGAGCAGCTTCTATAACGGGTGTGTTCTATAACGGGTGTGTTCTATAACGAGTGTGTTCTATAATGGGTGGTTTCCATAATGTGCAGGTTCTGAAATGGGAGTGTTTTATGACAGGTGTGTTCTATAACAGGTGTGTTCTGTAACGAGCAGGTTCTATAACAGGTGTGTTCTATAACGAGCAATTTCTATAACGGGTGTGTTCTATAACGAGCAGGTTCTATAACAGGTGTGTTCTATAATGAGCAGGTTCTATAACAGGTGTGTTCTATAATGAGCAGGTTCTATAACAGGTGTGTTCTATAACGAGCAGGTTCTATAACAGGTGTGTTCTATAACGAGCAATTTCTATAACGGGTGTGTTCTATAACGAGCAGGTTCTGTAACGGGTGTGTTCTATAACGAGCAGGTTCTGTAACGGGTGTGTTCTATAACGAGTGTGTTCTATAACGAGCAGGTTGTACAACAGGTGTGTTCTATAACGAGCAGTTTCTATAACGGGTGTGTTCTATGACGAGCAGGTTCTGTAACGGGTGTGTTCTATAACGAGCAGGTTCTATAACGAGTGGGTTCTATAACGAGTAGGTTCTGTAATGGGTGTGTTCTAATAACAAGGGGGTTCTATAACAGGTGTGTTCTATAATGGGTGTGTTCTATAACGAGCAGGTTCTATAACGGGTGTGTTCTATAACGAGCAGGTTCTATAATGGGTGTGTTCTATAACGAGTAGGTTCTGTAATGGGTGTGTTCTATAACGAGCAGGTTCTGTAACGGGTGTGTTCTATAACGAGCAGGTTCTATAACGGGTGTGTTCTATAACGAGCAGGTTCTATAATGGGTGTGTTCTATAACGAGTAGGTTCTGTAATGGGTGTGTTCTAATAACAAGGGGGTTCTATAACAGGTGTGTTCTATAACGAGCAGGTTCTGTAACGAGTGTGTTCTATAACGAGCAGGTTCTATAACAGGTGTGTTCTATAACGAGCAGGTTCTGTAACGGGTGTGTTCTATAATGAGCAGGTTCTGTAACGGGTGTGTTCTATAATGAGCAGGTTCTATAACGGGTGTGTTCTATAACGAGCAGGTTCTATAACGGGTGTGTTCTATAACGGGTGTGTTCTATAACGAGCAGGTTCTATAACAGGTGTGTTCTATAACGGGTGTGTTCTATAACGAGCAGGTTCTATAACAGGTGTGTTCTATAACGAGCAGGTTCTATAACGGGTGTGTTCTATAACGAGTGGGTTCTATAACAGGTGTGTTCTATAACGAGTAGGTTCTATACAGGGCGTGTTCTATAATGAGCGGGTTCTGTAATGAGTGTCGTCTATAACGGGTGTGTTCTATAACAGGCGGGTTCTGTAATGGGTGTGTTCTACAAGGAGCAGGTTCTATAACGAGCGGGTTGTATAACATGCAGATTCTGTAACGTATGGGTTCTGTAACGGGTGTGTTCTATAACGAATGGGTTCGATAACATGCAGGTTCTGTAATGGGTGTGTTCTATAACGAGTGTGTTCTATAACGGGTGTGTTGTATAACGAGAGGGTTCCATAATGTGCAGGTTCTGTAATGGGTGTGTTCTATAACGTGCAGGTTCTGTAACGGATGTGTTCTATAACATGCAGGTTCTGTAACGGGTGTGTTCTATAATGAGTAGGTTCTATAACGGGTGTGTTCGATAACGAGCGGGTTCTGTAATGGGCGTGTTCTATAACATGCGGGTTCCGTAATGAGTGTGGTCTATAACGGGTGTGTTCTATAACAAACGGGTTCTGTAACGGGTGTGTTCTATAATGAACGGGTTCCATTGCGTGTGGGCTCCGTAACAGGTGTGTTCTATAACGTGCGGGTTCTATAACAGATGTGTTCTATAATGAGCTGGTTCTGTAACAGGTGTGTTCTATAATGAGCAGGTTCTGTAACAGGTGTGTTCTATAATGAGCAGGTTCTGTAACAGGTGTGTTCTATAATGAGCGGGTTCTGTAACAGGTGTGTTCTATAATAAGCGGGTTCTGTAACAGGTGTGTTCTATAATGAGCAGGTTCTGTAACAGGTGTGTTCTATAATGAGCGGGTTCTGTAACAGGTGTGTTCTATAATAAGCGGGCTCTGTAACAGGTGTGTTCTATAACATGCGGGTTCCGTAACGCGCGGGTTCTGGAACAGGTGTGTGTTCTATAACGGGTGTGTTCTATAACGAGCGGGTTCTATGACGGGTGTGTTCTATAAGTTGCCTGTTCTATAACAGGTGTTTTCTATAACGAGCAGTTTCTATAACGGGTCTGTTCTATAACAGGTGTTTTCTATAACGAGCAGGTTCTATAACGGGTGTGTTCTATAACGGGTGTGTTCTATAACGAGCAGGTTCTATAACAGGTGTGTTCTATAACAGGTGTGTTCTATAACGAGCAATTTCTATAACGGGTGTGTTCTATAACGAGCAGGTTCTGTAACGGGTGTGTTCTATAACGAGTGTGTTCTATAACGAGCAGGTTGTATAACAGGTGTGTTCTATAACGAGCAGTTTCTATAACGGGTGTGTTCTATGACGAGCAGGTTCTGTAACGGGTGTGTTCTATAACGAGCAGGTTCTATAACGAGTGGGTTCTATAACGGGTGTGTTCTATAACGAGTAGGTTCTGTAATGGGTGTGTTCTAATAACAAGGGGGTTCTATAACAGGTGTGTTCTATAACGAGCAGGTTCTGTAACGAGTGTGTTCTATAACGAGCAGGTTCTATAACAGGTGTGTTCTATAACGAGCAGGTTCTGTAACGGGTGTGTTCTATAATGAGCAGGTTCTGTAACGGGTGTGTTCTATAACGAGCAGGTTCTATAACGGGTGTGTTCTATAACGAGCAGGTTCTATAACAGGTGTGTTCTATAACAGGTGTGTTCTATAACAGGTGTGTTCTATAACAGGTGTGTTCTATAACGAGCAGGTTCTATAACGGGTGCTTTCTATAACAGGTGTGTTCTATAACAGGTGTGTTCTATAACGAGCAGGTTCTATAACGGGTGTGTTCTATAACGAGCAGGTTCTATAACAGGTGCGTTCTATAACGAGCAGGTTCTATAACGGGTGTGTTCTATAACAGGTGTGTTCTATAACAGGTGTGTTCTATAATGAGCAGGTTCGATAACGGGTGCTTTCTATAACAGGTGTGTTCTATAACGGGTGTGTTCTATAACGAGTGGGTTCTATAACAAGCAGGTTCTATAACAGGTGTGTTCTATAACAGGTGTGTTCTATAACGAGCAGGTTCTATAACGGGTGCTTTCTATAACAGGTGTGTTCTATAACGGGTGTGTTCTATAACAAGCAGGTTCTATAACGGGTGTGTTCTATAACGGGTGTGTTCTATAACGAGCAGGTTCTATAACAGGTGTGTTCTATAACAGGTGTGTTCTATAATGAGCAGGTTCTATAACGGGTGTGTTCTATAACGAGCAGGTTCTATAACAGGTGTGTTCTATAATGGGTGTGTTCTATAACGGGTGTGTTCTATAACGAGCAGGTTCTATAACAGGTGTGTTCTATAATGGGTGTGTTCTATAACGGGTGTGTTCTATAACGAGCAGGTTCTATAACAGGTGTGTTCTATAATGGGTGTGTTCTACAATGGGTGTGTTCTATAACAGGTGTGTTCTATAACGAGCAGGTTCTATAACGGGTGTGTTCTATAACGGGTGTGTTCTATAACGAGCAGGTTCTATAACAGGTGTGTTCTATAATGGGTGTGTTCTATAACAGGTGTGTTCTATAACAGGTGTGTTCTATAACGAGCAGGTTCTATAACGGGTGTGTTCTATAACGAGCAGGTTCTATAACGGGTGTGTTCTATAACGAGCAGGTTCTATAACAGGTGTGTTCTATAATGAGCAGGTTCTATAACGGGTGTGTTCTGTAACGAGCAGTTTCTATAACAGGTATGTTCTATAACGAGCAATTTCTATAACAGGTGTGTTCTATAACGAGCAGGTTCTGTAACAGGTGTGTTCTATAACGAGCAGTTTCTATAACAGGTGTGTTCTATAACGAGCAATTTCTATAACAGGTGTGTTCTATAACGGGTGTGTTCTATAACGAGCAGGTTCTATAACAGGTGTGTTCTATAACGAGCAGTTTCTATAACAGGTGTGTTCTATAATGAGCAGGTTCGATAACGGGTGCTTTCTATAACAGGTGTGTTCTATAACGGGTGTGTTCTATAACGAGTGGGTTCTATAACAAGCAGGTTCTATAACAGGTGTGTTCTATAACAGGTGTGTTCTATAACGAGCAGGTTCTATAACGGGTGCTTTCTATAACAGGTGTGTTCTATAACGGGTGTGTTCTATAACAAGCAGGTTCTATAACGGGTGTGTTCTATAACGGGTGTGTTCTATAACGAGCAGGTTCTATAACAGGTGTGTTCTATAACAGGTGTGTTCTATAATGAGCAGGTTCTATAACGGGTGTGTTCTATAACGAGCAGGTTCTATAACAGGTGTGTTCTATAATGGGTGTGTTCTATAACGGGTGTGTTCTATAACGAGCAGGTTCTATAACAGGTGTGTTCTATAATGGGTGTGTTCTATAACGGGTGTGTTCTATAACGAGCAGGTTCTATAACAGGTGTGTTCTATAATGGGTGTGTTCTACAATGGGTGTGTTCTATAACAGGTGTGTTCTATAACGAGCAGGTTCTATAACGGGTGTGTTCTATAACGGGTGTGTTCTATAACGAGCAGGTTCTATAACAGGTGTGTTCTATAATGGGTGTGTTCTATAACAGGTGTGTTCTATAACAGGTGTGTTCTATAACGAGCAGGTTCTATAACGGGTGTGTTCTATAACGAGCAGGTTCTATAACGGGTGTGTTCTATAACGAGCAGGTTCTATAACAGGTGTGTTCTATAATGAGCAGGTTCTATAACGGGTGTGTTCTGTAACGAGCAGTTTCTATAACAGGTATGTTCTATAACGAGCAATTTCTATAACAGGTGTGTTCTATAACGAGCAGGTTCTGTAACAGGTGTGTTCTATAACGAGCAGTTTCTATAACAGGTGTGTTCTATAACGAGCAATTTCTATAACAGGTGTGTTCTATAACGGGTGTGTTCTATAACGAGCAGGTTCTATAACAGGTGTGTTCTATAACGAGCAGTTTCTATAACAGGTGTGTTCTATAACGAGCAATTTCTATAACGGGTGTGTTCTATAACGAGCAGTTTCTATAACAGGTGTGTTCTATAACAGGTGTGTTCTATAACGGGTGTGTTCTATAACGAGCAGGTTCTATAACAGGTGTGTTCTATAATGAGCAGGTTCTATAACGGGTGTGTTCTGTAACGAGCAGTTTCTATAACAGGTATGTTCTATAACGAGCAATTTCTATAACAGGTGTGTTCTATAACGAGCAGGTTCTGTAACAGGTGTGTTCTATAACGAGCAGTTTCTATAACAGGTGTGTTCTATAACGAGCAATTTCTATAACAGGTGTGTTCTATAACGGGTGTGTTCTATAACGAGCAGGTTCTATAACAGGTGTGTTCTATAACGAGCAGTTTCTATAACAGGTGTGTTCTATAACGAGCAATTTCTATAACGGGTGTGTTCTATAACGAGCAGTTTCTATAACAGGTGTGTTCTATAACAGGTGTGTTCTATAACGGATTTGTTGTATAACGAGCAGCTTCTATAACGGATGTTTCTATAACGAGCAGGTTCTATAACAGGTGTGTTCTATAACGAGCAGCTTCTATAACGGATGTTTCTATAACGAGCAGGTTCTATAACGGGTGCGTTCTATAACGGGTGTGTTCTATAACGGGTGTGTTCTATAACGGGTGTGTTCTGTAACGAGCAGGTTCTATAACAGGTGTGTTCTATAACGAGCAATTTCTATAACGGGTGTGTTCTATAACGAGCAGGTTCTATAACAGGTGTGTTCTATAACGAGCAGGTTCTATAACGCGTGTGTTCTATAACGAGCAGGTTCTATAACAGGTGTGTTCTATAACGAGCAATTTCTATAACGGGTGTGTTCTATAACGAGCAGGTTCTATAACAGGTGTGTTCTATAACGAGCAGTTTCTATAACGGGTGTGTTCTATAACGAGCAGGTTCTATAACAGGTGTGTTCTATAACGAGCAGGTTCTATAACAGGTGTGTTCTATAACGAGCAGGTTCTATAACAGGTGTGTTCTATAACGAGCAATTTCTATAACGGGTGTGTTCTATAACGAGCAGGTTCTGTAACGGGTGTGTTCTATAACGAGCAGGTTCTGTAACGGGTGTGTTCTATAACGAGTGTGTTCTATAACGAGCAGGTTGTACAACAGGTGTGTTCTATAACGAGCAGTTTCTATAACGGGTGTGTTCTATGACGAGCAGGTTCTGTAACGGGTGTGTTCTATAACGAGCAGGTTCTATAACGAGTGGGTTCTATAACGGGTGTGTTCTATAACGAGTAGGTTCTGTAATGGGTGTGTTCTAATAACAAGGGGGTTCTATAACAGGTGTGTTCTATAATGGGTGTGTTCTATAACGAGCAGTTTCTATAACGGGTGTGTTCTATGACGAGCAGGTTCTGTAACGGGTGTGTTCTATAACGAGTGGGTTCTATAACGGGTGTGTTCTATAACGAGTAGGTTCTGTAATGGGTGTGTTCTAATAACAAGGGGGTTCTATAACAGGTGTGTTCTATAACGAGCAGGTTCTGTAACGAGTGTGTTCTATAACGAGCAGGTTCTATAACAGGTGTGTTCTATAACGAGCAGGTTCTGTAACGGGTGTGTTCTATAATGAGCAGGTTCTGTAACGGGTGTGTTCTATAACGAGCAGGTTCTATAACGGGTGTGTTCTATAACGAGTGGGTTCTATAACGGGTGTGTTCTATAACGAGTGGGTTCTATAACGGGTGTGTTCTATAACGAGCAGGTTCTATAACAGGTGTGTTCTATAACGAGTGGGTTCTATAACGAGCAGGTTCTATAACAGGTGTGTTCTATAACGAGTGGGTTCTATAACAGGTGTGTTCTATAACGAGTAGGTTCTATACAGGGCGTGTTCTATAATGAGCGGGTTCTGTAATGAGTGTCGTCTATAACGGGTGTGTTCTATAACAGGCGGGTTCTGTAATGGGTGTGTTCTACAAGGAGCAGGTTCTATAACGAGCGGGTTGTATAACATGCAGATTCTGTAACGTATGGGTTCTGTAACGGGTGTGTTCTATAACGAATGGGTTCGATAACATGCAGGTTCTGTAATGGGTGTGTTCTATAACGAGTGTGTTCTATAACGGGTGTGTTGTATAACGAGAGGGTTCCATAATGTGCAGGTTCTGTAATGGGTGTGTTCTATAACGTGCAGGTTCTGTAACGGGTGTGTTCTATAACATGCAGGTTCTGTAACGGGTGTGTTCTATAATGAGTAGGTTCTATAACGGGTGTGTTCGATAACGAGCGGGTTCTGTAATGGGCGTGTTCTATAACATGCGGGTTCCGTAATGAGTGTGGTCTATAACGGGTGTGTTCTATAACAAACGGGTTCTGTAACGGGTGTGTTCTATAATGAACGGGTTCCATTGCGTGTGGGCTCCGTAACAGGTGTGTTCTATAACGTGCGGGTTCTATAACAGATGTGTTCTATAATGAGCTGGTTCTGTAACAGGTGTGTTCTATAATGAGCAGGTTCTGTAACAGGTGTGTTCTATAATGAGCAGGTTCTGTAACAGGTGTGTTCTATAATGAGCGGGTTCTGTAACAGGTGTGTTCTATAATAAGCGGGTTCTGTAACAGGTGTGTTCTATAATGAGCAGGTTCTGTAACAGGTGTGTTCTATAATGAGCGGGTTCTGTAACAGGTGTGTTCTATAATAAGCGGGTTCTATAACGGGTGTGTTCTATAATGAGCAGGTTCTATAACGGGTGTGTTCTATAACGAGCAGGTTCTATAACGGGTGTGTTCTATAATGAGCAGGTTCTATAACGGGTGTGTTCTATAACGAGCAGGTTCTATAACAGGTGTGTTCTATAACGAGCAGGTTCTATAACGGGTGTGTTCTATAACGAGCAGGTTCTATAACAGGTGTGTTCTATAATGAGCAGGTTCTATAACGGGTGTGTTCTATAACGAGCAGTTTCTATAACAGGTGTGTTCTATAACAAGCAAGTTCTGTAACGGGTGTGTTCTATAACGAGCAGTTTCTATAACAGGTGTGTTCTATAACGAGCAGGTTCTATAACAGGTATGTTCTATAACGAGCAATTTCTATAACAGGTGTGTTCTATAACGAGCAGGTTCTGTAACAGGTGTGTTCTATAACGAGCAGTTTCTATAACAGGTGTGTTCTATAACGAGCAATTTCTATAACAGGTGTGTTCTATAACGAGCAGGTTCTGTAACAGGTGTGTTCTATAACGAGCAATTTCTATAACAGGTGTGTTCTATAACGGGTGTGTTCTATAACGAGCAGGTTCTATAACAGGTGTGTTCTATAACGAGCAGTTTCTATAACAGGTGTGTTCTATAACGAGCAATTTCTATAACGGGTGTGTTCTATAACGAGCAGTTTCTATAACAGGTGTGTTCTATAACAGGTGTGTTCTATAACGGATTTGTTGTATAACGAGCAGCTTCTATAACGGATGTTTCTATAACGAGCAGCTTCTATAACGGGTGTGTTCTATAACGGGTGTGTTCTATAATGGGTGGTTTCCATAATGTGCAGGTTCTGAAATGGGAGTGTTTTATGACAGGTGTGTTCTATAACAGGTGTGTTCTGTAACGAGCAGGTTCTATAACAGGTGTGTTCTATAACGAGCAATTTCTATAACGGGTGTGTTCTATAACGAGCAGGTTCTATAACAGGTGTGTTCTATAATGAGCAGGTTCTATAACAGGTGTGTTCTATAATGAGCAGGTTCTATAACAGGTGTGTTCTATAACGAGCAGGTTCTATAACAGGTGTGTTCTATAACGAGCAATTTCTATAACGGGTGTGTTCTATAACGAGCAGGTTCTGTAACGGGTGTGTTCTATAACGAGCAGGTTCTGTAACGGGTGTGTTCTATAACGAGTGTGTTCTATAACGAGCAGGTTGTACAACAGGTGTGTTCTATAACGAGCAGTTTCTATAACGGGTGTGTTCTATGACGAGCAGGTTCTGTAACGGGTGTGTTCTATAACGAGCAGGTTCTATAACGAGTGGGTTCTATAACGAGTAGGTTCTGTAATGGGTGTGTTCTAATAACAAGGGGGTTCTATAACAGGTGTGTTCTATAATGGGTGTGTTCTATAACGAGCAGGTTCTATAACGGGTGTGTTCTATGACGAGCAGGTTCTGTAACGGGTGTGTTCTATAACGAGTAGGTTCTGTAATGGGTGTGTTCTAATAACAAGGGGGTTCTATAACAGGTGTGTTCTATAATGGGTGTGTTCTATAACGAGCAGGTTCTATAACGGGTGTGTTCTATAACGAGCAGGTTCTATAATGGGTGTGTTCTATAACGAGTAGGTTCTGTAATGGGTGTGTTCTATAACGAGCAGGTTCTGTAACGGGTGTGTTCTATAACGAGCAGGTTCTATAACGGGTGTGTTCTATAACGAGCAGGTTCTATAATGGGTGTGTTCTATAACGAGTAGGTTCTGTAATGGGTGTGTTCTAATAACAAGGGGGTTCTATAACAGGTGTGTTCTATAACGAGCAGGTTCTGTAACGAGTGTGTTCTATAACGAGCAGGTTCTATAACAGGTGTGTTCTATAACGAGCAGGTTCTGTAACGGGTGTGTTCTATAATGAGCAGGTTCTGTAACGGGTGTGTTCTATAATGAGCAGGTTCTATAACGGGTGTGTTCTATAACGAGCAGGTTCTATAACGGGTGTGTTCTATAACGGGTGTGTTCTATAACGAGCAGGTTCTATAACAGGTGTGTTCTATAACGGGTGTGTTCTATAACGAGCAGGTTCTATAACAGGTGTGTTCTATAACGAGCAGGTTCTATAACGGGTGTGTTCTATAACGAGTGGGTTCTATAACAGGTGTGTTCTATAACGAGTAGGTTCTATACAGGGCGTGTTCTATAATGAGCGGGTTCTGTAATGAGTGTCGTCTATAACGGGTGTGTTCTATAACAGGCGGGTTCTGTAATGGGTGTGTTCTACAAGGAGCAGGTTCTATAACGAGCGGGTTGTATAACATGCAGATTCTGTAACGTATGGGTTCTGTAACGGGTGTGTTCTATAACGAATGGGTTCGATAACATGCAGGTTCTGTAATGGGTGTGTTCTATAACGAGTGTGTTCTATAACGGGTGTGTTGTATAACGAGAGGGTTCCATAATGTGCAGGTTCTGTAATGGGTGTGTTCTATAACGTGCAGGTTCTGTAACGGGTGTGTTCTATAACATGCAGGTTCTGTAACGGGTGTGTTCTATAATGAGTAGGTTCTATAACGGGTGTGTTCGATAACGAGCGGGTTCTGTAATGGGCGTGTTCTATAACATGCGGGTTCCGTAATGAGTGTGGTCTATAACGGGTGTGTTCTATAACAAACGGGTTCTGTAACGGGTGTGTTCTATAATGAACGGGTTCCATTGCGTGTGGGCTCCGTAACAGGTGTGTTCTATAACGTGCGGGTTCTATAACAGATGTGTTCTATAATGAGCTGGTTCTGTAACAGGTGTGTTCTATAATGAGCAGGTTCTGTAACAGGTGTGTTCTATAATGAGCAGGTTCTGTAACAGGTGTGTTCTATAATGAGCGGGTTCTGTAACAGGTGTGTTCTATAATAAGCGGGTTCTGTAACAGGTGTGTTCTATAATGAGCAGGTTCTGTAACAGGTGTGTTCTATAATGAGCGGGTTCTGTAACAGGTGTGTTCTATAATAAGCGGGTTCTATAACGGGTGTGTTCTATAATGAGCAGGTTCTATAACGGGTGTGTTCTATAACGAGCAGGTTCTATAACGGGTGTGTTCTATAATGAGCAGGTTCTATAACGGGTGTGTTCTATAACGAGCAGGTTCTATAACAGGTGTGTTCTATAACGAGCAGGTTCTATAACGGGTGTGTTCTATAACGAGCAGGTTCTATAACAGGTGTGTTCTATAACGAGCAGGTTCTATAACAGGTGTGTTCTATAATGAGCAGGTTCTATAACGGGTGTGTTCTATAACGAGCAGTTTCTATAACAGGTGTGTTCTATAACAAGCAAGTTCTGTAACGGGTGTGTTCTATAACGAGCAGTTTCTATAACAGGTGTGTTCTATAACGAGCAGGTTCTATAACAGGTATGTTCTATAACGAGCAATTTCTATAACAGGTGTGTTCTATAACGAGCAGGTTCTGTAACAGGTGTGTTCTATAACGAGCAGTTTCTATAACAGGTGTGTTCTATAACGAGCAATTTCTATAACAGGTGTGTTCTATAACGAGCAGGTTCTGTAACAGGTGTGTTCTATAACGAGCAATTTCTATAACAGGTGTGTTCTATAACGGGTGTGTTCTATAACGAGCAGGTTCTATAACAGGTGTGTTCTATAACGAGCAGTTTCTATAACAGGTGTGTTCTATAACGAGCAATTTCTATAACAGGTGTGTTCTATAACAGGTGTGTTCTATAACGGATTTGTTGTATAACGAGCAGCTTCTATAACGGATGTTTCTATAACGAGCAGCTTCTATAACGGGTGTGTTCTATAACGGGTGTGTTCTATAACGAGTGTGTTCTATAATGGGTGGTTTCCATAATGTGCAGGTTCTGAAATGGGAGTGTTTTATGACAGGTGTGTTCTATAACAGGTGTGTTCTGTAACGAGCAGGTTCTATAACAGGTGTGTTCTATAACGAGCAATTTCTATAACGGGTGTGTTCTATAACGAGCAGGTTCTATAACAGGTGTGTTCTATAATGAGCAGGTTCTATAACAGGTGTGTTCTATAATGAGCAGGTTCTATAACAGGTGTGTTCTATAACGAGCAGGTTCTATAACAGGTGTGTTCTATAACGAGCAATTTCTATAACGGGTGTGTTCTATAACGAGCAGGTTCTGTAACGGGTGTGTTCTATAACGAGCAGGTTCTGTAACGGGTGTGTTCTATAACGAGTGTGTTCTATAACGAGCAGGTTGTACAACAGGTGTGTTCTATAACGAGCAGTTTCTATAACGGGTGTGTTCTATGACGAGCAGGTTCTGTAACGGGTGTGTTCTATAACGAGCAGGTTCTATAACGAGTGGGTTCTATAACGAGTAGGTTCTGTAATGGGTGTGTTCTAATAACAAGGGGGTTCTATAACAGGTGTGTTCTATAATGGGTGTGTTCTATAACGAGCAGGTTCTATAACGGGTGTGTTCTATAACGAGCAGGTTCTATAATGGGTGTGTTCTATAACGAGTAGGTTCTGTAATGGGTGTGTTCTATAACGAGCAGGTTCTGTAACGGGTGTGTTCTATAACGAGCAGGTTCTATAACGGGTGTGTTCTATAACGAGCAAGTTCTATAATGGGTGTGTTCTATAACGAGTAGGTTCTGTAATGGGTGTGTTCTAATAACAAGGGGGTTCTATAACAGGTGTGTTCTATAACGAGCAGGTTCTGTAACGAGTGTGTTCTATAACGAGCAGGTTCTATAACAGGTGTGTTCTATAACGAGCAGGTTCTGTAACGGGTGTGTTCTATAATGAGCAGGTTCTGTAACGGGTGTGTTCTATAATGAGCAGGTTCTATAACGGGTGTGTTCTATAACGAGCAGGTTCTATAACAGGTGTGTTCTATAACGGGTGTGTTCTATAACGAGCAGGTTCTATAACAGGTGTGTTCTATAACGAGCAGGTTCTATAACGGGTGTGTTCTATAACGAGTAGGTTCTATACAGGGCGTGTTCTATAATGAGCGGGTTCTGTAATGAGTGTCGTCTATAACGGGTGTGTTCTATAACAGGCGGGTTCTGTAATGGGTGTGTTCTACAAGGAGCAGGTTCTATAACGAGCGGGTTGTATAACATGCAGATTCTGTAACGTATGGGTTCTGTAACGGGTGTGTTCTATAACGAATGGGTTCGATAACATGCAGGTTCTGTAATGGGTGTGTTCTATAACGAGTGTGTTCTATAACGGGTGTGTTGTATAACGAGAGGGTTCCATAATGTGCAGGTTCTGTAATGGGTGTGTTCTATAACGTGCAGGTTCTGTAACGGGTGTGTTCTATAACATGCAGGTTCTGTAACGGGTGTGTTCTATAATGAGTAGGTTCTATAACGGGTGTGTTCGATAACGAGCGGGTTCTGTAATGGGCATGTTCTATAACATGCGGGTTCCGTAATGAGTGTGGTCTATAACGGGTGTGTTCTATAACAAACGGGTTCTGTAACGGGTGTGTTCTATAATGAACGGGTTCCATTGCGTGTGGGCTCCGTAACAGGTGTGTTCTATAACGTGCGGGTTCTATAACAGATGTGTTCTATAATGAGCTGGTTCTGTAACAGGTGTGTTCTATAATGAGCAGGTTCTGTAACAGGTGTGTTCTATAATGAGCAGGTTCTGTAACAGGTGTGTTCTATAATGAGCGGGTTCTGTAACAGGTGTGTTCTATAATAAGCGGGTTCTGTAACAGGTGTGTTCTATAATGAGCAGGTTCTGTAACAGGTGTGTTCTATAATGAGCGGGTTCTGTAACAGGTGTGTTCTATAATAAGCGGGTTCTGTAACAGGTGTGTTCTATAACATGCGGGTTCCGTAACGCGCGGGTTCTGGAACAGGTGTGTGTTCTATAACGGGTGTGTTCTATAACGAGCGGGTTCTATGACGGGTGTGTTCTATAAGTTGCCTGTTCTATAACAGGTGTTTTCTATAACGAGCAGTTTCTATAACGGGTCTGTTCTATAACAGGTGTTTTCTATAACGAGCAGGTTCTATAATGAGCAGGTTCTGTAACGGGTAGGTTCTGTAATGGGTGTATTCTATGACGAGTGTGTTCTACAACGAGCGGGTTCCATAACGTTGGGGTTCTGTAACGGGTGTGGTCTATAACAAGTGGGTTCTGTAACGGGTGTGTTCTGCGACGAGCGGGTTCTATAACGTGTGGGTTCTGTAATGGGTGTGTTCTGTAACGGGTGTGTTCTATAATTAGTGGGTTCCATAACGTGTGTTTTCCGTAACGGGTGTGTTCTATAACGGGTGTGCTCTGTAACGGGTGTGTTCTGTAACAAGCGGGTTCTGTAACGTGCGGGCTCTGTAACGGGTGTCTTCTGTAACGGGTGTGTTCTATAACAGGCGGGCGATCCACTTTGCCAGATTACTGACCACGTGGTGATGTTGAAAATTTACTCCGTTCTTTTCCCCTCAGGATCCCCCCTCCTATTCTGGAGGCACTGACTGTTGCTGGGGTAAAGGTCTGGGGTGGTGGCCACTCTGAGGGATCTCGCCTAAGCTGCCGCTTCCGTCCGTGAGCTAAGACAGCGAGTGCCAGCTGGCTATTTGCCCTTGGACAGCATCACAGCCAATCCTGAACCTGTCCATGCCCAAAGTCCACCCACTCGATAATTACATTTTTAATTGTTTGTAAAACCCATTGTAAATGAATGGTGTGTGGACATGACTTTAACGGACTGTGTCTCACTCAAATTCCAGAGAAGTTTGATCACTTCCTGTTTACATTTTGTAGAATTCCTGACCCACAATAACATAATCTGTGATTTTTCAGTGCTGAATGGTGCCTGTCAGCCACTCAGTGCTGCCTTAAAGGGAAATTCCCTATCCCTTAAGAACTTGCACTTGGTCCACACAATCCTCCCATTGTCCAGTCGGTGACTTTAATTTACCTCCAATTTCCTCCGTGTCAGGCCTGACTGGTGCACTGGTTTTTGATGCCCCCCAGTATCCCACCCAAGTGGTCATCCTCTGTGAGTGAGCATATTCAACGGTGGAAGGGGAATCACAGCCATCTCTTCACCTGGCATGCACACACCTCCCAGCAGGGGTCAGTAGATGTTTTCCCCTCCCTAGCCCAGGGTCGCCGGTTCCAATGATACACGCCCAGGCTGAGATCAGCTAACTCAGTGCAAACTGGAGATCAGACCCGGGACCTCCCTGGTCAGTGTGGCTCAGTTTACCAGCCAGGACAGTGCAGCACTCCGTCAGTTACTGCACTGGGAGCGTCAGTCTAGAGAACATGGGCTCAAATCTCTAGAGCGGGGCTCGAACCCACAAACTTCCGACTCCGAGGCGAGAGAGTGCTGCCCACTGAGCCGCTGGTCACACACTGAAGGCTTGTGTTTCCGTCATAGACGCACACTATGATATCTAAAGAGGATTGGGGCCAGAGTTTAAATAAAAATGAAAGCGCCTGGTTCGTTAACAGTCAAACCCGCAGGTTAACACTTTTACCGAATAGCCCACATACAATGTGAATAGTTTGTACAACACCTGGGTATGTTAGAAAAATATTTCCTGTCACAATTCACTGGTGACACAGGATGCTCCATGGGTCAATGGTACTTAGTCACACTGACCCTGCAGGTCAATTCCCCTTCATCCAAATGGCAGTTTTGAGTGCTGTCTGGCTATTTGACCTTGGAGGGCATCACTGCTGCCCGCTGCCTTAGCTGATCTCAGTTATGGCGGCAATGGGAGGCCCTTCATTTGATTTCAGCGCCCCCTTGCATTAGGGAAGGGGAAATCAGGCTAGGGTCCTTCTCCCGACAGTGCGGGCGTGTGACAGGGAGCGGGCACGACAGGGCAGGCCACCACATCACCCTGGGGGGGGGGGGGGCAATCTCTGCCTGGCACTGACTGCCTAGGCTCATGTGTGTGAGGAAAGGCCACTTGTGGAGGGAACCCCACCCCTTTAAATGTCAGCACCTTCAGGAGAGGAGGGACGAGAATCAAAGGAGAAAGAAAAAAAAAATTGTGACACAACTTTCCTTTTGTAAGCCCGGGTTGAAGAGCAGTGATTAGTTTAATTAGGAGTCTCGTAAGTGACAGGATAATGATGGGAAAGCGAGGTAGGCAGAGGGAGCTTTCGGGTTGGTCTGACTGCTGGTCGGGCCCTGGCAATGTTTACTCAGTGCTGTGCAGACTCGCTCAGAGAGTCTATCGGTTGATGTAAATATTTGACATAGCTGCAAGGCTCAGTAACAGCCCCCTGGGGCTGTGTTACAACTCGTCCGCTGAGTGTTGTTCTGTGCAGCTAGTTTCAAAGTAAGAAAAAAAAGACTTGCATTTATATAGCGCCTTTCATAACCTCAGGACATCAGAAAGTGTTTTACAGCCAATGAATTACTTTTGAAGTGTAGTCACTGTTGTAATATAGGAAACGCTGCAGCCAATTTGCGCACAGCAAGATCCCACAAACAGCAATGTGATAAATGACCAGATAATCTGTTTTTTAGTGATATTGGTCGAGGATAAATGTTGGCCCCAGGACACCAATGAGGAAACTCCCCTGCTCTGCTTCGAAGTCCTCTTCTAACTTGCTAGGGTACCGTCCCGTGGATGCTAACAGCTCTCTAGTATTTAACCCAAGTGGCCATTCTTGGTGAGGGGTGACCCTGAGGTGAACTGTAGTGCCCCCTACCGGCACTCAGGATATTATGAGGGGAAAAGAGAAAGTTGGGAAAAGTATTGTAAGTAATATTTGGGAGAATTTGTAGAATCGTTCAATACAGAAGTAGGCTATTAGGCCCATCCCAACTGTGCCGGCTCTTTGAAAGAGCTATCCAGTCAATAAAATATATATTTTTGATACTAGCTGATCACCTGTGGCATTGCTCACAGGTATGATGGGGTCTGGAGCAGGGGTTGTGATGTCCAGCTGCGAAAGTGCTGCTGCGTTTTAACCTGGCATGTCCCTTTAAGGCCACTGTTAGCTTCTCTCTGCGGAGAGGTGCTCTGAACGGGCACATCCTGAGGCCAACCAGAGGCTAATCGCTGTCGCTGAGGGAAGTGTGGGTTGGCGACTCCTTGTAAATCCTCAGCTCCTGCCCTTGGGGAGAGGCCAGGTTATCAAGAAAAAAAACAGCAGGAAATGACTGGCTTTCTCACATTTTTAATCCTTTTATTTAAGATTGTTTGGTTGTAATTTGTTTTTATAATTATGAATCTTCTCTCCACCCAACGAGAGCTCAGACCAAGTTGGGGGTGAGGGATAAACAGAGTATTCTGGGGTCATGTTGACTCCAAGAATAGGCAGAGCATCTTAAGGAGAGGCCTCTGGTGGTGAGTGAATCTGTGCTGTACACAACAGGAAGGTCCCACATTTTCAATCACTGTTTTGGTAACTGGGCAGTAATGGGGCCAATAAAGTTCTCCTCAGCTCCCTGCTGACTGGGAAGGGAAAATATCAGCCTGAGATCCAGCTTCTGATTGCTGATCGTGTGTGCCTGTGAGTATGTGTGTGTATATGAGTGAATGTGTGTGTGAGCGAGTCTGTGTATGAGTGAGTGTGTGTTGGAGTGAGTGAATGTGCGTTTAGTGAGTGTGTTTTAGTGAGTGAGCGAGTGTGTGTGAGTGAATGCGTGTGTGAGAGTGAAGGCATGTGTTTAGTGAGTGAGTGTATGGGTGAGTAAATGTGTCTGTGTGTGTGAGTAAATGTGTCTGAGTGTGTGTGAGTAAATGTGTTAGTGTGTGAGCAAATGGATGTGTGAGTAAATGTGTCTGAGTGTGAGTAAATGGATGTGTGAGTAAATGTGTCTGAGTGTGTGTGTGTGAGTAAATGTGTCTGTGTGTGTGAGTAAATGTGTGTGTGAGTAAATGTGCCTGAGTGTGTGAGTAAATATGTGTGTGAGTAAATGTGTTAGTGTGTGTGAGTAAATGTGTCTGAGTAAATGTGTGTGTGAGTAAATGTGTGTGTGAGTAAATGTGTCTGAGTGTGTGAGTAAGTGTGTGTGTGAGTAAATGTGTCTGTGTGTGTGAGTAAATGTGTCTGTGTGTGTGAGTAAATATGTGTGTGAGTAAATGTGTCTGTGTGTGTGAGTAAATGTGTTAGTGTGTGTGAGTAAATGTGTGTGTGAGTAAACGTGTGTGTGAGTAAATGTGTCTGTGTGTGAGTAAATGTGTGTGTGTGTGAGTAAATGTGTCTGTGTGTGAGTAAATGTGTCTGTGTGTGTGAGTAAATGTGTTAGTGTGTGTGAGTAAATGTGTGTGTGAGTAAACGTGTGTGTGAGTAAATGTGTCTGTGTGTGAGTAAATGTGTGTGTGTGTGAGTAAATGGATGTGTGAGTAAATGTGTCTGTGCGTGAGTGTGAGTAAATGTGTTAGTGAGTGTGAGTAAATGTGTCTGTGTGTGTGAGTAAATGTGTGTGTGAGTAAATGTGTCTGTGTGTGTGAGTAAATGTGTGTGTGAGTGTGAGTAAATGTGTCTGTGTGTGTGAGTAAATGTGTTAGTGAGTGTGAGTAAATGTGTCTGTGTGTGTGAGTAAATGTGTGTGTGAGTAAATGTGTCTGTGTGTGTGAGTAAATATGTGTGTGAGTAAATGTGTCTGTGTGTGTGAGTAAATGTGTTAGTGTGTGTGAGTAAATGTGTGTGTGAGTAAACGTGTGTGTGAGTAAATGTGTCTGTGTGTGAGTAAATGTGTGTGTGTGTGAGTAAATGTGTCTGTGTGTGAGTAAATGTGTCTGTGTGTGTGAGTAAATGTGTTAGTGTGTGTGAGTAAATGTGTGTGTGAGTAAACGTGTGTGTGAGTAAATGTGTCTGTGTGTGAGTAAATGTGTGTGTGTGTGAGTAAATGGATGTGTGAGTAAATGTGTCTGTGCGTGAGTGTGAGTAAATGTGTTAGTGAGTGTGAGTAAATGTGTCTGTGTGTGTGAGTAAATGTGTGTGTGAGTAAATGTGTCTGTGTGTGTGAGTAAATGTGTGTGTGAGTGTGAGTAAATGTGTCTGTGTGTGTGAGTAAATGTGTTAGTGAGTGTGAGTAAATGTGTCTGTGTGTGTGAGTAAATGTGTGTGTGAGTAAATGTGTCTGTGTGTGTGAGTATATGTGTTAGTGAGTGTGAGTAAATGTGTCTGTGTGTGAATAAATGGATGTGTAAGTGTGTGTGTGAGTAAATGTGTCTGTGTGTGTGAGTAAATATGTCTGAGTGTGTGAGTAAATGTGTGTGTGAGTAAATGTGTCTGAGTGTGTAAGTAAATGTGTGTGTGCGTAAATGTGTCTGAGTGTGTGAGTAAATGTGTGTGTGAGTAAATGTGTCTCTGTGTGTAAGTAAATGTGTGTGTGAGTAAATGTGCCTGAGTGTGTGTGAGTAAAAGTGTGTGTGAGTAAATGTGTCTGAGTGTGTGAGTAAATGTGTGTGTGCGTAAATGTGTCTGAGTGTGTGAGTAAATGTGTGTGTGAGTAAATGTGTGTCTGAGTGTGAGTAAATGTGTGTGTGAGTAAATGTGTCTGAGTGTGTGAGTAAATGTGTGTGTGAGTAAATGTGTCTGTGTGTGTGAGTAAATGTGTCTGAGTGTGTGAGTAAATGTGTGTGTGAGTAAATGTGTCTCTGTGTGTGAGTAAATGTGTGTGTGCGTAAATGTGTCTGAGTGTGTGAGTAAATGTGTGTGTGAGTAAATGTGTCTCTGTGTGTAAGTAAATGTGTGTGTGCGTAAATGTGTCTGAGTATGTGAGTAAATGTGTGTGTGAGTAAATGTGTGTGTGAGTAAATGTGTCTCTGTGTGTAAGTAAATGTGTGTGTGAGTAAATGTGTCTGTATGTGTGAGTAAATGTGTGTGTGCGTAAATGTGTTAGTGTGTGTGAGTAAATGTGTGTGTGAGTAAATGTGTCTGAGTGTGTGAGTAAATGTGTGTGAGTAAATGTGTCTGAGTGTGTGAGTAAATGTGTGTGTGAGTAAATGTGTCTGTGTGTGTGAGTAAATGTGTGTGTGAGTAAATGTGTCTGTGTGTGTGAGTAAGTGTGTGTGTGCGTAAATGTGTGTGTGAGTAAATGTGTCTGAGTGTGTGAGTAAATGTGTGTGTGAGTAAATGTGTGTGTGAGTAAATGTGTTAGTGTGTGAGTAAATGTGTCTGTGTGTGTGAGTAAATGTGTGTGTGAGTAAATGTGTGTGTGAGTAAATGTGTTAGTGTGTGAGTAAATGTGTGTGTGAGTAAATGTGTTAGTGTGTGAGTAAATGTGTTAGTGTGTGTGAGTAAATGTGTGTGTGAGTAAATGTGTGTGTGAGTAAATGTGTTAGTGTGTGAGTAAATGTGTGTGTGAGTAAATGTGTTAGTGTGTGTGAGTAAATGTGTGTGTGAGTAAATGTGCGTAAATGTGTGTGTGAGTAAATGTGTGTGAGTGTGTGAGTAAATGTGTGTGTGAGTAAATGTGTGTGAGTGTGTGAGTAAATGTGTGTGTGAGTAAATGTGTCTGTGTGTGAGTAAATGTGTGTGAGAGTAAATGTGTTAGTGTGTGTGAGTAAGTGTGTGTGAGTAAATGTGTCTGAGTGTGAGTAAATGTGTGTGTGAGTAAATGTGTCTGAGTGTGTGAGTAAATGTGTGTGTGAGTAAATGTGTCTGAGTGTGTGAGTAAATGTGTTAGTGTGTGAGTAAATGTGTTAGTGTGTGTGAGTAAATGTGTGTGTGAGTAAATGTGTGTGTGAGTAAATGTGTTAGTGTGTGAGTAAATGTGTGTGTGAGTAAATGTGTTAGTGTGTGTGAGTAAATGTGTGTGTGAGTAAATGTGCGTAAATGTGTGTGTGAGTAAATGTGTGTGAGTGTGTGAGTAAATGTGTGTGTGAGTAAATGTGTGTGAGTGTGTGAGTAAATGTGTGTGTGAGTAAATGTGTCTGTGTGTGAGTAAATGTGTGTGAGAGTAAATGTGTTAGTGTGTGTGAGTAAGTGTGTGTGAGTAAATGTGTCTGAGTGTGAGTAAATGTGTGTGTGAGTAAATGTGTCTGAGTGTGTGAGTAAATGTGTGTGTGAGTAAATGTGTCTGAGTGTGTGAGTAAATGTGTGTGTGAGTAAATGTGTCTGTGTGTGTGAGTAAATGTGTGTGTGAGCAAATGTGTCTGTGTGTGTGAGTAAATGTGTGTGTGAGTAAATGTGTCTGAGTGTGTGAGTAAGTGTGTGTGTGAGTAAATGTGTCTGAGTGTGTGAGTAAATGTGTGTGTGAGTAAATGTGTCTGTGTGTGTGAGTAAATGTGTGTGTGGGTAAATGTGTCTGTGTGTGTGAGTAAGAGTGTGTGAGTAAATGTGTCTGAGTGTGAGTAAATGTGTGCGTGAGTAAATGTGTGTGTGAGTAAATGTGTGTGTGAGTAAATGTGTCTGTGTGTGTGAGTAAATGTGTGTGTGAGTAAATGTGTCTGAGTGTGTGAGTAAATGTGTGTGTGAGTAAATGTGTCTCTGTGTGTGAGTAAATGTGTGTGTGAGTAAATGTGTCTGTGTGTGTGAGTAAGTGTGTGTGTGAGTAAATGTGTCTGAGTGTGAGTAAATGTGTGTGTGAGTAAATGTGTCTGAGTGTGTGAGTAAATGTGTGTGTGAGTAAATGTGTCTGAGTGTGTGAGTAAATGTGTGTGTGAGTAAATGTGTCTGTGTGTGAGTGTGTGTGAGTAAATGTGTCTGAGTGTGAGTAAATGTGTGTGTGAGTAAATGTGTCTGTGAGTAAATGTGTGTGTGAGTAAATGTGTCTGAGTGTGTGAGTAAATGTGTCTGAGTAAATGTGTCTGAGTGTGAGTAAATGTGTGTGTGAGTAAATGTGTCTGTGAGTAAATGTGTGTGTGAGTAAATGTGTTAGTGTGTGTGAGTAAATGTGTCTGAGTGTGTGAGTAAATGTGTGTGTGAGTAAATGTGTCTGAGTGTGAGTAAATGTGTCTGTGAGTAAATGTGTGTGTGAGTAAATGTGTTAGTGTGTGTGAGTAAATGTGTGTGTGAGTAAATGTGCGTAAATGTGTGTGTGAGTAAATGTGTGTGAGTGTGTGAGTAAATGTGTGTGTGAGTAAATGTGTGTGAGTGTGTGAGTAAATGTGTGTGTGAGTAAATGTGTCTGTGTGTGAGTAAATGTGTGTGAGAGTAAATGTGTTAGTGTGTGTGAGTAAGTGTGTGTGAGTAAATGTGTCTGAGTGTGAGTAAATGTGTGTGTGAGTAAATGTGTCTGAGTGTGTGAGTAAATGTGTGTGTGAGTAAATGTGTCTGAGTGTGTGAGTAAATGTGTGTGTGAGTAAATGTGTCTGTGTGTGTGAGTAAATGTGTGTGTGAGCAAATGTGTCTGTGTGTGTGAGTAAATGTGTGTGTGAGTAAATGTGTCTGAGTGTGTGAGTAAGTGTGTGTGTGAGTAAATGTGTCTGAGTGTGTGAGTAAATGTGTGTGTGAGTAAATGTGTCTGTGTGTGTGAGTAAATGTGTGTGTGGGTAAATGTGTCTGTGTGTGTGAGTAAGAGTGTGTGAGTAAATGTGTCTGAGTGTGAGTAAATGTGTGCGTGAGTAAATGTGTGTGTGAGTAAATGTGTGTGTGAGTAAATGTGTCTGTGTGTGTGAGTAAATGTGTGTGTGAGTAAATGTGTCTGAGTGTGTGAGTAAATGTGTGTGTGAGTAAATGTGTCTCTGTGTGTGAGTAAATGTGTGTGTGAGTAAATGTGTCTGTGTGTGTGAGTAAGTGTGTGTGTGAGTAAATGTGTCTGAGTGTGAGTAAATGTGTGTGTGAGTAAATGTGTCTGAGTGTGTGAGTAAATGTGTGTGTGAGTAAATGTGTCTGAGTGTGTGAGTAAATGTGTGTGTGAGTAAATGTGTGTGTGAGTAAATGTGTCTGTGTGTGAGTGTGTGTGAGTAAATGTGTCTGAGTGTGAGTAAATGTGTGTGTGAGTAAATGTGTCTGTGAGTAAATGTGTGTGTGAGTAAATGTGTCTGAGTGTGTGAGTAAATGTGTCTGAGTAAATGTGTCTGAGTGTGAGTAAATGTGTGTGTGAGTAAATGTGTCTGTGAGTAAATGTGTGTGTGAGTAAATGAGTTAGTGTGTGTGAGTAAATGTGTCTGAGTGTGTGAGTAAATGTGTGTGTGAGTAAATGTGTCTGAGTGTGAGTAAATGTGTCTGTGAGTAAATGTGTGTGTGAGTAAATGTGTTAGTGTGTGTGAGTAAATGTGTGTGAGTAAATGTGTCTGAGTGTGTGAGTAAATGTGTGTGTGAGTAAATGTGTGTGTGAGTAAATGTGTCTGAGTGTGTGAGTAAATGTGTGTGTGAGTAAATGTGTCTGAGTGTGAGTAAATGTGTGTGTGAGTAAATGTGTGTGTGAGTAAATGTGTCTGAGTGTGAGTAAATGTGTGTGTGAGTAAATGTGTCTGAGTGTGAGTAAATGTGTGTGTGAGTAAATGTGTCTGTGTGTGTGAGTAAGTGTGTGTGTGAGTAAATGTGTCTGAGTGTGAGTAAATGTGTGTGTGAGTAAATGTGTCTGAGTGTGAGTAAATGTGTGTGTGAGTAAATGTGTGTGTGAGTAAATGTGTCTGAGTGTGAGTAAATGTGTGTGTGAGTAAATGTGTCTGAGTGTGAGTAAATGTGTGTGTGAGTAAATGTGTCTGTGTGTGTGAGTAAGTGTGTGTGTGAGTAAATGTGTCTGAGTGTGAGTAAATGTGTGTGTGAGTAAATGTGTCTGAGTGTGTGAGTAAATGTGTGTGTGAGTAAATGTGTCTGAGTGTGTGAGTAAATGTGTGTGTGAGTAAATGTGTGTGTGAGTAAATGTGTCTGTGTGTGAGTGTGTGTGAGTAAATGTGTCTGAGTGTGAGTAAATGTGTGTGTGAGTAAATGTGTCTGTGAGTAAATGTGTGTGTGAGTAAATGTGTCTGAGTGTGTGAGTAAATGTGTCTGAGTAAATGTGTCTGAGTGTGAGTAAATGTGTGTGTGAGTAAATGTGTCTGTGAGTAAATGTGTGTGTGAGTAAATGTGTTAGTGTGTGTGAGTAAATGTGTCTGAGTGTGTGAGTAAATGTGTGTGTGAGTAAATGTGTCTGAGTGTGAGTAAATGTGTCTGTGAGTAAATGTGTGTGTGAGTAAATGTGTTAGTGTGTGTGAGTAAATGTGTGTGAGTAAATGTGTCTGAGTGTGTGAGTAAATGTGTGTGTGAGTAAATGTGTGTGTGAGTAAATGTGTCTGAGTGTGTGAGTAAATGTGTGTGTGAGTAAATGTGTCTGAGTGTGAGTAAATGTGTGTGTGAGTAAATGTGTGTGTGAGTAAATGTGTCTGAGTGTGAGTAAATGTGTGTGTGAGTAAATGTGTCTGAGTGTGAGTAAATGTGTGTGTGAGTAAATGTGTGTGAGTGTGAGTAAATGTGTCAGTGAGTAAATGTGTGTGTGAGTAAATGTGTGTGAGTGTGTGAGTAAATGTGTGTGTGAGTAAATGTGTGTGAGTGTGTGCATCAGGTGAGGACACATTCAGGCGAGAACGTCATGCCTCCCAGGGTCAAATACACTGCTGAAGATGTGGAGATGCCGGTGATGGACTGGGGTTGACAATTGTAAACAATTTTACAACACCAAGTTATAGTCCAGCAATTTTATTTTAAATTCACAAGCTTTCGGAGGCTTCCTCCTTCCTCAGGTGAACGTTCACCTGAGGAAGGAGGAAGCCTCCGAAAGCTTGTGAATTTAAAATAACACTGCTGATGTTCAGTGTCTAGGCTGGAGCATGAGGATTGGTCACAGAAGAGGTAGTGAAGGGCACCCAGGGCAAGTAAATATCTTCAGGAGAGGGGGGAGAAAGGTGGACGGTGACAGGAAAGATTTCAAAGAGAAGTGAGGTATAGAAGAAACCCAACATAAGGCGAGCATTCGAAAGTAATTTTCACAACAGCTTTCGCTACAGTCCAATAGCTGAAGGTTGCACCCAGATTCATAGTGAAAAGAGGCATCAGTGCCCATTAAAACACAAGAATTGAATATTCCAGAGGCACAGAACCAGGTGGAATGCATCCAATAATATGGTTAGAAATGAGGCTAGAAGCTGTGGCTGGAATGTTTAGCAGTTCATTAAATACCAGGATAGTTCGAGAAAAATTGAAAAATAGCAAAGATTGTTCCAATTTTTCAGAAAGGTCACGTATGTGGTCCCTGTGGGGTCTGTCAGCCTGACATTTATAAAGGTGGAAAAGAGGCAGTCAAGAGCACGTAACGAGAAAAAACCCGATCTCCGAGCCCTCGCAGGGCTCTCAAAATCAGGCCCTTCCAGACAAACTTGCTCATGGTAATTTCGAGGGTACACTGCTTTGTAACCATTATACCACGTAGCACGTGAAATATTTTTACGCTGCTAAGGTGGAGCTGTGAGTCAGGCCTGTCCCTTTAACAACAAGAACAATGACCTGCATTTATATAGCACCTTTAACGAAGTAAAACGTCCCAAGCTGCTTCACAGGAGCGATTATCAAACAAAATTTGACACTGAGCCACATAAGGAGATATTAGGGCAGATGACCAAAAGCTTGGTCAAAGAGATAGGTTTTAAGGAGCATCTTAAAGGAGGAGAGAGAGAGGCGGAGAGGCTTAGAGAGGGAATTCCAGTGCTTAGGGCACAAAGTCTCATTGTTGTAAGTAAACACAGCCTGAGCGAAGTTAGAATTTAGTTGCATTTGGTGAGGGAGATTTGCAGATTGGCAGGAGCTTGTAAATTCTGGCTCTAGGTCAGTAGAAACCAGCATTTAATTGATCGACTTTCTTTTCCTTTTTAAAAAATATTTTTGACATTGATGCCTGGAGTGTGTCAAACATTCTCCAAACTCTCGTACAGATATAACAGGACTGGCGAATGAGGCAAATGCGGGGGTAGGTGGGTTGTCTAGATTTTCAGAAAGCATTTGACAAGGTTAATGATAGTAGTTCAAGTGATCGGTGTCAACCTTGACTCAGTGGTAGCACTCTCGCCTCTCAGTCAGAAGGTTGTAGATTCAAGTCCAATCCAGAGACTTGAGCACATAGTCCAGGCCGACACGCC
Source organism: Heptranchias perlo (assembly GCF_035084215.1). Taxonomy (NCBI): domain Eukaryota; kingdom Metazoa; phylum Chordata; class Chondrichthyes; order Hexanchiformes; family Hexanchidae; genus Heptranchias; species Heptranchias perlo. The sequence continues at coordinate 5,022,769 of NC_090367.1, read as the reverse complement.
CAGTGCAGTACTGAGGGAGTGCTGCACTGTCAGAGGTGCCGTCTTTCAGATGAGACGTTAAACTGAGGCCTTGTCTGCCCTCTCAGGTGGATGTAAAAGATCTATAAAATAACACAGCGCTCTCCCGGTCTTGTATATAACCTGTAATATAACACAGCACTGCCCCGGTCTTGTATATAACCTGTAATATAACACAGCACTGTCCCGATCTTGTGTATAACCTATAACATAACACAGCACTGTCCCGATCTTGTGTATAACCTGTAATACAAATCAGCATTGTCCCGATCTTGTGTACAACCTATAACATGACACAGCACTGTTCCGGTCTTGTGTATAACCTGTAATATAACACACCGCTTTCCCGGTCTTGTACAAAATTAAAGCCCATTGGATTAATGGGACAGTGGCAGCATGAATACAAAATTGGCTAAGGGACAGAAAGCAGAGAGTAGTGGTGAACGATTGTTTTTCAGACTGGAGGGAAGTATACAGTGGTGTTCCCCAGGGGTCAGTGTTAGGACCACTGCTCTTTTTGATATACATTAATGACCTGGACCTGGGTATAATTTCAAAGTTTGCAGATGACATGAAACTCAGAAATGTAACAAACTATGTGGAGGAGAGTAACAGACTTCAGGAGGACATAGACAGACTGGTGAAATGGGCAGAGACATGGCAGATGAAATTTAACATAGAGAAGTGTGAAGTGATTCATTTTGGTAGGAAGAATGAGGAGAGGCAATTTAAACTGAATGGTACAATTTTAAAGGGGATGCAGGAACAGATCCACAAATCTTTGAAATGGCAGGACAAGTTGAGAAGGCTGTTAAAAAAGCATATGGGATCCTGGGCTTTATTAATAGAAGCATAGGGTACAAAGGCACGGATGTTTTGCTAAACCTTTGTAAAACACTGGTTAGGCCTCAGCTGGAGTATTGAGTTCAATTCTGGGCACCGCACTTTAGGAAGGATGTCAAGGCCTTGGAGAGGGTGCAGAGGAGATTTACCAGAATGGTGCCAGGGATGAGGGACTTCAGTTATGTGGAGAGACTGGAGAAGCTGGGGTTGTTCTCCTTAGAGCAGAGAAGGTTAAGAGGAGATTTAATAGAGGTGTTCAAAGCAAATGGCTTTGACAGAATAAATAAGGAAAAACTCTTTCCAGTGGCAGAAGGGTCGGTAACCAGAGGACACAGATTTAAGGTGATCGGCAAAAGAGCCAGAGGTGACATGAGGAAACATTTTTTACGCAGCGAGTTGTTCTGATCTGGAATGTGCTGCCTGAAAGGGCGGTGGAAGCAGATTCAATAATAACTTTCAAAAGGGAATTGGATAAATACTTGAAGGGAAAAATTTTACAGGGCTATGGGGAAAGAGCAGGGGAATGGGATTAAAAACAGAAAATGCTGGAAAAGCTCAGCAAGTGAGGCAGACGAAAGGTCTTCGGCCTGAAATGTTAACTCCGTTTCTTTCTCCACAGAGGCTGCCTCACCTGCTGAGCTTTTCCACCATTTTCTGTTTTTATTTCATATTTCCAGCATCCGCAGTATTTTGCTTTTGATTTGGGGAATGGGATTAATTGGATAGCTCTTTCAAAGAGCTGGCACAGGCACGATGGGCTGAATGGCCTCCCCCTGTGCTGTAACATCTGTGATAACCTGTAATATAACATAGCACTGTCCCGATCTTATGCATAGCCTGTAATATAACACAGCACTGTCCTGATCTTGTATATAACCTGTAATATAACACAGCATTGTCCTGATCTTATGCACAACCTGTAATATAACACAGCACTGTCCTGGTCTGGTATATAACCTGTAATATAACACAGCACTGTCCCAGTCTTGTATATAACCTGTAATATAACACAGCACTGTCCTGGTCTGGTATATAACCTGTAATATAACACAGCACTGTCCCGAACTTATGCATAACCTGTAATATAACACAGCACTGTCCTGATCTGGTATATAACCTGTAATATAACACAGCACTGTCCTGATCTGGTATATAACCTGTAATATAACACAGCACTGTCCCGATCTTATGCATAACCTGTAATATAACACAGCACTGTCCTGATCTGGTATATAACCTGTAATATAACGCAGCACTGTCCTGATCTTGTATATAACCTGTAATATAACACAGCACTGTCCTGATCTGGTATATAACCTGTAATATAACACAGCACTGTCCTGATCTTGTATATAACCTATAATATAACACAGCGCTCTCCCAGTCTTGCATATAACCTGTAATATAACCCAGCACTGTCCTGATCTTGCGTATAACCTGTAATATAACAAAGCACAGTCCTGATCTTGTATACAACCTGTAATATAACACAGCATTGTCCTGATCTTATATATAACCTGTAATATAACACAGCACCGTCCTGATCTTGTATATAACCTGTAATATAACACAGCGCTCTCCCAGTCTTGCGTATAACCTGTAATATAACCCAGCACTGTCCTGATCTTGCGTATAACCTGTAATATAACACAGCACAGTCCTGATCTTGTATATAACCTGTAATATAACACAGCACTGCCCTGATCTTATATATAACCTGTAATATAACACAGCACAGTCCTGATCTTGAATACAACCTGTAATATAACACAGCACTGTCCTGATCTGGTATATAACCTGTAATATAACACAGCACTGTCCTGATCTTGTATATAACCTATAATATAACACAGCGCTCTCCCAGTCTTGCATATAACCTGTAATATAACCCAGCACTGTCCTGATCTTGCGTATAACCTGTAATATAACAAAGCACAGTCCTGATCTTGTATACAACCTGTAATATAACACAGCATTGTCCTGATCTTATATATAACCTGTAATATAACACAGCACCGTCCTGATCTTGTATATAACCTGTAATATAACACAGCGCTCTCCCAGTCTTGCGTATAACCTGTAATATAACCCAGCACTGTCCTGATCTTGCGTATAACCTGTAATATAACACAGCACAGTCCTGATCTTGTATATAACCTGTAATATAACACAGCACTGCCCTGATCTTATATATAACCTGTAATATAACACAGCACAGTCCTGATCTTGTATATAACCTGTAATATAACACAGCACAGTCCTGATCTTGTATATAACCTGCAATATAACCCAGCACTGTCCTGATCTTGTATATAACCTGTAATATAACACGGCGCTCTCCCAGTCTTGCGTTTAACCTGTAATATAACACAGCACTGTCCTGGTCTGGTATATAACCTGTAATATAACACAGCACTGTCCTGATCTTATATATAACCTGTAATATAACACAGCACAGTCCTGATCTTGTATATAACCTGTAATATAACACAGCGCTCTCCCAGTCTTGCGTATAACCTGTAATATAACACAGCACAGTCCTGATCTTGTATATAACCTGTAATATAACACAGCACTGTCCTGATCTTATATATAACCTGTAATATAACACAGCACTGTCCTGATCTTATATATAACCTGTAATATAACACAGCACAGTCCTGATCTTGTATATAACCTGTAATATAACACAGCGCTCTCCCAGTCTTGCGTATAACCTGTAATATAACCCATCACTGTCCTGATCTTGCGTATAACCTGTAATATAACACAGCACAGTCCTGATCTTGTATATAACCTGTAATATAACACAGCACTGTCCTGATCTTATATATAACCTGTAATATAACACAGCACAGTCCTGATCTTGTATATAACCTGTAATATAACACAGCGCTCTCCCAGTCTTGCGTATAACCTGTAATATAACCCAGCACTGTCCTGATCTTGCATATAACCTGTAATATAACACAGCACAGTCCTGATCTTGTATATAACCTGTAATATAACACAGCACTGTCCTGATCTTGTATATAACCTGTAATATAACCCAGCACTGTCCTGATCTTGTATATAACCTGTAATATAACACGGCGCTCTCCCAGTCTTGCGTTTAACCTGTAATATAACACAGCACTGTCCTGGTCTGGTATATAACCTGTAATATAACACAGCGCTCTCCCAGTCTTGCGTATAACCTGTAATATAACACAGTGCTGTTGCAATGTAATGCCTCATTAGTAGAAAGTTACTAACTCACACAATACTTTGAGAGGAATTGTGTTTAGCTCAGGCTCGGCTGCAAATCCAAAGCGAGAGCTGAGCATGACCGGAGAGGAAGCACCTGAGGCAGATTTCCTGGAGAAATTGTAATCTCTCTGTTGACACAGCGCCTGTTTTGGGAATTCTACTCAAGTCTTAAAACCCAGTTAATGACTAAATGTTTCCATGCGAGCCCTTCGTCCAGTTGTGGTGTTGATTTCACTCAAGGCTGTGGTCCCAGGATTTCCAGAGCGTGCACAGGCCCTGGTGCAGTTTAGCTGCATGTGGGATCTTGCTGTGCAGTCATTGGGCTGCCACTTTTGCTTGTACAATGACAAAAACTCCACGTCACAAGTAATTCATTGGTAGTGAAAGGCTTTGGGGTGTTCTGAGGACATGTTGAGGTGCTGTGGAAATGCAAGGTCTAACCTTTTAGACCAAATCTCCTCCCCGTTCTCTCCCCCTGTCCCCCCCCCCCACCCCCCCACCTCCTTTCGAAGGTGTTGACTGTACAATTCAACAGCCACCGATTGACCCCCCACCCCCCCCCCAGCCAAACCTCCTGCAAAGCGCACGTAGGTGAGTATCAGTCGGCTGATCCACTATGGAGGGCATCACAATCAGGCTCGACTGGAAAGCAATCAGGAGCAGGGCCCTGGGCCAGTATGTCCCCACCCTAGCTCAGAGGCACCAAGGCCAATTGTCACGGCCCAGCTGCATGACCTGGGGATGCACTAACCACAGCACCGACCGGAGATTGAACCTAGTACTGTAAGGCCCTGTACCACACTGAGGGACTCTAACTTATTCTTTCCCAGGGCCTCAAAACTGCGGGCCCCCCCCCCCTCAAGAAAGATCTTCCGATTCAGAACTTGTTAGATGTGATTCTTGAGTCACAGAGTTCTCAATACCATTCATTTTGTGCATGTGTGTGTATTTTTTTTAGAAAGTCTTGAAAAGAAGCTTTAATTAAAAGAAAGAGAGATGTCAGACTTTAATCACATGGCTCTGGTTTCTGTGCAAGGTACTAATTTGGTTCAAATTCTTCAGTCTCTCGTTTCCGCCTTTCAATGATTCCCGTAGTCCAGTCAGGGGTCGGGGCCTCAGCTTCATCGTTCACCCCCTCTCTCCTCTCGGGACAATGGAACATTCCACACACCCCCCCCCACCTCACACCCTGCCAGGATACCAAGGCCTCCAGCACTGCCCCTCCCTCGAGCTCAGTCCTCCTCCTCCTCCTCCTCCTCCCCCCCCCCACACTTCCTCCCGCCCGACGTCTTGTTTACATTCCCAGTGGCAGGGCACGTTAAACCGGCCCCTTTTAATGTTGCTGCTCACAGCCAACAGTGGGCAAATGGGGCAGGTGTTGTTGACGGCACTAAGTGCCCCTATACGTGCAAGAAGCTGGGGCAGAGGGAACATCTGGGGCAGAGGGAACATCTGGGTCAGCTGTAACCTCACAGTGTCTGGCAGCCAGGAAAGAAAAGAAATGTTTGCGTTCATATAGCGCCTTTCACGTCCTCAGGACGTCCCAAAGCACTTTACAGCCAATGAAGTACTTTTTGAAGTGTAGTCACTTTTGTAATGTAGGAAACACGGCAGCCGATTTGAGCACAGCAAGATCCCACAAACAGCAATGAGATGATGACCAGATTTTTTTTTAGTGATGTTGGTTGAGGGATAAATATTGGCCCCAGGACACCGGGGAGAACTCCCCCCCTGCTCTTCTTCCAATAGTGGCTGTGGGATCCTTCACGTCCACCTGAGAGGGCAGACGGGGCCTGGGTTTAACGTTTCGTCCAAAAGACGCCACCTCCGAGAGTGCAGCACTCCCTCAGTACGGCACTGGGGGCGTCGGCCTAGATTATAAGCTCAAGTCCCTGGAGTGCGACTGGAACCCACAACCTTCTGACGCAGAGGTGGGAGTGCTACCCACTGAGCGATGTCTGACAGCTGATTGCCACACAGCTATTCTGTGCCTCTTCACCCCACCACAAAAAGGCAGATTTCTTTCACCTTGGGACCCTAACTAAGGCCACAGGGGCCTAACTCTCCAGGCCGATGTCTTACTGAGCCATAAAGATCCAACGTTCGATCCCATGGTCGGTGCTGAGTTAGCTGATCCCGGCCTTGGGCAGCTGATGTATGGGAGGAGAGGTGGGTGGGTGGGCCCTGGGCTGGGGAAAGGAGAATCAGCCGTCTGGAAAGTGCGTGCATGAGGAACGGTCTGGGCTGTGGTAAACCCCCCTACCACATTGTTCCAATAATGTGCCGACACTCAGTGAGGAACGGACACTTTGTAGGTCAGTGGAGCTATGCTCTAGCATGAGTCACCACCTTCAGGAGGGGGAGAGAGAGAGAGAGAGAGAGAAGTGGAGAGAAAGAAATACCATTGGTGTTACATATTACATATAATTCACAGCACAGAAACAGGCCATTCAGCACAGCCTGGTCTATGCCGGTGTTTATGCTCCACGCGATCCTCATCCCATCCCTCTCCATCTAACCCTAACGACGTATCCTTCCATTCCTTTCTCCCTCAAATACTTATCTAACTTCCCCTTAAATGCATCTATTCTATTGGCCTCAACCACTCCTTGTGGGAGTGAGTTCCACATTCTCACCACTCTCTGCGTAAAGAAGTTTCTCCTGAATTCCCTATTGGATTTATTAGTGACTATCTTATATTAATGACCCTTACATTTGGACTCCCCACAAGTAGGAATATCTTCTCTACGTCTATCCTATTTTAAATCAGGTCACCTCTCAGTCTTCTCTTTCCTAGAGAAAAGAGCCCCAGTCCATTCATGGCATGTGACTGTGCCTGGGGACTGTACAGCTGTGATACATCTGTTTCCCCTAGGCTCTGTGAGGCTGCAACACCCCAGGATCCTGTGCCAACGTCAAGCCATCTTTTGTTTCTTTATGTAGACGGGCGGGATTTAAACGCAATGAAATCAGGATTTATTCTCTCCCTCTCTCTGGTAGGCACTCTGCAGGGTAGCTCTAAGCCGCTCCACATTCCTTGAATAAAATTCCAAGCTCGCTGGAGTATCAAGGGAGGGGGTCTCAGGCATCCGAGGAATGAGAGAGTGCCTGTGACTCCTCACAGCTCTGAAGGTCGCAGCTCGCCCCCACTGCTGAAACCAGAGGAAAACAAGCCTGGGATCACTTTGGTGAGAGCTGGAAATAAAAAACATGTTGCTCAGAGTGGGAACGAGCTCCTGATCAGGGGAGAGGGCAGATGTACCCACCCAGAAATCATCGCACACATCTGTGCTGCATTAGGGACTGCCCACCCTGGCTCAAGTTCTCTATCACTCTCTCTCTCGCTCTCTCGCTCTCTGTCACTCTCTCTCTGCCTCTCTCTCTTTCTGTCTTTCTCTCTCTCCCCCCTCTCTGTGCCTCTCTGTGCCTGTCTGTCTCTCTCACTCTCTCTCTCTGTCACTCTCTCTCTGCCTCTCTCTCTTTCTGTCTCTCTCTCTCTCTCCCCCCCTCCTCTGTGCCTCTCTCTGTCTCTCTCTCCTCCCTCTCTCTCACTGTCTGTCTCTCTCTGTCTCTCTCTCTCTCACTCTCGCTCTCTCTCTCTGCCTCTCTCTCTTTCTGTCTGTCTCTTTCTCCCCCACCCCGTGCCTCTCTCTCTCACCCCCCCCTCTGTGCCTCTCTCTGTCTCTCTCTCCCCCCCCTCTCTTTCTGTCTCTCTCTCTCCTCCACCCCGTGCCTCTCTCTCTCCCCCCCTCTCTCTCTCTGTCTGTCTCTCTCTAAGCCCTCCCTCCTTTTCCTTTTGGGTTGCTTTTAGTTCAGAGTTTCTTCTCTCTGTCCCCCACCCTCCTCCTGAAGGGCGTGACCCCACACCATGGGGGCGTTCTTCGCAGGCGCCCATAATGCATCCATGCCTGAGCCTCGACAGCGTGTGGCAGCAGGTTATTTGACCGCAGGGTGAAAAAAAAGAAAGACTTGCGTTTATATAGCATCTTTCACAACCTTTACAGCCAATGAAGTACTTTTTGAAATGTAGTCACTGTTGTAATGTAGGAAACTTGGCATCAATTTGCGCACAGCAAGATCCCACGAACAGCAAATTGATCATGACCATTTAATCCGTTTTAGTGATGTTGGTTGAGAGATAGATTTCGGCCAGGACACCGGGGAGAACTCCCCCCTGCTCTTCTTCCAATAGTGGCTGTGGGATCTTTTCCATCCACCTGAGAGGGGCAGAAAGGGCCTCGTTTTAATGTCTTGTCCGAAAGACGGATGAACTCAAGTCTCTGGATTGAGGCTTGAACCCATGATCTTCTCACTCAGAGGCAAGACAGATGGGGGTGGGTATCGCATCTGAGCCCAATCCTATCCTCAGGCACACACTTTCCAGCAGGACAGCGATGAGGACTGGGAATACTGACTGACTTCATTCCCCCGAATAGGCCAGCAGTACTGAGGCCTATTGCAGCCCCCCACCCCCCCCCCCCCCGGATCGCGGCCTCGAAGAAGAGCAGGGGAGTTCTCCCTGGTGTCCTGGCCAATATTAATCCTTCAACCAACATCACTAAAACAGATTATCTGGTCATTATCACATTGCTGCTTGTGGGATCTTGCTGTGCGCAAATTGGCTGCCGACTGCAATTGACTAACAGCACAGACCAGATATTCCTCGTCGCTATGGCTTGGTACCGTGAGCCACAGGAGGGAGCGGCTAGGAGCCTTTCCCGAGAAAACTTCCATCCACTCTGACTGATGGGAATCTGTTATGTCGCCCTGGGAACTGCAAGAGTGGTGGCTAACAGAACTGGATTCAGGGAATTGCCTTCAGTGTCCCTCCACCCCCCCCCCCTCCCCCCCCCACAAGGTTGTGAGAGGGGAGGGGGGGAAAATCATCCAGGATCCCTGCTCCCAACCGCTAGCCAGATGCCTGCCGGGTAGCGAGCATGCAATACGGGATCGGGCGCGGCTCGTGACTCATCCCACGGTCGACACTCCCTGTCTGTGCTGTGAAGAATGTGCGATACAGGACGAGCCAGAGCCTACAGGAGAAGATGATGGTGGAGAGGGGTGGAGTAGGGGAACTGCAATGGGGAATAAACCAATAGCCAGGAAGAATGAGACAATCTGTCATCCTTCCCAAGTTTGCTAAAAAAAAATGTTGGAGAAACGCTCCCTCTCTCTCTCTCTCTCTCTCTCTCCCAAGACAAACGGAAAGTATGAATCACACACAATGTGTTTCTGTGAATCACAGCTCAATCAAGCCACATGTTCCTGATTACAGGCGCACTCATCTCTAGAGAGGGGGGGGGGCAATTGGAGGGGGTCCCGAGTTACCACATCACCAACTTGGATCATAAGGGCCCCGCCCCCACCACCCCGGTCGAGTGGATCGTAGGGCTCAGCCTGTACCCTACCAGCAATTAGTGCAGAGCAAGATCCCACAAACATCGACAAGATGAATGCCCGGTTAATCTGTTGTTTGGTGGGGTTGGTTGAGGGAGGAATGTTGGCCCGAGAGACCGAGAGAACTCCCTGATCTTTGAGTAATGCTGCGGGATGTTTAATACCCACCTGACCGATTCAGAATGAACGACAGCGAATTGCCCTCAGTGCCCGTCGAGTTAAAGGCGGTGGGGGGGGGGGGGGCAGAGGGGAATCCGCCAGAGTTCCAACTTCTGATCGCTATCCTGTGACCCACCTTTCTGGAAAGTACATGGGCAGCTCAGCTTGTGACGCTCCCCATGGTCAAAATTCACTAGGCACACACTTGGGTGAGGTCCTTGATTTAACGCCTCACCCGAAAGAAGGCACCTCTGACAGTGCAGCACTCCCTCAGTACTGAAGAGTCAGCCTCGATTGTGTGCTCCTGTCCTGGAGTCGGACTTGAATCCATGACCTTCTGACTCGGAGGCAAGATTGCTCAGTGGGTAAATGCACTGCCCAGAGTGGGTACTGAGCCCTAAAGGTCAGGAAAGGCCCGGGTTTCATTCCCTCTCCTGGTCACAATTCAGTGACTCCTTGCCGGGAAGAGTGTGCACATGTGGCTAGCAGCTGTGGACGGGGCTGATCTTGGCTGCGACGCCTTCTGTGGTCAAATAGCCGGACGACAATCACCGGCAAGATAGCAGCACGAGGGTGGGCCCCGGGAGTAGGTGCTTCAAGGTGGTCGTGGGACTGTTCCCCAGGTGCTTCAGGAGGAGGAACGGAGACGTAGATACAAGATTAAATGTCAGAGATTTAGGACAGAGGGCAGGGGAAGCCTTTTCATACAGAGGGCTAAGAGGCTGTGGAATGCACTAGCACAGTTAGTGATTGAAGCAGAGGCCATGTCAACATTTAAGAATAGATTAGATAGGTGGTTGAAGGAAAGGAGAATAAAGGGATACGGGAACAGGGAGGGCACATGGGATTAGGACGAACAATCGTGTGGAAGATAAACACCAACTGGGATTGGTTGGGCCGAATGGCTATAATTTCTATGTACAATGGAGGGAAAAAATTGATCTCTGAGCTGCAATTCTGTCAAAATAACAGAGAGGAGCCTGGGAGGGAGGGGGGATTACATTTCAGATCACTCACCTTTCAACTCCGGGCTGTGGGCTCAAGTGCAGCCCACGCAGATGTGATGAAAGTCCCCTGTGTTCGCAGGCTGCTGTCGGTTCCCAGTCAGATGCCTGGACTGTTTCAGCGAAGTTTGGAACCATGAATGGCATCTAAACAAAAGAGAGGGAAACAATGCTCCACTTTATTGTTGGAGAGACTTGTTACCACGGGTGGTCCCAGGACTGACTGTCCCAGCACTAACTGACCCAGGACTGATTATCCCAGCACTAACTGACCCAGGACTGATTATCCCAGCACTGACTGACCCAGGACTGACTGTCCCAGCAACGACAGGCACTGTTCAAGACTGAGTGTCCCAGCACAGACTGTGTGTATAACAGGACTGAGTGTCCCAGCACTGACTGTGTGTATAACAGGACTGAGTGTCCCAGCACCGACTGTGTATATAACAGGACTGAGTGTCCCAGCACTGACTGTGTGTATAACAGGACTGAGTGTCCCAGCACTGACTGTGTGTATAACAGGACTGAGTGTCCCAGCACTGACTGTGTGTATAACAGGACTGAGTGTCCCAGCACTGACTGTGTGTATAACAGGACTGAGTGTCCCAGCACTGACTGTGTGTATAACAGGACTGAATGTCCCAGCACTGACTGTGTGTATAACAGGACTGAGTGTCCCGGCACTGACTGTGTGTATAACAGGACTGAGTGTCCCGGCACTGACTGTGTGTATAACAGGACTGAGTGTCCCAGCACTGACTGTGTGTATAACAGGACTGAGTGTCCCAGCACTGACTGTGTGTATAACAGGACTGAGTGTCCCAGCACTGACTGTGTGTATAACAGGACTGAGTGTCCCAGCACTGACTGTGTGTATAACAGGACTGAGTGTCCCAGCACTGACTGTGTGTATAACAGGACTGAATGTCCCAGCACTGACTGTGTGTATAACAGGACTGAGTGTCCCGGCACTGACTGTGTGTATAACAGGACTGAATGTCCCAGCACTGACTGTGTGTATAACAGGACTGAGTGTCCCAACACTGATTATGTATAACAGGACTGAATGTCCCAGCACTGACTGTAAATCAGGACTGACTGTCCCAGCACTGTGTGTTTAATACAGGTGGATGTAAAAGATCCAGCGGAGGAGTTCTCCCCTATGTCCTGGCCCACATTTATTCCTCAACAAACATCACTAAAACAGATTATCCTGTCATTATCTCATTGCTCTTTGTGGGAGCTTGCTGTGTGCAAATTGGCTGCTGTGTTTCCTACATTACAACAGGGACTATATTTTACAAGTTCTTTGGTAAAGCGTTTTGGGACGTCCTGAAGTTGTGTGAAAGGTGCTATAGAAACATAGAAAAATTTATGGCACAGAAGGAGGCCATTCGGCCCATTGTGCCTGTGCCAGTCGAAAAAGAGCCTAATCCCACTTGCCAATACTTGTTCAGTAGCCTTGTAGGTTATGGCACTTCAAGTGTGCATCCAAGTACTTTTTAAATGTGATGAGGGTTTCTGCCTCTACCACCCTTTCAGGCAATGAGTTCCAGACTCCCATCACCCTCTGGGTAAAAAAAAATTTCCTCAGCTCCCCTCTAATCCTTCTACCAATTACTTTAAATCTATGCCCCCTGGTTATTGACCTCTCTGCTAAGGGAAATAGGCCCTTCCTATCCACTCTGTTTTGGCCCCTCATAATTTTATAGACCTCAATTAAATCTCCCCTCAGCCTCCTCTGTTCCAAAGAAAACAACTCCAGCCTATCCAATCTTTCCTCATAGCTAAAATTCTCCAGTCCTGGCAACATCCTTGTCAATCTCCTCTGTGCCCTCTCTAGTGCAATCACATCTTTCCTGTAATGTGGTGATCAGAACTGTGTGCAGTACTCAAGCTGTGGCCCTAACTAGTGTTTTATACGGTTCTAGCATAACATCCTTGCTCTTATAGTCTATGCCTCGGCTAATAAAGGAACGTATCCCTTATGCCTTCTTAACCACCTTATCTCCATGTCCTGCTACCTTCAGGGATCTGTGGACATGCACTCCAAGGTCCCTCACTTCCTCAACACCTCTCAGTATCCCCCCATTTATTGTGTATTCCCTTGCCTTGTTTGCCCTCCCCAAATGCATTACCTCACACTTCTCTGCATTGAATTCCATTTGCCACTTTTCTGCCCACCTGACCAGTCCGTCGATATCTTCCTGCAGTCTACAGCTTTCCTCCTCACTATCAACCACATGGCCAATTTCTGTAAATTCTGCAAACTTAAATGCAAATCTTTCTTTTTCTTTCTTACGAGCCACTGCCTTGATAGGCAGGCTGAGCTTGGTTGGCCAAACAAGGGGGAACTTGCTCGTACTCTGTGCTCCATGATTTCAGCTGGTTAAATAGCGGTGCCTGTCCGCACTCTTGGAGTACTGTCAAGCAAATGTTAGGTGAGTGGGGAGTGTCCCTATCCCTATCCCTACCTGCGTGGATTTCTCAGAGGCTTTGATGCGCAAACGCTGAAGCCCAGTGATGGGGGTCAGCACGTGCATTTTGCGCCAGACTAACCGCAACTATTAATACCCCGCCAGCTGCAGCAGATCACAGGCAGAGACGCCCAGTGTTGTTCCAGCCGATGTGGATGAACGTCTTGGGTTTTCCAATCAGTTCTGCCGAGGCCAGCATTGTCTTAACAGGAAGAGGTTGCCACAGCAACCCAGAAATAAGTGCCTACGTGTAACGAAAGGAGTGACTTCACTTCCCCCTTTTAAGCAGTCAGTTTAGACCCGTTTCCAAGCAACCGGGTTTTTTTCCTTAAACCTCTCCCCCTCACCAACTCCATCAATTTCCCCTTTCTCCTGAAGGCACTGGTTCCGCTGGGGCACACTCCCACGCCCACATTGCCCCATGTGCCATCATTCAGACGCTAAGCTGAACAGTTAGTCTCGACCTGGAAGGGTGTCACAGTCCAACCCAATCCCGGACTCCACCGATGCCCACCTGAACACTTTCGGCTATGGGGAGGGGGCTAATCGCTAGATAATAGTCAGGAGAAAGGGACCCTGGCTGATTTTCCCCAGTCTTAACCCCATCGTGCTCGGTGCACACACAGCGGAGTTCAGGGGAGGCCCAATCCGCTGACCGAATTGAGTCAATAAAAATGCCCAGATAGCTCAGTGGGTAAATGAGGGGACGGTGGTGCAGTGATTAACTGGACTAGTAATCCAGGGAACATGAGTTCAAATCCCACCATGGCAGTTTGAGAATTTCAATTCAGTTTTAAAAAGCTGGTATCAATAAAAGTGACCATGAAGGTGTCGGATTGTTGCAAAAACCCAACTGGTTCACTGATGTCCTTTAGGGAAGGAAACCTGCCGTCCTTACCCAGTCTTGGCCTCTATGTGACTCCAGTCCCACACCAATGTAGTTGACTCGAAAGCTGCCCCCTGAAGTAGCCTAGCAGGCCACACAATTGTATCACCATCTTCTCAGGGCAACTAGGGATGGGCAATGAATGCTGGCCTTACCAGCGACCCCCACATCCTGAGAACTTTTTAGAAAATGTACACTCCAGGAAGGCCCCGGGTTCAGACCTCAGTCTGTACTGGGTTAGTTGATCTCACTGTACGACCATTACAATTGGGTCGAGTACTGAGCAGGCAGTGTGTGTTGGCAGGCAGGGGTGGGGTGGGGTTGGGTGGTGGGAATCAGCCAGAGTTCCTTCTTCTACCCGCTGTCTGGTGTGGGTGCACCGTACAGATAGAAGTTACACTGTACAGATGGACAATGTTGTATTGTGCAGATAAATGGGATGGTACTGTGCAGGCAATGTCTTTGACGATGTTACAATTGGCTTCAGTGCCCCGGGAATAAATCGGCCAGGGGTTTTTTTTGGTCCTGATCGGTGTCCGGTGACCCCTGCTGGAAAGTGTATGCAGTGAATGTTGGGGGGAGAACAGGATCGGGAGTGGGGTGGGATGGGGGGGGGGGGAGGCTGAATTTTCACCTTCTCCGCCCGGGAGTAACCTGGTGAAACGGACGGCTGTCGATTTATAGAGCCCGCCCTGTGTTCAATCCGCTGGTTCCAACAGAACGAAAATCGGGCGGGCGAAGTTGCAAATGCCACCCCCCGACATTCTGTCGTGATGCCCTCCATTGCCAAGTAGCCAGTGGAGACTCACCTGTCCAGGCTCTCACACGCGAGAGGTAGGAGGTGCGGCTGGTCCCTGTGGGCCCCGTATCTCAGCAGGAGGCAGCCCCTTAAAGAGCTGGAGGACAAGAGAGAGAGAGAGAGTGTCCGGGGGTAGAAGATTAAATGAATTGGGGGCCTCTACCTCATGTGAACTCCCCTCGGTTTGGCCGTGAATTTTGTCCACAGCTGCTGCATGAGAGGCAGCCTTGATCATTCTTTGGGTCTGCTGAAGTGATTTGGTTTATGTCCACAGTTGATTAGGACTCTCTCCCTTATCCAGACATCAATTCCAAGCCCTCCCCGCACTCCCCCTCCCCCTCCTCCCTCCTCTGGCTGTCAGCCTGTTAGACTCTGTGTGTGGTTCGAATCTAGGCCCTTTCTATCTGCGCCCAGCCTCTTGGAGACGCATCCAGTGTAACTCAGTCACCACAAGTCCAGAATAAAGAGTAAGCAATTCCTTTTTTTTAAAAATGCCTTTAGCTCGAACGTTCAGCTGAGATGACTGTTTCCAAGGAAACCGGATATCAAATAGGCTAAAGGATAATGAGCAGGTGGCCTGGTGATGCACTTGGTTAAAATACAGTATAAGTCCACTGTGTTTTATGAATATTTTCCGATACTCTCTCTTCCTTCCTCTTTTCAAGGCACTGACTCATCCCAGGGTACGATCCACGCCTCCGATTCCTCACCTAGTGCCCATTCTTCATCGGCCTGGACGGTGAGCGCCAGCCGGATGTTCAATTGTGGACGGCAACACTGCCGAGCCCAATCCTGATCCTGCCCTTACCCGACATCAGCTCACGCACATTATCCAGTCGCTGGATAGCGATCGGGAGCAGCAGCTCTGGCTGAGTTTCTTTCCCCCCTCCCGAACTTAGGTGCTAACTGTAGCCCCCACCCCCCACACCTCCCACAGCTGCCCCGACTAATGGGATGAACTGCAAGAGCCCGACGTTAAACGAGCTGGGGGCAGTGTCAACGTTTCTAATGAGTGCAAAACTGCTCCGGATTTGGTATTCTGACTGGCATCACACTGGCATTCTGACTCAGAGAGGACGCAGGATGGTTCAGGGAAGTAATAAATGTCGCACAGGTGCAGACAGGCCTCGGTGTAAAGGAATTTTATAGAGGGAGCTTTACTCTGTATCTAACCCGTGCTGTACCTGCCCTGGGAGTGTTTGATGGGACAGTGTAGAGGGAGCTTTACTCTGTATCTAACCCGTGCTGTACCTGCCCTGGGAGTGTTTGATGCTGACACTGGTTGCCAAAAATGGCAGCGTTTTTCCTTGCTCAGCTGTCATTGGGAAAATGCTAGAATCCATTATTAAGGAAGTAGTAACAGGACATTTGGAGACTCATAATACAATCAAGGAGAGTCAAGATGGTTTTATGAAGGGGAAATCATGTCTGACATATTTATTAGAGTTCTTTGAGGAAGTAATGGGCAGGGTGGATAAAGGGGAACCAATGGATGCAGTATATTTGGATTGCCAAAAGGCATTCGATAAGGTGCCACATAAAAGATTACTGCACAAGATAAGAGCTCATGGTGTTGGGAGTAATATACTGGCATGGATAGAGGATTGGCTAACTAACAGAAAACAAAGAGTCGGGATAAAAGGGTCTTTTTCAAAATGGCAATCTGTAACTAGTGGGGTGCCGCAGGGATCAGTGCTGGGGCCTCAACTATTTACAATATATATCAATGACTTGGATGAAGGAACAGAGTGTCTTGTGGCCAAATTTGCTGATGATACAAAGATAGGTGGAAAAGCAAGTTGTGAGGAGGACACAAAGTGTCTGCAAAGGAATATTGACAGGTTAAGCGAATGGGCAAAAATTTGGCAGGTGGAATATGTGGGAAAATGTGAAGTCATCCACTGTGGGAGGAAAAATAAAAAAGCAAAAAATAATTTAATGGAGAAATACTACAAAATGCTGCGGTACAGAGGGATCTGGGTGTCTTCATACATGAAACACAAGAAGTCAACATACAGGTGCAGCAGGTAATCTGGAAGGCAAACGGAATATTGGCCTTTATTTCTAGGGGGATGGAGTATAAAAGCAGGGAAGTCATGCTACAACTGTACAGGGTGCTGGTGAGACCACACCTGGAGTACTCCATACAGTTCTGGTGTCCTTATTTAAGGGAGGACATACTTGCATTGGAGGCAGTTCAGAGAAGGTTCACTAGGTTGATTCTGGGTATGGAAGGGTTGTCTTATGAGGAAAGATTGAACAGGTTGGTTCTATACTCATTGGAGTTTAGAAGAATGAGAGGAGATCTTATTGAAACATACAAGATTCTGAGGGGACTCGATAGGGTAGATGCTGAGAGGATGTTACCCCTCATGGGGGAATCTAAAACTAGGGGGCATAGTCTCAGAATAAGGGGTCGCCCGTTTAAGAGGGAAATGAGGAGGAATTTCTTCTCCCAGAGGGTCGTGAATCTTTGGAATTCTTTACCCCAAAAAGCTGTGGAGGCTGAGTCATTGAATACATTCAAGGCTGAGTTAGAGAAATGTTTGATCAGCAAGGGAGTCAAAGGATATGGGGAAAGGGCAGGAAAGTGGAGTTGAGGTAAAAATCAGATCAGCCGTGATCTCATTAAATGGCGGAGCAGGCTCTCGGGACCGAATGGCCCACTCCTGCTCCTATCTCTTATGGTCTTATGGTCAGCATTAACATCCCTCACCCTAAGGAGCATAAACACCAGTTTTAGGAAGGATATCAAGAGCTTGGAGAGGGTGCAGAGGAGATTTACTGTAACTATACCAGTTACTTCAGTTACGTCGAGAGACTGGAGAAGTGGAGCAGGGAAGGTTAACGGGAGATTTAATAGAGGAGTTCAAAATTATGAGAGGTTTTGATAGATTAAATAAGGAGAAACTTTCCACTGGCAGGAGGGTCGGTCACCAGGGGACACAGAATTAAGATAATTGGCAAAAAGAAGAGGGGAAGAGGAGAATTATCTTCATGCAGCGAGTTGTTATGATCTGGAATGCATTGCCTGAAAAAGGTGGTGGAAGCAGATTCAAAAGTAACTTTCAAAAGGGAATTAGATAAATACTTGAAGGGAAAAAATTTACAGGGCAATGGGGAAAGAGCAGGGGGATGAGTGGAACTAATTGGATAGCTCTTCCAAAGAGCCGGCACAGGCAAGATGGGCCGAATGGCCTCCATTCTGTGCTGTATCATTCTATGATTCTAGTTTAAAAGAGAACAGGGTGGAGGAAGGGTTTGCAAATCTGGGGGATCAGGGCATTTACTGGGGGACAATGTTACATTTGGAGGGGGACCAGGGTATACACCCGAGGATTGCCGATTCTCAAAGGCAGGAGTGCCAGCATTGAATGTGCAGCTGGCAGCAGAGGCTGGTGGTGCCGTTTATTGCGAGCAGATGGCTTGACTCAAGAGGCAGGAGGGGGATGAAAGGGGAGCAGCTGGACTTGGCAGCCGCTAGTCCACCTCCTGTTTGGTGATAACAGAGGCGTGTTGGCAGAGAGAGCCACAGCTGGAACCCTCGGCCTGCAGGGAGACGCAGTGGTCCGCAAAAACGTTTGCGAGTGGAGTCCACAACCTCAGAGTCAATGGGAGGCCCAGTGGAGCCATAAGAAGGGGGCACAGGAGAGACAAGGGAACCACAACAGGGGGTGAAGTTTGGTGGGGGAGGGAGTAGAGGCTAAGAGGGGAGGGAGGGAGTAGGGGCTGAGAGGGGAGGGAGGGAATAGGGGCTGAGAGGGGAGGGAGGGGGGAGTAGGGGCTGAGAGGGGAGGGAGGGGGGAGTAGGGGCTGAGAGGGGAGGGAGGAGGGAGTAGGGGCTGAGAGGGGAGGGAGGGGGGAGTAGGGGCTGAGAGGGGAGGGAGGAGGGAGTAGGGGCTGAGAGGGGAGGGAGGGGGGAGTAGGGGCTGAGAGGGGAGGGAGGGGGGAGTAGGGGCTGAGAGGGGAGGGAGGGGGGAGTAGGGGCTGAGAGGGGAGGAAGGGGGGAGTAGAGGCTGGAGGAGGGAGGGAGTAGTTGGGGGGGGAAGGGAGGGAGTAGATACTGGGGAAGGGGAAGTAGAGGATGAGAGGGGAGGGAGGGGGGAGTAGAGGCTGGGGGAGGGAGGGAGTGAGTAGAGGCTAGTGGGGGGGAGGGGGGAGTACAGGATGGGGGAGAGAGTAGAGGATGGGGGAGAGAGTAGAGGCTGGGGGGGTAGGAGGGAGGGAGTAGAGAAGGAAAGAGTAGTAGCTGGTGAGGAGGGAGCAAGGTAGAGGCTGGGGTGGGAGGGAGGGAGTAGAGGCTGGGGTGGGAGGGAGTAGAGAAGGAGGGAGTAGTGGCTGGTAGGAGGGAGTAGTGGCTGGGGGAGGGAGGGAGCAGAGGCTGGGGGAGGGAGGGAGCAGAGGCTGGGGGAGGGAGGGAGCAGAGGCTGGGGGAGGGAGGGAGGGAGCAGAGGCTGGGGGAGGGAGGGAGGGAGCAGAGGCTGGGGGGGGAGAGAGAGGGAGCAGAGGCTGGGGGGGGAGAGAGAGGGAGCAGAGGCTGGGGGGGGAGAGAGAGGGAGCAGAGGCTGGGGGGGGAGAGAGAGGGAGCAGAGGCTGGGGGGGAGAGAGAGGGAGCAGAGGCTGGGGGGGGAGAGAGAGGGAGCAGAGGCTGGGGGGGAGAGAGAGGGAGCAGAGGCTGGGGGGGGAGAGAGAGGGAGCAGAGGCTGGGGGGGGAGAGAGAGGGAGCAGAGGCTGGGGGGAGAGAGAGGGAGCAGAGGCTGGGGGGGGGGGGGGGAGAGAGGGAGCAGAGGCTGGGGGGGGGGGGAGAGAGGGAGCAGAGGCTGGGAGGGAGAGAGAGGGAGCAGAGGCTGGGGGGGGGAGAGAGAGGGAGCAGAGGCTGGGGGGGGGAGAGAGGGAGCAGAGGCTGGGGGGGAGAGAGAGAGGGGGAGCAGAGGCTGGGGGGGTAGAGAGAGGGAGCAGAGGCTGGGGGGAGGGAGTAGAGGCTGGGTGGAAGGAGGAAGGGAGTAGAGGCTGGGGAGGGAGGGAAGGAGGGAATAGAGGCTGAGGATGGAGGGAGGGAGGGTGCAGAGGCTGGGGGAAGGAGTAGAGGCTGGGGCCAGGGAGAGAGCAGAGTTTGGGGGATGGAGGGAGGAAGCAGTGGCTGGAGGGAGGGAGGGAGCAGAGGCTGGAGGGAGGGAGGGAGTAGATGCTGGGGGGTTGGTGGGGGTAGTAGGGACCATTGGGGCCAGGAGCTAGAGGTCAGGCCTCAAAAACGGAGACTGTTTTCTTAGCAAATTTATTTCCAAATTTATCACTGGATTAAACTTTTTGTTTTGTCGTTTTTTCTTTTGATGTCAGGATTGTTTAAAGGGTAAATAGTTAGCAAAAGAGATCTGCGTTATTAAAATAGTCAGAAAACTATAATCTTTTAGTATCTGACACAAGAAATTGATTAAAGAGTCAAAATCCTATCGGCAGGGATGCCTCCCATGGTCGAACAGCCAACCACCCACCATCGGTGCGATGAGGGTCCAGAGGGTGACTGTGGGACTGACACCCAATGGGGAGTCGGTGGCTCTCGGGGGAAGAATGGAAAAGAACCCCGAGCCCCCCTGCCCCCACCATCCCCACCTCTGCCTATCCACCGTGCTTTAATCCAGCTCCGTGGAAAGTCAGATGGGAAAGATTTAAAACGCAGCTCTGAGCAAACCAGCTCTGCTCCCTCGATGGCCTCGTGCACAGAGAGAGAGAGAGAGACAGCATGTTTTCAATCGAGCAGCAGGCTCGCGACCAACGCAGGAGAGTTAACAAGTTCAACAAGACCTCAGGTTTGGCAAGAGAGACATAGAAAAAAGGAGGGCATCTCGTGGGTCTGCCAAGCGATCCCATCTGCAGGGTTGCCTGGGCCAGCTCCCCCGCCCCTCTGCTGGATCCCAGCCTCCTTTCCAAAGGCCCCAGCAAGAGGTCTGAAAAATACAGGGAATTAGTTCCAGATGTGAAAGCACAACAAGACCATTACAGCCTCATTAGCCTGATTGAAGATATCTGTATTGAAAGCTCGGCCCCTAACCTTGGACAGCACAATAGCCCGCAGCAGTGTTAACCCTGAGAGGCCCGAGCCTTCACTGGTGACCGGTGACTGCGCGCACCCCAAACAGAAAAGGTTTCATTCCCTCCCCAGCTTGGCAAATCCCGCTCGATTCAAGTCAAGTGGCTGATTGAATTCTAATGGGATGCAGAAGTGCCCTGTAGGATCTCTCGTCCAATGACTGGAATGCACAAATTACCCATGTCTGCCTACATTCCACACGGCCCTCAAGTGGCTGGTTGGTAGGACTCTCGCTTTCTGAGTCAGATGGTTGGCGTTCGAGCCCCACTCCAGGACTGGATGAGGTGTTAAACCGAGGCCCCGCCTGCCCTCTCAGGTGGACGTAAAAGATTTCGAAAAGGAGCAGGGGAGTTCTCCCCGGTGTCCTGGGGCCAATATTTGTCCCTCACCCAACATCACTAAAAACAGATTATCTGGTCGTTTAGTTCATTGCTGTTTGTGGGATCTTGCTGTGCATAAATTGGCTGCCGTGTTTCCTACATTACAAAAGTACTTAATTGGCTGTAAAGCCTGAGGTCATGAAAGGCGCTATATAAATGCACGTTCTTTCTTTCTTTCTTCACAGAAACAGTCACTGCACTTCAAGAGTATCTTGTGCCGTAGAAACGCAAGTTTGACCTGTTCTTTTTCTTTTATAACATTTGGGAACAGGAAAAGGCCAGTAGGCCCAAGAAGCCTGTCCATATTTCATAAATCAACTATACTTACTTTCCTTTCCTTTCCCTGAGAGCCTGGTTGGTGGCTGTTCTCTGAGATATTACAGAATCATTTCCTGCTACAGTTGAGTCACCATCTCTATACATTTCTGCAAGTTGATAATAGGGTTTCCAATTCTGGTTGGACGTATTCCTGGAGGTTGCATCACGTGACCTCCTGCCTCCAACCGACCCACCCGGTCAAATAGCCTTTTTACCCCCATCTCCAATATTTTTATAACTAATAAATGAAAGTGTTCAAAGAACATTGATTTTTTTTTAATGCCCCTATGATTTTGCTCCTGAGTTGCTCCCAGCAGTGTCCAGGTGATTAATCTTTCATTCCTGGAGACTCCAGGACAAGCCTGGAGGGCTCGCAACCCTAGTTGATAGAACTCGTGTACACATTCAATGACTCACGGTCGCAACAGAACCAGGGCTTGAAATTAAAGGTGATTCTCTGGATCGAGACCGGCCGCTCGTTGAAAAAGTTACCAAGGCCCACGAAACAGATGGACAACTGGACCAAGTGCCTCAGAAACACATGCTATTGTGTCCTGTGTATTGGTGTTCCACACGGGGCAATCTGTCTTCAGAAGGCACGGTTTCAGTGCAAGGCGTGATCAAACCAGAGCTACCGTTCCACACCTGGATTTCTATATTCCGTTTTTTTTTTGCTTCGGAAAGTCAGAGTGAATGTGACTTACGGCAGCCTCATCTTCAGAAAGAGTCTGTCCAATCTCGGCGTCAGGGGATTGGACAACGTTACCAGATCCACGGCCACTTTCGCTCAGGGTCAGCTCGCTTCCTTTATAAATGCCATGGTTTTCAACACACAATCCTCCCTGCTTTACCCACAAACTCCGAGGGCCCTGATATTAGCGGGAAGGCGGGTTGGCGATTGGGCGCGTGGCAAACCCGCATGGAGCGAACTTACTGTTCCCGACGCGATCGCACATTGATTGACAGTGGTTAACGTCCTCTCTGGGTTTCGCGCCCGGCAGCTAGCCTGATTGACAGGTTGGCTGCCATCAGGAGCTGCAACGCGATGGGGGGGGGCAGGAAAGAGAGAGAGCCAGACGTCTCCCTCTCTCTCCCTCTGTCCCTCTCTGTCTATCTCTATGTGTGTCTCTCTCTCTCTCTCTGTCTCCCTCTCTCTCCCTCTGTCCCTCTCTGTCTATCTCTATGTGTGTGTCTCTCTCTCTCTTTCTGTGTGTCTCCCTCTCTCTCCCTCTGTCCCTCTCTGTCTATCTCTATGTGTGTGTCTCTCTCTCTCTTTCTGTGTGTCTCTCTCTGTCTCTCTTTCTCTCTCTGTCTCTCTCTCTCTCTGTCTCTCTGTGTCTCTCTCTCTCTCTCTCTCTCTGTCTCTCTCTCTCTCTCTGTCTCTCTCTCTCTCTCTCTCTCTGTGTCTCTCTCTCTCTCTCTCTCTCTGTCTCTCTCTCTATGTCTCTGTCTGTCTTTCACTCTCTCTTTGAAATGTCACTGACAATCCCGTGCATTACCTCAACATTGAAGTTCTCACATGAAATATGGACTCATGGCTGGGGTACAGGGAGTGTGGAGGGGGGGAGTACGTAGCACCAATTGATTCATCCCCTTCTGGAGAGGAGGCTACTGAACCCCTCTTCCCCCACACCAATCCCCAGTGCAACTAAACCCCCCTCACTCTACAGCCCCCAGGTCTTTTTCCTGACCATCACCTTACCGCCTCCTCATACCCACTGAGTTGTGTAAAGAGCTGAGTTATTTCCTGATGTTTTTGGCTGGTTTAACGGTGTCAGAACCTCCTAAGCAGTGAACCCTGGCACTTCAGCCTTTCTCACGGCATTCCAGAGCCCGAGCTGGGAAGGTCTGAATCCGAGAGGCATCTGCGGCCGACTTTACCACAGCATCGTTATGTCAGCTGCTCTCCCGAGTGCGTTATCTTCGAGTAAAACTTCAGCTCTGCAAATTGTTGCATCAGAAATTGGGGCTCCAGTTTAACGTTCACTGACTCCCAGAATGCTTGTCGGCCTCAAAACCTCCCTCTGAGGCAGGTTTTCGTCGTTGTCTGGCTAATAGCCATGGGGTTTCAGGAAGGGTCTTTGGGTTCGCTGTTTAATGTGTTTGCGTTACATTCAACAACAACGACTTCCATTTATACGGCACCTTTAACGTAGTAAAACATCCCGAGGCGCTTCACAGGAGCGTAAATCAGACTAAATTTTACACCGAACCACATAAGGAGGTATTAGGACAGGTGACCAAAAGTTGGTCAAAGAGGTAGGTTTTAAGGAGCGTCTTAAAGGAGGAGAGAGAGAGAGAGGCGGAGAGGTTTAGGGAGGGAATTCCAGAGCTAAGGCTCGAGATGGCCAATTGGGGGGGGTCGAAGGAAGTGGGAGACGCTCAAGAGGCCAGAATTGAAGGAGTGCAGATTTCTTGGAGGGTTGTAGGGCTGCAGGAGGTTACAGAGATAAGGAAGGGCGAGGCCACGGAGGAATTTGAACGTGAGAATGTACACTGTAAAATCAAAGCGCTGCCTACTGTTAGCACTGATCTGTACAGACTAGGCAAGTGCCAGGGTTGGTCCTGTGCTGAATCAGCTGCTTTCAGCCAGGGTGGCAGTGGGGACTGCTGCAAGTGACCTTAGCCCCCTCGTGTTGGGGAGCCGGTGGGGTGGGGGTGTGGAAATCAGACGGGGTTCTGGCTCCTGATCGCCAAATAAAAGTAAGACGTGCATATATGGGGGGGGGGGGGGTCAAGGACAGAATCTGTTTGATTAGATTTAAGAAATAAAGGGTGCCATTACACTACTGGGTGTATTCCATAGGCCACCAACTAGTGGGAAGGACATAGGGGAGCAAATTTGCAGGGAAATTACAGAGAGGAGCAAAAGCCACAGAGTAGTGATAACTGGGGACTTCAACTATCCTAATATAGACTGGGATAACAATAATAATATAAAGGGCACAGAGGGATAGGAATTTTCGAAATGTGTTCAGGATAACTTTCTTAACCAGTACATTTCCGGACCAACGAGGAAGGAGGCATTGCTGGACCTGGTTCTAGGGAATGAGGCAGGCCAAGTGGAGCAAGTGTCAGTGCGAGAGCATTTAGGGAGCAGCGATCATAGTATCATAAGGTTTAGAATAGCTATGGAAAAGGACACGGACCACTCTAGAGTAAAAATACTCAATTGCAGGAGGGCCAATTTCAATGGGATGAGAACAGATCTGGCCCGGGTAAAGTAGAATCAAAGATTGGCAGGCGAAACTGTAATTGAACAATGGGTGGCCTTTACAGAGGAGATGGTTCGGGTACAGTCTAGGCACATTCCCACGAGGCAGAAAGGCAGGGCAACTAAAGCCAGAGCTCCCTGGATGAATAAAGAGATAGTGAGTAAGATGAAATGGAAAAAAGGGGCATATGACAGATGTCAGGTTGATAACACAAGTGAGAACCAGGCAGAATATAGAAAGTTCAGAGGGGAAATGAAAAGGAAAATAAGAGAATATGAGAATAGACTGGTGGCAAGCATAAAATTACAGGCATGTAAACAGTAAACGGGTAGTAAGAGGAGGGGTGGGGCCGATTAGGGACCATAAAGGAGATCTACTCATGGAGGCAGAGGGGATGGCTGAGGTACTAAATGAGTACTTTGCATCTGTCTTTACCAAGGAAGAAGATGCTGCCAGAGTTTTTTTTTTATTCGTTCACGGGATGTGGGCGTCGCTGGCAAGGCCGGCATTTATTGCCCATCCCTAATTGCCCTTGAGAAGGTGGTGGTGAGCCGCCTTCTTGAACTGCTGCAGTCTGTGTGGTGACATTTCTCCCACCGTGCTGTTAGGAAGGGAGTTCCAGGATTTTGACCCAGCGACAATGAAGGAACGGCGATATATTTCCAAGTCGGGATGGTGTGTGACTTGGAGGGGAACGTGCAGGTGGTGTTGTTCCCATGCGCCTGCTGCCCTTGTCCTTCTAGGTGGTAGAGGTCGCGGGTTTGGGAGGTGCTGTTGAAGAAGCCTTGGCGAGTTGCTGCAGTGCATCCTGTGGATGGTGCACACTGCAGCCACAGTGCGCCGGTGGTGAAGGGAGTGAATGTTTAGGGTGGTGGATGGGGTGCCAATCAAGCGGGCTGCTTTATCTTGAGTGTTGTTGGAGCTGCACTCATCCAGGCAAGTGGAGAGTATTCCATCACACTCCTGACTTGTGCCTTGTAGATGGTGGAAAGGCTTTGGGGAGTCAGGAGGTGAGTCACTCGCCGCAGAATACCCAGCCTCTGACCTGCTCTCGTAGCCACAGTATTTATATGGCTGGTCCAGTTAAGTTTCTGGTCAATGGTGACCCCCAGGGTGTTGATGGTGGGGGATTCGGCGATGGTAATGCCGTTGAATGTCAAGGGGAGGTGGTTAGACTCTCTCTTGTTGGAGATGGTCATTGCCTGGCACTTATCTGGCGCGAATGTTACTTGCCACTTATCAGCCCAAGCCTGGATGTTGTCCAGGTCTTGCTGCATGCGGGCTCGGACTGCTTCATTATCTGAGGGGTTGCAAATGGAACTGAACACTGTGCAGTCATCAGCAAACATCCCCATTTCTGACCTTATGATGGAGGGAAGGTCATTGATGAAGCAGCTGAAGATGGTTGGGCCTAGGACACTGCCCTGAGGAACTCCTGCAGCAATGCCCTGGGGCTGAGATGCTTGGCCTCCAACAACCACTAGTCTCAGTAAAGGAAGATGTAGTTGAGATACTGGATGGGCTAAAAATTGATAAAGAAGATGTGCTTGAAAGGCTAGCTGTACTTAAAGTAGATAAGTCACCCGATCCAGATGGGATGCATCCTAGGTTGCTGAGGGAAGTAAGGGTGGAAATTGCGGAGGTACTGGCCACAATCTTCCAAACATCTGTAAATACGGGGGTGGTGCCAGAGGACTGGAGAATTGCAAATGTTACACTCTTGTTCAAAAAACGGTGTAAGGATAAACCCAACAACTAATGGCCAGTCAGTTTAACCTCAGTGGTGGGGAAACTTTTAGAAACGATGATCTGGGACAGAATTAACAGTCACTTGGACGAGGGTGGATTGATTAGGGCAAGCCAGCACAGATTTGTTAAAGGCAAATCATGTTTAACTAACCTGATAGTTTTTTGATGAGGTAACAGAGCGGTTAGACGAGGGCATTGTGGTTGATGTGGTGTATATGGACTTTCAAAAGGCGTTTGATAAAGTGCTGCACGGTAGGCTTATCATTAAGATTGCGGCCCATGGAATAAAGGGGGCAGTAGCAACACGGATACAGAATTGGCTAAGGGTCAGGAAACAGAGAGTAGTGGTGAACGGTTGTTCTTCGGACTGGAGGGAGGTGTACAGTGGTGTTCCCCAGGGGTCAGTGCTGGGACCACTGCTTTACTTGACTTGGGTGTACAGGGCACAATTTCAAAATTTGCAGATGACACAAAACTTGGAAAGGTAGTAAACAGTGAGAAGGATAGTGATAGACTTCAAGAGGATATGGACAGGCTGGTCGCATGAGCGGACATGTGGCAGATGAAATTTAACGCAGAAAAATGCGAAGTGATACATTTTGGTAGGAAGAGGAATGAGGAGAGGCAATATAAACTAGAGGGCACAACTCTAAAAGGGGTACAGGAACAGAGAGATCTGGGGGTATATGTGCACAAATCATTGAAGGTGGCAGGGCAGGTTGAGAAAGTGGTTAAAAAAGCATATGGGATCCTGGGCTGTATAAATAGAGGCATAGAGTACAAAAGTATGGAAGTCATGATGAACCTTTATAAAACACTGGTTCGGCCATTACTGGAGTATTGTGTCCAGTTCTGGGCACCGCACTTCAGGAAAGACGTGAAAGCCTTAGAGAGGATGCAGAAGAGATTTACTAGAATGATTCCAGGGATGAGGGACTTTAGTTACGTGGATAGACTGGAGAAGCTGGGGTTGTTCTCCTTGGAACAGAGACGGTTGTGAAGAGATTTGATCGAGGTATTCAAAATCATGAAGGGTCTAGACAGAGTAGATAGAGAGAAACTGTTCCCATTGGCAGAAGGGTCAAGGACCAGAGGACACAGATTTAAGGTGATTGGCAAAAGAACTAAAGGTGACATGAGGAAAAACTTTTTTACCCAGCGAGTGGTTATGATCTGGAATGCACTACCAGAGTGGGTGGTGGAGGCAGATTCAATCATGGCCTTCAAAAGGGAACTGGATAAGTACTTGAAAGGAAAAAATTTGCAGGGCCACGGGGAATAGGGATGGGAATGGGACTAGCTGGATTGCTCTTGCACAGACCTGGAGTGGACTTGATGGGTTGAATGGGCTCCTTCCATGCTGTAACCTTTCTATGATTCTATGATTTATATAGTGCTTTTCTAAACCCTCAGGACATTCCAAAGCACTTTAAAGCCAATGAAATACTTTTGAAGTGTAGTCACTATTGTAATGTGGAAAAGACGGCAGCCAATTTGTGCACAGCAAGGTCCCACAAACGAGAGATAATGACCAGATAATCTGTTTTTTAGTGATGTTGGTCGAAGGATAAATGTTGGCCAGGACACTGTGGAGAACTCCTCTGCTCTTCTTTGAAATAGTGCCGTAGGATCTTTATATCCACCTGAGCGGGCTGGCTAGGTTTACAGTCTTGTCCAAAAGACGGCACCTCCAACAGTGCAGCCGTCCCTCAGTACTGCACTGGGAGTGGGACTCAAACCCACGACCTTCTGATTCAGAGGAGAGAGTGCTCCCAACTGAGCATGGCTGACACTTAAATAGTGACCTCTTCTGGAAGTACTGACAGACTATTTAACTATGAGAGGCGTCATAGCCAAGCCTAATTCTGTGTTGGCCTTATTTTTTTTTAGCAGAAGTAACTGGATAGCAAGCAGCAATTAGCCTCTGGCTAATTTCTGCATAGCGTAGTAACCTGCCCTATGCATGTACTTCATGAATAACCAAGATGTGCACTCCCAGGCTGTCATTTAAGCTCCACCAGAGACAAAAGAGCTAGAAGTCTTGATGAGAATGTTCTCATGTTCAAACTTGTTGAGGAGATTTCTAAAGAGTCAGTGCTATCTCTTTATCATAGTCACCCCCTGACCCCCTATTGAGTTACAGTGAAACCAAGCACAGTCTATCAAAGGAGGGGCGCTTAACCCTTTTAGTCACCTCCCTGGTCGGTCGGACATTCTGTCCTGCATTTTGAACCGAAGTGGAGCCGATTCTCGGGAACATTTTTTTTCTAAAAGCAATTCTGATCTCCGGGTCAGCACTTAGGGTGTTACAACTGACCTCAGTGCCCAAGCCCATGGAGGGGCAAGAGTCCGCTAAAGTCCAGTTTTTGATTGCCATCCAGTACCTCCTGCTGGAAAGTGCGTGTGTGGACGTCGGGTGAGGCCGGGATCGGGCTGTGCTCTCATACCCTCCCCCCACCCCATGATTGACTAACTCACTGTCTAGCCACACACGTGAAGAATGGTCATCGGACAAAAACCAAGTGGCTGCCCAGTAACACGTGTGGGAGAGTCGGCCAGTTTAAGAGCGGAGGCAAGAAAATTGGAAGGGGGAGGGGAGAAAGTTGACCACTGATTGCACTGAGATAGATTGTAGTTGCCCTCTCCCCCCAACCCCTGATATCATTAGGAATTGAAGGAACAATTAAGGGTAGGGGGAGTGAGCGGGAGAGGGGGATTAGACTGGGTGGGATATTAAAGGGTATGGGGAGTGAGCAGGAGAGTGGGATTAGACTGGGTGGGATATTAAAGAGTACGGGGAGTGAGTAGGAGAGTGGGATTAGACTGGATGGGATATTAAAGGGTACGGATAGGGAACGGGAGAGTGGGACTAGACTAGGTGGGATATTAAAGGGTTGGGGAAGCGAGCAGGAGAGTGGGATTAGACTGGGTGGGATACTAAACAGTATGGATAGGGAGCGGGAGAGTGGGACTAGACTAGGTGGGATATTAAAGGGTATGGGGAGTGAGCAGAAGAGCGGGATTAGACTGGGTGGGATATTAAAGGGTATCGGCAATGAGCAGTGAATTTGGATTAGACTAGGTGGGATATTAAAGGTTATGGGGAGCGAGCAGGAGAGTGGGTTAGACTGGATGGAATATTAAAAGATATGGAGAGCGAACAGGCTGACAGGGTTATATTAATGTAATTCATGGTGGAGCCTGTGGGTGAATGAGTGTCCAGAATGTTTTCGTGTTGGAGCTTGTTTCTTATCTAGCTGAAGGAGGAGCTGCAATCATTATTTGTACAATTACAATTTAGTCTGAGCACCATTTGAAATACTGGAATTCTGAAATTACAAAATAGAAACTGTGACATTTAAATCCACTCCCTCCACCACCATACAAATATTTTTTTTGAAAAGAAATCTTTAAAAACTGTAAAGTGGCAGCTAGGCTGGGTGGTAATTTACTGATGACGCCAAACTGTCGAGGGGAAGGGGTGTGAGAGGGTAGGCAAATTGTGTTAAGAGCCGTGAAAGACTGTAGAACATAGATAGGCTGACAGGGTGGGCAGATAGGCGGCAGTTGCAGTTTAACATACAGAAATATGAAGTAATACATTTTTCAAGTAAGAATAGGGAAAGGAAATAAAAGGGAAATGGTAAGATTTTAAATGGGATAAGGGAGCAGAGGGACCTTGGTGTGCAGGTACACAGGTGACTAAAGGCGGCAGTGCACATGAATAAGGCCATTAAAAAGGTAAATGGAATCCTTGGTTTTATATCCAGAGGCATAGCTAGGACAGTGTTACAGATGAACAGTGGGAGGTATTCAAAGATGTAGTTGGTGCCATGCAAGACCAATATATGCCCCTAAAAGGCAAAAGGTCCACTTGTGTAGTTACTTAAACCGTGGTCAACAAATGAGGTAAGCGACAGTATAAAGCTAAAAGAAGAGGTTTACACCAATGCAAAGAAAAGTGGAAATACAACGGACTGGGAGGGCTATAAAAGACAAAAAAGGGACACAAAGAAAGCATTAAGAGCCGCAGAAAGGGAATATGAAAAAAGTACTTGCAAGGGATATCAAGGCTAACAGTGAAAGTTTTTATAAATACATTGAGAAAGAGATTGGCTGAGGGAAATGTGGGCCCATTAAAGACAGACACAGGTGATACTGTAACAGACAAGATAATGGCAGATTTATTAAATGAGTATTTAGTATCCATCTTCACAGTAGAGGCAGAGGACAAAATACCAGCATTACAAGGGAAACCAAAAATAAATCAAGGGGAGGAACTTATTGGATTTAATATAAGTAAAAAATGGTAATGAGGAAAATAATGGGACAAATCTCCAGGACCTGATGGTTTCCATCTCAGGGTATTAAAAGAAGTAGCTGTGGAAATTGTTGATGCATTAGTCATGATCTTCTAAAGATCTCTTGATTCAGGAATTGTCCACCTGTCCTTCGTGGAAAGGTTTGTGCAGGAAAACACCTTTGACCACAAGGCGATCAGCAAGTGGTCCGCACGTAACGTCCTCGAGACCCTGCGGGAAAAGGAGATGGTGGATCCTGTCGGTTGGTTCCCCGAGCAGACTGTCAATGTCATTTGGCAGAACGCCTCATCGCCAGAGCTTTCAAACAAGCACCAAGACCTAGCTTGGCTGGTGGTGAGAAGGGCCCTTCCCGTCAGATCCTTCATGCACTCCCGGGCTCTCAGCGCCACCGCGCGCTGTCCCAGAGGAGGCTGCGGTGGAGACGAGACCGTCAGCCATCTCCTTCTGGAATGTGCCTTTGCAAAGAAGGTCTGGAGAGAGATGCAGTGGTATCTGTCCGGGTTCGTCCCGAGCAGTTCCGTAACACAGGATTCTGTGCTCTACGGGCTGTTCCCGGGGACGCACACTGAGACGGACATCAGCTGCTGCTGGAAGACCATCAACTCGGTGAAAGATGCCCTTTGGTCTGCCCGAAACTTGCTGGTCTTCCAGTACAAGGAGTTGTCCTCGACCGAGTGTTGCAGACTGGCACATTCCAAGGTCCAGGACTACGTGCTGAGGGATGCACTGAGGATGGGTGCGGCCGCCGCAAAGGCTCTGTGGGGAAAGGCAACCGTTTAGAGCCTTCCCGCCATTGTAAACCGAGGGGCTGCAATCAGGGAAAAACCCCCTCGGGCAGAATGTAAAATTCAAATTGCTGTAATGTACCTGTAATGAATCTGAAATGGACCTGAAATGAATCTGTAAGCAATAATCTGTGTTGAGTATGATGCAATGAGACACCCTAGAGTGTCATGAACTGTAATTATGTCCAATGTGTTCATTGAACTGTACTTGACGTAACCTGCAAATTGTATAATCTGTATTGTGTACGTTTGGAATGTGATATGACAACTGTATTGTATGTACTGCTGCAAATTTTATGAATAAAGTATATTTTTTGAAAAAAAAATTAGGGATAGAGTGACTGAGCACTTGGACGAGTGTGAGCTGATCAGAGAGAGTCAGCATGGATTTGCGAAGGGTAAATCACATCTGACTAATGCAGTTGAATTCTTTGAGGCGATCACTAACATGGTGAATACAGGCGTGTCTATGGATGTTGTCTATATGGATTTTCAGAAGGTATTTGATAAGGTTCCGCCCAAGAGATTATTAGCGAAAGTGAAAGTGCATGGAATTGGAGGTAAACTTGTGACATGGGTTGGTAATTGGTTGGGAGGTAGGAGACAGAGAGTAGGGATAAAGGGAATGTACTCTGATTGGCAAAATGGGACAAGCAGTGTTCCCCAGGGAGCTGTACTGGGGCCTCAGCTTTTCACTATATTTATCAATGACTTGGATGAAGAAATAGAGATTTGTATATCCAAGTTTGCAGATAAGAACATAAGAAATAGGAGCAGGAGTAGGTCATACGGCCCCTCGAGCCTGCTCCACCATTCAATCAGATCATGGTTGATCTTTAACCTCAACTCCACTTTCCTGCCCGACCCCTGTATCCCTTGATTCCCCTAGGTCCAAAAATCTATCCATCTCAGCCTTGAATATACTCAACGACTCAGCATCCACAGCCCTCTGGGGTAGAGAATTGCAAAGATTCACTACGCTCTGAATGAAGAAATTTCTCCTCATCTCAGTCCTAAATGGCCAGCCCCTTATCCTGCGATTATGCCCTCTAGTTCTAGACTCTCCAGCCAGGGGAAACAATGTCTCAGCGTCTACCCTGTCAAGCCCCCTCAGAATCTTACATGTTTCAATGAGATCGCCTCTCATTCTTCTAAACTCCAGAGAGTGTAGGCCCATTCTCCTCAACCTCTCCTCATAGGACAACCCTCTCATCCCAGGAATTAATCTAGTGAACCTTCGTTGCACTGCCTCTAAGGCAATTTTGGGCACTTTATCAAACGCCTTTTGAAAGTCCATTTACACCACATCAACCGCATTGCCCTCATCTACTCTTTCTGTTACCTCATCAAAAAACCTTATCAAGTTAGTTAAACACGGTTTGCCTTTAACAAATCCGTGCCGGCTTTCCCTGATCAATCCACATTTGTCCAAGTGACTGTTAATTCTGTCCTGGATTATCGTTTCTAAAAGTTTCCCCACCACTGAGGTTAAACTGACTGGCCATTAGTTGCTGGGTTTATCCTTACACCCTTTTTTGAACAAGAGTGTAACATTTGCAATTCTCCAGTCCTCTGGCACCACCCCCCGTATCTACAGATGTTTGGAAGATTATGGCCAGTACTTCCGCAATTTCCATCCTTACTTCCCTCAGCAACCTAGGATGCATCCCATCCGGACCGGGTGACTTATCTACTTGAAATACAGCTAGCCTTTCTAGAACTTCCTTTTTATCAATTTTTAGCCCATCCAGTATCTCAACTAAATCTTCCTTTACTGAGACTCTGGCAGCATCTTCTTCCTTGGTAAAGACAGATGCAAAGTACTCATTTAGTACCTCGGCCATGCCCTCTGCCTCCACGAGTAGATCTCCTTTTTAGTCCCTAATCGGCCCCACTCCTCCTCTTACTACCCGTTTACTGTTTACGTGCATGTAGAAGACTTTTGGATTCTCTTTTACGTTGGCCGCCAGTCTATTCTCATATTCTCTCTTTGCCCCTCTCATTTCCTTTTTCATTTCCCCCCTGAACTTTCTATATTTAGCCTGGTTCTCATTTGTGTTATCAACCTGACATCTGTCATAAGCCCCTTTTCTCTGCTTCATCTTACTCTCTATCTCTTTTGTCATCCAGGGAGCTCTGGCTTTAGTTGCCCTGCCTTTCTCCCGTGTGGGAATGTACTTAGACTGTACCTGAAGCATCTCCTCTGTAAAGGCCACCCATTGTTCAATTACAGTTTCGCCTGCCAATCTTTGATTCTACTTTACCCGGGCCAGATCTGTTCTCATCCCACTGAAATTGGCCCTCCTCCAATTGAGTATTTTTACTTTAGAATGGTCCATGTCCTTTTCCATAGCTATTCTAAACCTTATGATACTGTGATCGCTGTTCCCTAAATGTTCCCCCACTGACACTTGCTCCACTTGGCCCGCCTCATTCCCCAGAACCAAGTCCAGCCTTCCTCGTTGGGCCGGAAATGTACTGGTCAAGAAAGTTCTCCTGAACACACTTCAAAGATTCCTCCCTCTCTTTGCCCCTTATATTATTACTATCCCAGTCTATATTAGGATAGTTGAAGTCCCCAGTTATCACTACTGTATGGCTTTTGCATCTGTGTAATTTCCTTGCAAATTTGCTCCTCTATCTCCTTCCCACTAGTTGGTGGCCTATAGAATCCCCCCAGTAGTGTAATGGCACCTCTGTTGTTTTTTAACTCTAACCAAATAGATTCTGTCCTTGACCCCTCCATGACATCCTCTCTTTCCAGCACTGCAATATTCTCCTTAATCAAATTAGAGTTAGGCAATTCAGGAGTGAAATCAGGAAACATTTCTTCACACAAAGGATAGTAGAAATCTGGAACTCTCTTCCCCCAGAAGGTTTTGGATGCTGTGTCAATTGAAACTTTCAAGACTAAGATCGATGGGTGTTTGATAGGTAAGGGTATCGAGGGATATTGAACAAAGGCGGGTAAATGGAGTTGAGGTACAGGTCAACCATGATCTGACTGAAGGGTACTGAGTTAGACGATCAGCCTTGATCATTTTGAATGGCGGAGCAGGCCCTAAGGGCCGAATGGCCTACTCCTGCTCCTATTTTCTATGTTTCTATGAATGGCGGAACAGGCTTGAGGGGCTGAATGGCCTCCTCCTGTTCTTGCATTCTAATAAAAGCAAGGAGTTAATGTTGAACTTACACAAGACCTTAGTTAGACTGCCACCGGAGGATTGTGCACAGTTTTGAGCACCCCACTATCTAAAGGATATAAAAGCAATGGAAAAAGTGCAGCATAGGT
Source organism: Heptranchias perlo (assembly GCF_035084215.1). Classification (NCBI taxonomy): domain Eukaryota; kingdom Metazoa; phylum Chordata; class Chondrichthyes; order Hexanchiformes; family Hexanchidae; genus Heptranchias; species Heptranchias perlo. Next base: position 4,987,788 of record NC_090367.1, on the reverse strand, counting down.
TCACTGGGATGTTACCAGGGATGAGGGGTTACAGTATTAGAAACATGTGCTGAATTGGATCTTTTTGCTAGAGTTGAGAAGGCTGAAGAGTGATCTGATCAAGGGTTTTAACGTTCAGAAGGGTTCTGATAAGGTAAATTGTGAGAGATTGTTTCCATTGCTCCATGAGACAGTAACAAGAGGGAAGAGATTTGAGGTAAGCACAAAAATAATTAAAGGGGAGGGTAGAAAAATGTCATCACAGAGAGCAGTTAGAATGTGGAATTCTTTGTCACAAACTGTTATTAAAGCAGAATCTATAAATTCTTTTAAAACAGAATGAGATAGTTGCTTGAGAAAGATAAATATTAAAGGATTTGGGGAGGCTGCAGGAGAGAGGGATTAGACTAAGTAGGATATTAAAGGGCATGGGGAATGAGGGGGAGAGTGGGATTAGACTGGGTGGGATATTAAAGGGCATGGGGAATGAGGGGGAGAGTGGGATTAGACTGGGTGGGATATTAAAGGGCATGGGGAATGAGGGGGAGAGTGGGATTAGACTGGGTGGGATATTAAAGGGCATGGGGAATGAGAGGGAGAGTGGGATTAGACAGGGTGGGATATTAAAGGGCATGGGGAATGAGGGGGAGAATGGGATTAGACTGGGTGGGATATTAAAGGGCATGGGGAATGAGGGGGAGAGTGGGATTAGACTGGGTGGGATATTAAAGGGCATGGGGAATGAGGGGGAGAGTGGGATTAGACTGGGTGGGATATTAAAGGGCATGGGGAATGAGGGGGAGAGTGGGATTAGACTGGGTGGGATATTAAAGGGTATGGGGAGTGAGGGGAGAGTGGGATTAGACTGGGTGGGATATTAAAGGGTATGGGGAGTGAGTGGAAAAGTGGGATTAGACTGGGTGGAATATTAAAGGGTATAGGGAGTGAGGGGGAGAGAGGGATTAGACTGGGTGGGATATTAAAGGGTATGGGGAGGGAGCAGGAGAGTGGGATTAGACTGGGTGGAATATTAAAGGGTATAGGGAGTGAGGGGGAGAGAGGGATTAGACTGGGTGGGATATTAAAGGGTATAGGGAGTGAGGGGGAGAGAGGGATTAGACTGGGTGGGATATTAAAGGGTATGGGGAGGGAGCAGGAGAGTGGGATTAGACTGGGTGGAATATTAAAGTGTATGGGGAGTGAGCGGGAGAGTGGGATTAGACTGGGTGAGATATTAAAGGGTATAGGGAGTGAGGGGGAGAGTGGGATTAGACTGGGTGGAATATTAAAGGGGTATGGGGAGTGAGCGGGAGAGTGGGTTTAGACTGGGTGGGATATTAAAGGGTATGGGGAGTGAGCGGGGGAGTGGGATTAGACTGGGTGGGATATTAAAGGGTCCGGGGAGTGAGCAGAAGAGGGGGATTAGACTGGGTGGGATATTAAAGGGTATGGGGAGTGAGCGGGGGAGTGGGATTAGACTGGGTGGGATATTAAAGGGGTATGGGGAGTGAGCGGGAGAGTGGGATTAGACTGGGTGAGATATTAAAGGGTATAGGGAGTGAGCGGGCGAGTGGGATTAGACTGGGTGGGATATTAAAGGGTATAGGGAGTGAGGGGAGAGGGGGATTAGACTGGGTGGGATATTAAAGGGTATGGGGAGTGAGCGGGAGAGTGGGATTAGACTGGGTGGGATATTAAAGGGTATAGGGAGTGAGGGGGAGAGAGGGATTAGACTGGGTGGGATATTAAAGGGTATAGGGAGTGAGCGGGAGAATGGGATTAGACTGGGTGGGATATTAAAGGGTATAGGGAGTGAGCGGGAGAATGGGATTAGACTGGGTGGGATATTAAAGTGTATGGGGAGGGAGCAGGAGAGTGTGATTCGACTGGGTGGAATATTAAAGGGTATGGGGAGTGAGGGGAGAGTGGGATTAGACTGGGTGGGATATTAAAGGGTACAGGGAGTGAGCAGGAGAGTGGGATTAGACTGGGTGGGATATTAAAGTGTATAGGGAGTGAGCGGGAGAGTGGGATTAGACTGGGTGGGATATTAAAGGGTATAGGGAGTGAGCAGGAGAGTGGGATTAGGTTAGGTGGGATATTAAAGGGTATGGGGAGGGAGTAAAACAGAGGGATTAGACTGGGTGGAATATTAAAGGGGTATGGGGAGTGAGCGGGAGAGTGGGATTAGACTGGGTGGGATATTAAAGGGTATGGGGAGTGAGCGGGGGAGTGGGATTAGACTGGGTGGGATATTAAAGGGTCCGGGGAGTGAGCAGAAGAGGGGGATTAGACTGGGTGGGATATTAAAGGGTATGGGGAGTGAGCGGGGGAGTGGGATTAGACTGGGTGGGATATTAAAGGGTATAGGGAGTGAGGGGAGAGGGGGATTAGACTGGGTGGGATATTAAAGGGTATGGGGAGTGAGCGGGAGAGGGAGATTAGACTGGGTGGGATATTAAAGGGTATAGGGAGTGAGCGAGAGAGTGGGATTAGACTGGGTGGAATATTAAAGGGTCCGGGGAGTGAGGGGGAGAGAGGGATTAGACTGGGTGGGATATTAAAGGGTCCGGGGAGTGAGGGGGAGAGAGGGATTAGACTGGGTGGGATATTAAAGGGTATAGGGAGTGAGCGGGAGAATGGGATTAGACTGGGTGGGATATTAAAGGGTATAGGGAGTGAGGGGGAGAGAGGGATTAGACTGGGTGGGATATTAAAGGGTATAGGGAGTGAGCGGGAGAATGGGATTAGACTGGGTGGGATATTAAAGGGTATGGGGAGTGAGGGGGAGAGAGGGATTAGACTGGGTGGGATATTAAAGGGTATAGGGAGTGAGGGGGAGAGAGGGATTAGACTGGGTGGGATATTAAAGGGTATAGGGAGTGAGGGGGAGAGAGGGATTAGACTGGGTGGGATATTAAAGGGTATGGGGAGTGAGGGGGAGAGTGGGATTAGACTGGGTAGGATATTAAAGGGTATAGGGAGTGCGCAGGAGAGTGGGATTAGACTGGGTGGGATATTAAAGGGTATGGGGAGTGAGCGGGAGAGTGGGATTAGACTGGGTGGGATATTAAAGGGTATAGGGAGTGAGGGGGAGAGAGGGATTAGACTGGGTGGGATATTAAAGGGCATGGGGAATGAGGGGGAGAGTGGGATTAGACTGGGTGGGATATTAAAGGGCATGGGGAATGAGAGGGAGAGTGGGATTAGACAGGGTGGGATATTAAAGGGCATGGGGAATGAGGGGGAGAATGGGATTAGACTGGGTGGGATATTAAAGGGCATGGGGAATGAGGGGGAGAGTGGGATTAGACTGGGTGGGATATTAAAGGGCATGGGGAATGAGGGGGAGAGTGGGATTAGACTGGGTGGGATATTAAAGGGCATGGGGAATGAGGGGGAGAGTGGGATTAGACTGGGTGGGATATTAAAGGGTATGGGGAGTGAGGGGAGAGTGGGATTAGACTGGGTGGGATATTAAAGGGTATGGGGAGTGAGTGGAAAAGTGGGATTAGACTGGGTGGAATATTAAAGGGTATAGGGAGTGAGGGGGAGAGAGGGATTAGACTGGGTGGGATATTAAAGGGTATGGGGAGGGAGCAGGAGAGTGGGATTAGACTGGGTGGAATATTAAAGGGTATAGGGAGTGAGGGGGAGAGAGGGATTAGACTGGGTGGGATATTAAAGGGTATAGGGAGTGAGGGGGAGAGAGGGATTAGACTGGGTGGGATATTAAAGGGTATGGGGAGGGAGCAGGAGAGTGGGATTAGACTGGGTGGAATATTAAAGTGTATGGGGAGTGAGCGGGAGAGTGGGATTAGACTGGGTGAGATATTAAAGGGTATAGGGAGTGAGGGGGAGAGTGGGATTAGACTGGGTGGAATATTAAAGGGGTATGGGGAGTGAGCGGGAGAGTGGGTTTAGACTGGGTGGGATATTAAAGGGTATGGGGAGTGAGCGGGGGAGTGGGATTAGACTGGGTGGGATATTAAAGGGTCCGGGGAGTGAGCAGAAGAGGGGGATTAGACTGGGTGGGATATTAAAGGGTATGGGGAGTGAGCGGGGGAGTGGGATTAGACTGGGTGGGATATTAAAGGGGTATGGGGAGTGAGCGGGAGAGTGGGATTAGACTGGGTGAGATATTAAAGGGTATAGGGAGTGAGCGGGCGAGTGGGATTAGACTGGGTGGGATATTAAAGGGTATAGGGAGTGAGGGGAGAGGGGGATTAGACTGGGTGGGATATTAAAGGGTATGGGGAGTGAGCGGGAGAGTGGGATTAGACTGGGTGGGATATTAAAGGGTATAGGGAGTGAGGGGGAGAGAGGGATTAGACTGGGTGGGATATTAAAGGGTATAGGGAGTGAGCGGGAGAATGGGATTAGACTGGGTGGGATATTAAAGGGTATAGGGAGTGAGCGGGAGAATGGGATTAGACTGGGTGGGATATTAAAGTGTATGGGGAGGGAGCAGGAGAGTGTGATTCGACTGGGTGGAATATTAAAGGGTATGGGGAGTGAGGGGAGAGTGGGATTAGACTGGGTGGGATATTAAAGGGTACAGGGAGTGAGCAGGAGAGTGGGATTAGACTGGGTGGGATATTAAAGTGTATAGGGAGTGAGCGGGAGAGTGGGATTAGACTGGGTGGGATATTAAAGGGTATAGGGAGTGAGCAGGAGAGTGGGATTAGGTTAGGTGGGATATTAAAGGGTATGGGGAGGGAGTAAAACAGAGGGATTAGACTGGGTGGAATATTAAAGGGGTATGGGGAGTGAGCGGGAGAGTGGGATTAGACTGGGTGGGATATTAAAGGGTATGGGGAGTGAGCGGGGGAGTGGGATTAGACTGGGTGGGATATTAAAGGGTCCGGGGAGTGAGCAGAAGAGGGGGATTAGACTGGGTGGGATATTAAAGGGTATGGGGAGTGAGCGGGGGAGTGGGATTAGACTGGGTGGGATATTAAAGGGTATAGGGAGTGAGGGGAGAGGGGGATTAGACTGGGTGGGATATTAAAGGGTATGGGGAGTGAGCGGGAGAGGGAGATTAGACTGGGTGGGATATTAAAGGGTATAGGGAGTGAGCGAGAGAGTGGGATTAGACTGGGTGGAATATTAAAGGGTCCGGGGAGTGAGGGGGAGAGAGGGATTAGACTGGGTGGGATATTAAAGGGTCCGGGGAGTGAGGGGGAGAGAGGGATTAGACTGGGTGGGATATTAAAGGGTATAGGGAGTGAGCGGGAGAATGGGATTAGACTGGGTGGGATATTAAAGGGTATAGGGAGTGAGGGGGAGAGAGGGATTAGACTGGGTGGGATATTAAAGGGTATAGGGAGTGAGCGGGAGAATGGGATTAGACTGGGTGGGATATTAAAGGGTATGGGGAGTGAGGGGGAGAGAGGGATTAGACTGGGTGGGATATTAAAGGGTATAGGGAGTGAGGGGGAGAGAGGGATTAGACTGGGTGGGATATTAAAGGGTATAGGGAGTGAGGGGGAGAGAGGGATTAGACTGGGTGGGATATTAAAGGGTATGGGGAGTGAGGGGGAGAGTGGGATTAGACTGGGTAGGATATTAAAGGGTATAGGGAGTGCGCAGGAGAGTGGGATTAGACTGGGTGGGATATTAAAGGGTATGGGGAGTGAGCGGGAGAGTGGGATTAGACTGGGTGGGATATTAAAGGGTATAGGGAGTGAGGGGGAGAGAGGGATTAGACTGGGTGGGATATTAAAGGGTATAGGGAGTGAGCGGGAGAATGGGATTCGACTGGGTGGGATATTAAAGGGTATGGGGAGTGAGGGGGAGAGTGGGATTAGACTGGGTAGGATATTAAAGGGTATAGGGAGTGAGCGGGAGAATGGGATTAGACTGGGTGGGATATTAAAGTGTATAGGGAGTGAGCGGGAGAGTGGGATTAGACTGGGTGGGATATTAAAGGGTATAGGGAGTGAGCAGGAGAGTGGGATTAGATTAGGTGGGATATTAAAGGGTATGGGGAGTGAGGGGAGAGTGGGATTAGACTGGGTGGGATATTAAAGGGTATGGGGAGTGAGGGGAGAGTGGGATTAGACTGGGTGGGATATTAAAGGGTATAGGGAGTGAGCAGGAGAGTGGGATTAGACTGGGTGGGATATTAAAGGGTATGGGGAGTGAGGGGAGAGTGGGATTAGACTGGGTGGGATATTAAAGGGTATAGGGAGTGAGCAGGAGAGTGGGATTAGACTGGGTGGGATATTAAAGGGTATAGGGAGTGAGCGGGAGAGTGGGATTAGACTGGGTGGGATATTAAAGGGTATAGGGAGTGAGCAGGAGAGTGGGATTAGATTAGGTGGGATATTAAAGGGTATGGGGAGGGAGTAAAACAGAGGGATTAGACTGGGTGGGATATTAAAGGGCATGGGGAGTGAGGGGGAGAGTGGGATTAGACTGGGTGGGATATTAAAGGCTCCATCCCTGGCCTATGCTAAGTTAGCTGCTTTCAATTGGTACAGCAGCCAGGGCCACAATTGGCCTCAGTGCAACAGAGAGGCAGAAATCAGCCAGGGTTCCCACTGCTGATGGCTATCCAGTGACTCCTGTGCATGTGTGTGTCTGGATGTCTGATGAGGACAGTGACACCCCCACGGTTGGATAGCCTGCTGACACTTTAACCGTCTGAGTTAGCACGTGGAGAACATGGTCCCGCTCGGTTGCGATATCTCAGTGCCCGGTGGTAAAGAAGGCATATGGGATACTTGCCTTTATTAGCCGAGGCATAGAATATAAGAGCAAGGAGGTTATGATGGAGCTGTATAAAACACTGGTTAGGCCACAGCTGGAGTACTCTGTGCAGTTCTGGTCGCCACACTACAGGAAGGATGTGATCGCTTTGGAGAGGGTGCAGAGGAGATTCACCAGGATGTTACCAGGGCTGGAGCGCTTCAGCTATGAAGAGAGACTGGGAAGATTGGGTTTGTTTTCCTTGGAGCAGAGGAGGCTGAGGGGGGACATGATTGAGGTGTACAAAATTATGAGGGGCACAGATAGGATGGATACTAAGGAGCTTTTTCCCTTCGTTGAGGGTTCTATAACAAGGGGACATAGATTCAAGGTAAAAGGCGGGAGGTTTAGAGGGGATTTGAGAAAGAACTTTTTCACCCAGAGGGTGGTTGGAGTCTGGAACTCACTGCCTGAAAGGGTTGTGGAGGCAGGAACCCTCACAACATTCAAGAAGCATTTGGATGAGCACTTGAAATGCCATAGCATACAAGGCTACGGACCAAATGCTGGAATATGGGATTAGAGTAGACAGGGCTGATGGCCGGCGCGGACACGATGGGCCGAAGGGCCTCTATCCGTGCTGTATGACTCTATGACTCTATGACTCTATGAATCCGTAGCCCAGCGAGTCAGGACAGGAGGGGGAGGAGGAAGGGAGTGGGCGGAGAGGGGGGAAGGAAGTGTCAGAAATACAGGCAACTTGAAAAAAAACCAGCACCAACATTTCGCTCAGCAATGAAGGGCCTCTGTCAGTCCTTGGGCTGTTTTTTTTTAATGAGGGAAAGTTTAAAAAAAAGCCAGTGAGTGGGCAGTGGTTGCCATAACAACCAGAGTAGTAAGTGTTGGGGAATAAGGCAATCCACGCTTTGAGAATTCAGTGAGTCACTGAGCATTCCTGCCACCCGAGGGGTTTGTTTGAGCCAAGTCGGGCCCCACCCTATCTGGCAGGGAGTGGTATATACTCAACTCGTGTAAACAGCTCTTGATTTCACCATTTCATTCTTTTTTTTACACTCACACATGTTTAAAGCCAAACTGCTGGGAGCCAGCCCCTCACATCGGCCATTTTAACCCTTTCTAAAAAGAAACTTCTTTATGTTGCTAATTGATCTTACAGTTTCCTGTTTTCCTTCCTCTCTTAAAGTGACATTACATGAGAGAACTAGGACTTTGTATGGAAGAGTAAGAAAGAAAGAATTTGCATTTATTCAGCGCCTTTCATGACCACAGGACGTCCCAAAGCGCTTTACAGCCAATGACGCACTTTTGAAGTGCAGTCACTGTTGTAATGTAGGAAATGCGGCAGCCAATTTGCGCACAGCAAGGTCCCATAAACACTAATGTGTTAAATGACCAGATAATCTGTTTTAGTGATGTCGGTTAAGGGATAAACGTTGGCCAGGACACCGGGGAGAACTCCCCTGCTCTTCTTTGAGTAGTGGCCGTGGGATCTTTTACATCCATCAAAAAGGGCAGACGGGGCCTCGGTTTAATGTCTCATCCAAAAGACGGCACCTCCGACAGTGCAGCGCTCCCTCAGTACTGCCCTGGGAGTGTCAGCCTGGATTATGGGCTCAAGTCTCTGAAGTGGGGCTCGAACCCAGGACCTTCTTCCTCCTCACTGACTCCAGGAGTGCTGAGGACCATTGTGACACCCCGTATCACCAGCTTGACTGAGATTAGATACTGTAACACAGACCAGGGATCGAACCTGGGACCTTCCTGTGTGGCTCAGTACCACACTGGGTAGGGTGTACAAGCACTGCTACACTCCTTCCAACTAGCCAATCAAAAATAAATCCTGATGAGTACCTCGGTGCAATCCATACATTTTCAGTGGGTGAATGCAGTGCTCAGTGTGTAGAACTGCGCTATACAGACCAGGAGAGTAATAAATAGTGACTTTAACGTAGTAAAATGTCCCAAGGCGCTTCACAGGGGCGTAATTGGACAAAAACTGACATCAAGCCAAAGAAGGAGACATTAGGACAGGTGACCAAAAGCTTGGTCAAAGGAGGAGAGAGAGGTGGAGAGGTGGAGAAGTTTAGGGAGGGAATTCCAGAGCTCGGGGCCTAGACAGCTGAAGACATGTCTGCCAATGGTGGAGCGAAGGCACGGTCATGATGTCACTCATACTGGGGTATGCTGCCGCCACTCAGTATCGAGGGTTGTATAAGGAGAATGGGTGAGATACAGGGTGTGGGGAGGCAGTGCCCTGTGAAACTGTACCCCAGCACCTTCAGGAGAGGAGGGTGTAGTGATGTAGTGGTTGTGGTACTGGTCTAGCAAGTCAGAGTTCAAATCCCACCATTACGAAATTGAATTCAATAAATCTGGTAATTTATGGGCTGCACCAGCACAAATGACCATGGAAGCTGCTGGATTGTTATTAAAAATCCAACTGGTTCACCAACGCCCTTCAGGGAAAGGAACCTACCATCCTTACCCAGTCTGGACCTACATAGGACTCCAGTCCCACCCTCCCCAGCCTGGGCCTACATAGGACTCCAGTCCCACCCTACCCAGGTCTGGGCCTACATAGGACTCCAGTCCCACCCTATCCAGGTCTGGGCCTACACAGGACTCCAGTCCCACCCTACCCAGGTCTGGATCTACAGAGGATTCCAGTCCCACACTTTGGATTTACTGGAATGATACCAGGGATGATGAGGGACTTCAGTTATGTGGCGAGACTAGAGAAGCTGTAGAAAAGCAGAGAAGGTTAAGGGGAGATTTAATGGAGATGTTCAAAATTAGGGTTTTGATAGAGTAAATAAGGAGAAACTGTTTCCACTGGCAGGAGGGTCAGTAAACAGAGGACACAGATTTAAGATAATTGGCAAAAGAACAAGAGGGGAGATGAGAAATGTTTTTAATGCAGTGAGTTGTGATGATCTGGAATGCACTGTCTGAAAGGGAGGTGGAAGCAGATTCAATAATAACTTTCAAAAGGAAATTGGATATAGAATCATACAGCACAGGAGGCCATTCGGCCCATCGTGCCTGTGCCGGCTCTTTGAAAGAGCTATCCAATTAGTTGCACTCCCCTGCTCTTTCCCCATAGCCCTACGAATTTTTCCTTTTTAAGTATTTATCCAATTCCCTTTTGAAAGTTATTATTGAATCTGCTTCCACCGCCCTTTCAGGCAGCGCATTCCAGATCAGAACAACTCGCTGCGTAAAAAACATTTCTCCACATCTCCCCCCTGACTTTTTTGCCAATTATCTTAAACCTGCGTCCTCTGGTTACCGACCCTCCTGACGGTGGAAACAGTTTCTCCCCTATCTAATCTGTCAAAACCCCTTCTAAATACTTGAAAAGGAAACATTTGCAGGGCTATGGGGAAAAGAGTGAGGGGAGTGGGACTAATTGGATAGCTCTTTCAAAGAGCCGACACAGGCAGGATGGTCCAAATGGCCTCCTTCTGTGCCGTATGATTCTACATGGTTGACTCTTAATGTCCTCTGAATGACAGCTGTACAAACAATCCTACAGCTGGAGCCCCAGCAAGGGGTAATAAATGTGCCCACATCCCGAGAACAAATTTTTAAAAGACGGTGGAGAAAATGTAGGGACCTATAAACCATGGCCGCTGGTGTGCGTCTGGCTGTCATTCACCATTCCCTGCTGGTGTCTAACTGCGCTCATAACTATTCTCCAAAGGAGGGTTAAGCAGTATGGCTGAGTGACATCATTTTCCAAGAGCGAGGATACAAACAGCCCCTGCTCTCCGAACTGGGCCAACCCTCCGGGTGTCGGGTTTCTCTGCGCTGCTCAATGTGACTAGTGGGCCGGAAGCTGTGCTGAGTGAGTAACCGAGACGAGCAGAGCAGCTCAGGAGGATAGGCAATTTTATTCTACCCGAACTGTTAACCCGTGAAGTGCAAAAAAAAATAAGGGACCATTATGATGGGCTCACGGTGTTGATCCAGTGAGTTGATGAGCCACACAGACCAAGAGGGCCCCCAGATTCGATCCCCGGCCTGTGCTGGGAACGAAAGAAAGAACTTGCATTTATATAGCGCCTTTCACAACCTCAGGATGTCCTGAAACACGGCAGCCAATTTGCGCACAGCAAGCTCCCACAAAAAGCAATGTGTTAATGACCAGATAATAGTGATGTTGGTTGAGGGATAAATATTGGGCCCAGGACACCGGGGAGAACTCCCCCCTGCTCTTCTTCGAATGGTGCCATGGGATCTTCTATGTTAAACTGGGAGGGCAGACGGAATGCTGGTTTAACGTCTCATCCGAAAGATGGCACCTCCGACAGTGCAGCACCCCCTCAGCACTGCACTGCGAGTGTCAGCTTAGATTACATGCTTAAGTCTCTGGAGTGGGGGCTCAAACCCATAACCTTCAGGTTCAGAGGCGAGAGTGCCACCAACTGAGCCAAAGCTGATGCCGGCTGAGATGGGGCATCAGGCCAGCACCCTGCAGTAGGACAGGGACGGCTGGCATATAGGACTTGGGACTGGATAAGATGCAGGCATAGAGCATTGGACGAGTTGGAGTTTGTGCAGATTAAATCTTGGAACACCGATGAGGGGAGTGCTGAAGAAATCAGGCCTGTAATCAACCCAACGTATAACAGGACTGATAGTCACCACCAAAAAACCAAGGAATTTCAGAGAGATTGCTAACACTTGATTATAGTCTTAGAGAGATCTCTGATCTGCTGAGTTTTGGGGAGAGGCCAATTATCACAAGAGGCAGAGAAGGCAGGCCACATGGGTAGGATTGTAAACCAAGTCATAAAGAAGCAGGAGGTCTACGAAATGAAATTTGATACACTTTTCAGCAGTTTGGAGCCCCATTGTAGTGTTCTACTGCAGCTGAATGGCCAAATCATTTTGTAGCCCGTTGATCAACACTTTTGGCCTTTTTTTTTGCCATGTTCGCCCCTCCTCATCTCCCTAAGGCCCTGTCTCCTTACTGGGCATGGTTCCATGAGGACAGGGCTCCCTCCACTGCAATGCTGGAGTCGCCAACACTTCAGGATTGCCCTGGACTCTCCAGGAATTGAAGATTAATCTTCAGGACACTGCTGTGAGCAACCCTGGAGAAAAATGTAAAAAAATTGTGTGGTTTTTTTTCGTTTTCTTTGAACAATTTCATTTATTAGTTATAAAAAATATTGGAGTTGGGAATAAAGGCTGTTTGACAGTCGAGACTCGTCCAAATGAGTCATGAAGAGTCTGTTTGCTTTCCAATTGATGTGGGAAGGAGGTACACTGTGGGGGTGGACATGTTGGACGACCATGGCAGGAGAGTGTGAGCGGGGCAGTAATGTATGAAACCTCCAGGAATGCATCCAATCAGAGTTGGCAACCCTATGCCTCGCCCAGCTCAAATTCTATTCCTGGGCCACATCCTTCCAGCAAGGCCCACTGAATAGAAATGAACAGTGGCAACCCTGACCTTTTGGTACTGAGGACAATTGTAGCATTTCTACCACCACCCTGCCTGAGGTCAGTTAACTCAGCCCCAGACCAAGGATTGAACCCCAGGGACCTTCCTGCTCCGTGTGGTGCAGCTGCTCGTTGTCTTCACCAGCTCAGCCGTCAGGCGAAGCCTGGGGAAGGGCAGGTTACTGTTTCAGGTGGAACCCTTAGTTAGGTTGCCCTCCTGCTTTCGATGCGGCAACACCTGCTGGAAAGGTGGACTTTAGCTGACAACAGGATTAGCCTGATTAATGCCCCCCGTGGGCAGCCTGCCAACACTCATTGCTGAAGAATGGCAGCATGGGCGAAAGGCTATGGGGCCTTGCCACTGTACGACTCAGGGCCTTCAGGAGAGGAGAACATTTGATGCAAGGGATGACCACCTACTTTAGGATTACACATCTCCTTGACGTGACCTTCTTCCATCATACCATTGTAGTCATTCCCCACGACTGTCTTAGTTGCCCTCCGATGGGTCTACGGCCCAACGCTATAATTTGCCTTAAGTATTTGATAACTTTCACAGGGTTGAAGTGTGACTGGCCTCAAACCCATGAGGATTAATGAGCCTTGGCTGCCAACTTGTGAACCTGGAAAACGACATGAGTGATCTTAGACCTGGCACCATGTTCTAGCTGTATATTAACAGTAGGTCGATGCATCCATTCAGATTTTAGATGCACTAGTATAAGCAATAGCACCCAGGCATTGGATCAGTATACAGATGGGTGCACTGATACAGCCAATACCACTGCATGGATAGATACATGGGTACAGCCAATAGCACCAGGACATTGGACACTGCATGGATAGATACATGGATACAGCCAATAGCACCAGGATTTTGGGCACTACATGGATAGATACATGGGTACAGCCAATAGCACCAGGATTTTGGACACTACATGGATAGATACATGGATACAGCCAATAGCACCAGGATTTTGGACACTACATGGATAGATACATGGATACAGCCAATAGCACCAGGACATTGGACACTACATGGATAGATACATGGATACAGCCAATAGCACCAGGATTTTGGGCACTGCATGGATAGATACATGGGTACAGCCAATAGCACCAGGATTTTGGGCACTGCATGAATAGATACATGGGTACAGCCAATAGCACCAGGACATTGGACACTACATGGATAGATACATGGGTACAGCCAATAGCACCAGGATTTTGGGCACTACATGGATAGATACATGGGTACAGCCAATAGCACCAGGATTTTGGGCACTACATGGATAGATACATGGGTACAGCCAATAGCACCAGGACATTGGACACTACATGGATAGATACATGGATACAGCCAATAGCACCAGGATTTTGGGCACTACATGGATAGATACATGGGTACAGCTAATAGCACCAGGATTTTGGACACTACATGGATAGATACATGGGTACAGCCAATAGCACCAGGATTTTGGGCACTGCATGAATAGATACATGGGTACAGCCAATAGCACCAGGATTTTGGGCACTACATGGATAGATACATGGATACAGCCAATAGCACCAGGATTTTGGGCACTGCATGGATAGATACATGGGTACAGCCAATACCCTTTAGGACACTGGGGCAATACCCAGATTGCTGTGTACAGATGGGAGCAGACCCATGAATATTAAGAAAGGCAGAAACGGAAAACAAGCTCTATTTACTGCTCTGATCTCAACAAGGGGATGTTGGGAAGTGGTGAAAACATGGTTGACTAGCTTGCCAATACTCACCGTCAAGTTGGGTTGCCAACTCTGGTTGGAAGTATTCCTGGAGGATTCAACACATGACCTCCAGACTCCAACCGCCCCACCCAAACAGTCTTTTATCCCATCTCCAATATTTTTATAAATAATAAAGAAAAGTGGTCAAAGAAAATATATTTATATATTTTTTTTAATGCCCCTATGATTTTTCTCCTGGCTTTGCTCGCAGCAGTGTACAGGAGATTCTTTAATTATAATCTTTAATTCCTGGAGACTCCAAGGCAATCCTGGAGCGTTGGCAACCCTATTGTCAAAGCTGACCAATTGAAGAAGCGTCACTCACCAACGGAACTGTATCCCAGCTCGAGTCAGCACCTCCAGGGAGAGAAGGGAAGAAAACTGTAATGGCAGTCAAGTGCCAAAATTCAGCACAGAGTTTAACTAGTGTTATTATCATAGAATCATAGAATCATAGACGTTTACAACATGGAAACAGGCCCTTCGGCCCAACACGTCCATGTCGCCCAGTTTATACCACTAAGCTAGTCCCAATTGCCTGCACTTGGCCCATATCCCTCTATACCCATCTTACCCATGTAACTGTCCAAATGCTTTTTAAAAGACAAAATTGTACCTGCCTCCACTACTGCCTCTGGCAGCTCGTTCCAGACACTCACCACCCTTTGAGTGAAAAAGTTGCCCCTCTGGACCCTTTTGTATCTCTCCCCTCTCACCTTAAATCTATGCCCCCTCGTTATAGACTCCCCTACCTTTCGGAAAAGATTTTGACTATCTACCTTATCTATGCCCCTCATTATTTTATAGACTTCTATAAGATCACCCCTAAACCTCCTACTCTCCAGGGAAAAAAGTTTCAGTCTATCCAACCTCTCCCTATAAGTCAAACCATCAAGTCCCGGCAGCATCCTAGTAAATCTTTTCTGCACTCTTTCTAGTTTAATAATATCCTTTCTATAATAGGGTGACCAGAACTGTACACAGTTATTGTGCAACTTAGCCTTTATGTAACCCATGACAACAACAGGGACAGAATATGAATTTTACCAGCAACCAAAAACTGCATCACAATTCTTGTTTTATACTCATGAGGTTTTGTACTCATGACTACAAAAAAAGAGAGGAGGAAAGAAATAAAAATGGCAAACTTGTGTGAGCAATCATGATAAAGTTCACACTTCAGGATTCAAATAGATCAGATCAGATTATTGAACTGTACGTGAAAGATTTTCCAAGTGATCAGGGAGTTGTCTATTGGTTTTGTGGTGGATAAATTGTGAAAATAAGTTACTGTAAGGGTGTAGTCAGTGGGCAGCTTTCACTTGTGTAAAGAGACAAACAAACAGTTGCCGCGGTGACTGAGTGCGGCCT